>NC_142346.1:20417500-20725000 GCF_054954075.1 Amborella trichopoda
GCAACAGATAGCCCATCATTGTAGCCTGTGGAAATACAGCTGACAATGAACACCTACTGCTTCGGCGAGCAGCATTTAAATGGTATTCTCAGTTACTACCAATCTCATCATGGGCACAAATAGAGGAAGAGTTCGTTAAGCGCTTCTGGGACATAGAAAAGAAAGTGCAACTCTTTGAACTCTTTGAGGTGAAACAAAAGCCGCACGAGCCAGTGATCAAGTACATCGAAAGGTGGCACAATCTGGCCATCAATCTGGCCACATTGATAGGTGAGCCGCAAGAGATAGAGTATTACATCGACAAAATGCACCTAGAATTAGCTCCTTATGTCACTTCATCATGGCCCAATACATTCGTGAAGATGGTTGACAAGGCAGTTCAAATTGAATGTTTGCTCAAACACCACGGTCTACATGCACGACCCTGACTGCATGGTCCAAATTATACAACCTTAAATTATAGTGGAGGTCTAATTGCACGACCTTAAACTGCATGGTCCATGCTGCATGACCCAATATTGCAAAGCAACGGCCCAAGCTATATGACCCTAAACTATAGCCCACGTCCTAGTGGCATAATGCTAAACTGCACAACAGACGGTCTCAGAGGCAAGACCTTAAACATGCCCTCAGGTCTCGGCGGATAACCTTAAAACACGCAAATTGATGGTCATGGTGGCATGACGTTAAACACGCTTTCTCAAAAAAAATGGACTAACATGGTGTGCACTCCAAAAGGCCACCATGTGCAAAATATATCAAAAAGAAAAAGACGGGCATAGTGAAAACCTGTTAGGGCACTAAGGGCAAGATTGTCCAAATAAGGGGGGTGTGGTGAAAACCCATGGGGGCACTCACTCGCAAATTACGGGCGTGTTGATCCTCCCCTACGGGTCAACATGAGTAAAAATGTGAAACGTCCCTGTAGCAAGATGTTACACTGCGGGACATTTAGTCCATTCGCATGGCTATAAATTGCTTCTTGTCCTGAACGCACGCCAAAAGCGCACTTCTGCACCAACAATGCGTCGAGTGACTCGTCTAGAGCGGTCACGTACATGATGAGAGGTCTTCCCAATATCGATGTAGAGAGTACTAGAGGATTGAGTAAATAATGCTTGATGTCATCAAGGGCTGCCTAACATGCTTCATCCCAGATAAATGGGGTATCTTTTTCTAATAGGTGCGTAAAGGGTTTACAGCGACCTGGGAGGTTTGAGATGAACCTACAGATGTATGTCAGCTACCCTTGAAGAGAGCGCAGTTCTCGCAGTGTAGTTGGTGATGAAATTTCTTGGATTGCCTTGATCTTGACTGGCTCAACCTCAAGCCCTCAATGTCTAACAATGAACCCTAAGAACTTTCCTGAATGCACTCCAAAAGCGCACTTCAGCGGGTTCATTTTGAGATGATGCAAGCGTAATCGCTCAAACACCTTTTCAAGGTCTCTCATATAAGAGTCTTTCTCTTGGATTTCACCATCAAGTCATCTACATAACATTCCACCTCTTTGTGAATCATGTCTTTGAAGATGGTCGTCATTGCTCTCTGATATGTTGCATCAGCATACTTCAATCCAAAAGGCGACATCATGTAACAGAAAACTCCTTTTGGGGTCAAGAATGCAGTGACTTCCTCATCTTTGGGCGCCATGCGTATCTGATTATACCTGGAGTATCCATCCATGAAGGAAAAGATTTTGCAGTGAGCCATAGAATCGATGAGCATCTCGATGAATGGTAACGGGAAGTCATCCTTGGGACAAGAGGTATTCAAGTCGTGGAAGTCAATGCAAACCCTGATTTGGCCATTCTTTTTCTTGACTGGAACAACATTTGTTAGCCATTTCGGGCACTTGACTTCGCGAATGAAGCCTTCTTGTCTGAGTTTGGTGACCTCGACATCTATTTGCATTTCGAGGTCAAGCCTAAACCTCCTTGATTTCTGTTTGACAGGTTTGATAGTCGGATCGATGCCAAGGCAGTGAACGACGACTTGAGGGTTTAAACCAGGCATCTCATGGTAATGCCAGGCAAAGACGTCTCGGTTTGCTCGTAAGAAAGTATTAAAATTTTCTTTCTCTTTTGGAGACATATGAGCGGAGATGGAAGTGGGTCTGGGATCAGTGTAATCCCCTAGATTTATCTCCTCGAGTTCATTTGTTGTGGCTTGACTGCCTTCTTCCCATTCTTCTGGGGCTTCTAGCAACTCTTCATCATTAGCCTCAAACATCTTCTCGCTAACCTCAAGTGCAGAGACCGACGATCCTGACATCTCTGCTTCCAAGAGGGCTCCAGGGTAGGTCATGATTTCTGCACCTTCGTTGAACTGAGGGATAGAAGGGTCAACCTCAAACATGGACAACATATCAGGCTGTAAAAGTTCAATTTGGAAGCCATAGGGAGGTTGAGATTCAGTGGGGCCAGAAGCACCTTCATAATAATCGTTCAATTTTTACGTAGGTATCTGCAATGTTTGTCCTGTGCTAGCTAATACTTCATAGAGTTGTACCATATGGCAAGTTTCCTGAGAATAAAAGCTCTGCCCTCTTGATTCTCTTAGTCTCTGCTAAAAGTCAGGCTCGAGAGGCCACTGGGGTTTCTTTGGCTTTGAAGAAGATGGTTGTGTCTTAGTTCGAACTGCCAGGGTGTCAGCAACTGTTAAGAATCCTGCTGCCTGGGTCAGTGTCTTTTTGAACTGCCTCCTGTGTGTCTTTCTTATGTTGGTTCCTTCAAGTTCTCTATCGAGAGCCTCAAAGTCTGGACATTTTAAGGTATACCTGCAGGAGATGTAGAAGAAGAAGGATGATAAGCAGAAGAAAAAGAAGGAGGGTCAGGAAGTGAGGGACTTTTAGAGTCATTCTCCTCATCGGACCAATCTGGGTAGCTTTTTGCATCGTCACCAGAGTTGGACGTGTGTAAGGAATCTTTTAGGTCTTTCCCTTACTTAAACCGTTTGGGGGAGCTTTTAACGTCATCACCCTGATTGGACGTATTCTAAGGAGAAGACAGCTCGGGGACATCCTTTTGATAGCAGGAGGAAGGAAGGAGGATCATGCCAGCGATGAAGTCCAATAAAGTTGGCCATGGGGGAAGAGGATTGAGAAATTCCTGCTCAACAGGCAGTTAAGTAGTCTTGTTTCTCTGGCGACCAGCCCTTGGTGCCCATATGTTTTCTGGTTTTCATTGGTAGTGGTTGATCTATCTCGCTGGGTTTATGGACAACCCTAGCTTGATGAATTGCTTCTCGCCTTAATGACTTGAGTCTGCTCTGCCCGTGGTGGACTGTCCATGGCTGCGAAGTTGAGGGTTCAATAGGATCTAAGTCATCTTTACCCAGGACTTATGCAAGAGGTCCTCTAGTACTGGTGGAGCAGTGGTTTGAGGATTACTTTCTGGAACGCTACAAGACTCTTGGCATTCCTGTATTTTCTTTGTGATTATATCATGGAAACTGGAGCATTCACACAAGTCGTGGCCCCATATCTGATGGTACAGGAACTAATGGTCCTCAGTCCCCTGAGCAAGGTTTTGAGGCTGCCTTGCCGGTTTTGGTGTGATGAGGCCTTCTTGAAGCATTATAGTGAAAAAGGCACGAAGGAGACCAGGCGCTTCGTCTTCCTCTTGGACTGTTACTATGTGGGAGGCTTCCGCTGCCCCGAATGCCTTCTTTAGCTCTTCAAGTTTTATCTAACCCTTCTGGATTAGGCTTCAATAATATCTTTCAAAGTGTAGAAGTCATATGTGGTGTGGTTGATTCTTTGATGGTAAGCACAGTAATTCGGCTGAGTATCAAGTCCAACTTGATCAGGGAACTTGGTCTCTGGGAGCTCGATCATGTTTTGTTCGAGAGGAGTCGGAGTAATGCAGGGACCCATTCTATTTCAAAGGGGTACACCTTATTTCTTTTCCTTGTCCAATAATCATCTTGATTAAGGTTTGCAGGCGGGGGTACTCGGTTGTACGATTGTTGTTGCTTGCCCGCGTGGGGTGTGTTTGTTGTGTTTACCCCTTTGGAGAGGTCCAAAGTTTGGGAGGGAGCCGCCTTTGGATCGCTAACTGTGACGGTTGCGTTGACCACTCCTTTTGGTTGGTTGCCCTGAGTATTAGTCCTAGAGCTACCATTGCCCTGATTGTTCCCTTAGCTTGCAAACTGTTGTCATGACCCGCCGTGGTGACGTGACAGACTTTCTATGTGGACTTATTTAGAGATCTACTGTAACATGGACTTCGGATTGGAGGCCTCAACATGTAGAGTAATTTCAGGTCGCACAGGTTTGAACCGCTTCCTTCTCTGGCATGGGATTGGGATGGCGAGCGGCCAAATCCCTTCATCATGATATGAATTGATCCACGGGTTCATCGGGATCTTGGGTCAAGGTCAGAAGCTCAATGGTTTGAACTTCTCTCTCGACCTCATAAAAACGCTGGTGGAATAGTTTCTCCATTTCCTCCCACGTATGTATTGAGTTTGGAGGAAGTGGAGCATACCACTGGAAAGTCGGGCCGTCAAGGGTTTCAACAAACTGACAGAGAAGGAGTCTACCATCAGCAGTTGTCTCTCGACACACTGCTTGGAAGTGGGCGATATGCTGGTTGGGGGATGTGGTTCAGCTGAATAGGGGAAACTTCCCTATCTTGTAGTCTGAGGGAAATGGAATCTAATCAATGTAAGAGGGATACGGCTTTTGGTAAAGCGCTTCTCCCTTCATACCCAGGATCTGCTGGTTCTTTAAGCTATGGGTCACCATAGCATCAATATCTGCCTGTGAGACGAGGTGAGGGACATAATTGTCTTGTGAGGTAGAGGGAAGGGGCTGCCTTGGAGGTGTATCATCTAAGTGATGGGAATTGACCTCGTGGTTAGCCGATTGTCATGCGACGTCCATGTGATCAATCTTCTCCATCATTTTGCGCACCATATCTTCGAACTTACTCATGCGCTCTTCCTGAGAGTCGTCAGGCTCATTTATAACCATTACGCTGATTGTTTCCCCAAGGAGTTCAGCATTAGCTGCAGTTGAAGGCTTGTGAACTTGACGAGTCGCAAGCAGCAGATCGGTCAGCAGGGCGTCAGCATGCCCCAATTAGACTCGAGTCTTGTATGCCGATTGCGTGAGGACCGAATCTCAACAGCCTTGGGACCATGGCAGCTGAGTGGCTAGGTCATCTCCTATCACACTAACCACAGTGCAGGGTTCGTGGCCTCCTTCTTCAGCCTTTGTCAGCCGGAGAGGGCTTTAGACTGTCTTGGTTGCTTTACTAGTCAGAATTTGCAGACCCCTATTGCGTTTGGCTTTGAGATTTTGAGGAACCTAACACAAGAATTGTGATCGAGATTGTAGCTAGTCATCTCTTCTTGCACAAGAGAGAGCTATCTCCATCAGATGCGGCAAAGGATGGGGGACAAGAACCGAGGTCATCCTAGACTGGGGAGGATGAAGGACTTGGTCTCCCATGAGGTCTTTTCCTCGAGCACTTTTATGGACTCCAAAGATATGACCCAGATGACGAGGCTGCTTCAAGATGGTATTCTTGGGGAAAGTCTTTGAGTACCATGGCCGGAGGTGCTTGCCCAACAGAGGAGAGGCAGGCAGGGGAAGGGTTGACTCATGAGAATGCCTGAGTCGGAGGCGAGGGGCTATCAACGACGGTAACACGTGTGCACCACTTGAAGAAGGATCACGAATGACCAAGCGGTCAGCCCGGGCTTGAGAAAGTGGTGTGGCCTTAGGAGGCCAAGAGCTGTGAACAGGTGTCTGTAAGAGAACAGGTGGAAGCCTGCCCCTTACAGGGTGTGTACGTTTGTACTGAGGAGGAGGACGAGGGAGTCATCTTCCATGTACTTGTGTTGACGCAGCGATGGTGTTGCCCCGAGTGTTGGGATGCAAATGCACAACATACACATGACCTGGCCTTGGGAGGCATGATCTTGGATGTTGACTCGAGGTAACATAAAGTTTCCCTGAGGTGTGGCTCTAGTGGTTGACCCATGAGCCTTATAATATGTGCAAGAGGTGGAGGCCTCAGGGTCTCCGCCTTGATGTGCCGAGCATCTAAGGGTAGAGACTCATGGTGGTGCAAGAATATGGGGGTTAGCCTTGTGGCAACCCACTGAGGCAATGGCAACATCTTTGCCTTTTGCAGCAAGGGACTGGGCAGCCTTCCGACGTACCTCGGCACTATGACCGACAAGTGACTTGCCGGTGACAAGGTGCATGTTGTGTTCGGCAGCAGATGTGCTACCGATGCAGGGTGGCTTGGTGGAAGTTCCACCAGAACTAGGAGATGGGGAGTTATGGACCTTTAAGTCCCTCCTCGCGCCAATCCAGGTTAAGACCTGAGAGCTAGACACTGGTCTTTGCTCAAAAGGAAGGTTGGGAACGAAGTTCGAGGAACTTGTTCCCTTGGGACACTCGTGAATGCGGAGATAAGAAAATCCCCAATCCAGATAAACGGGTTACAGAACCTAAAAGCCATATAAATGTACAATAAAGAAAATAAAAGGAGCATCTAACCAAACAAGTACGATTCGATTAAGGGCTAGTAAGTCCCAAATAGAGTCACCAAGCTGATTAGATGCCTCGATCTCTCCCTCCAGGTCTGGATGATCTGATGGCACGTATCTCGGGTTTCAAGGGAACCCGAGACTTGAGATCGCTCTCTCAGAAACCTTGCTCAAAAACAAGGGCAGGAAAACCAACCGATGAGAGAGGAATTTAAGGTCCGTTCGGGACTTACTTAGATCATGAAGTCGGTCTCATCGCCTGGTTAAATTCCTCTCATCCCAATCTTAATTTTCTCATCCTTCTCTTCTTCTTTTTAAATGTGCACGTCTGTGTACATTCACCCAAAGGAAAGGTGGGGTCCCTTGACCCACTTGTATTGTAACATTTTTCATGTGTGTGTGATTGCAAAAATAGGAGAATACAGACCAAGGGAGGCGATTCCGAACCAGTTCTACGAATGTGGGCGGTGATAGGCTTCTGTCGTTTGTGGCAGAAGAAAAAGGAAAGAGAAAGAATGTAGGAGGCGATTGGTTTCTCTGTCTGTGACAGAAGAAAAAGGAGAGAGAACACAGCCAGTGATAAGTTTATGCCAGCTATGACGGAAGAGATAAGAGAGAGAAAGCACAGGTGGCGATAGGCTTACACTGGCAGTGACAAAAGAGTGGAAAGAGAATTTTAACAAAGGCCTGGCCCGCCACTCAGGCTATGGCCCGACTCACTATTCATGTCTCAAAAGCAGGAAGACGTTGCACCAGAAGATAGGTCCGCCATGCGTGAATGGAAAAAAGAGAGAAGTGTAGGGAAAGATAAAAGTGATAAACCAAAGGATGAAGAGAGAGAGTGATAGAGATGAGGGAAGGAGAGTGAAAAAGAGAGATAGAGAAAGAAGAGAGAAGGAGATAGAGACGGCATGAGAGAAAAAAGAAGAGAAAGAGATAAAGACTAGAGAGAAAAGTGGAGAGAGAAATAGTTATAGATGAGAGAGAAAAGTGGAGAGAGAAATAGTTATAGATGAGAGAGAAAAGAAGAGAGAGAAAAAGAGATGAGAGAGAAAAGAAGAGAGAGAAAGAGAGATAGAGATGAGAGATAAAAGAGGAGGAGAGAGAAAGTTACCTGAACGAGGGGTATCGACCCTTTTTTCTCTCTCCTCTCTCTCTCTCTCCAAAATGCACCTACGAACTTAAGCAAGAATTGAAACTTTATTGATCAATCTCAAGAATGAATGAAAGGTTTCTTTACAATTAGGTTTAGCATATTATATATAGAATTGGGCCCAAACATGGGTGTATGCCAAAAAACTACCTAAATGGAGAATAGTTACAATTTAATTGAATTAAAAGAAATTCTAGAATTGAGTGCAAAATAAATGTTTTGCCCCTGCCCAACAATATATAAAATTCCAAAACAGTCCATGCTGCTGCCCAAGAACTTGCGGGATCTTCCATAGATGATTTGGGGTTGCTCTGGCGTCCGTTTGGTCGCAAGATGATTGCTTTCTTATAGGGCTCAGCATGGCGATCGATTTGATACCAACTTCGAGCTATGGATTGCATTTTTGGGTCATGATCATGCCACTCGAAATTTGAATGAATCTTGAAAACTTTGAATCGTTAGTGTGCTCGTTCCTTGATATTTTTCTTTGATTTCTTTGCTGAATCGGACTAAGCATGTCGTCACAATTGATGGCAATAAACGCAGCTCGATTTCGTATCCGGACGAAGATTTTGTCGTCTTGAGTTTTTTGCCAGAATCTGATAATCCGACGGCCGAAATTTACTGCAGCTTCGACCCCTCTGAGTGTGAAATCCAACCATTCATCATATGTGGAGTTTAGACCAGATATAGCCTCAAACCCTACGCACATAATGCAATTTATTTCACACCAATAGGGTATGCGAGCATCATGATTCGATTGCTCGAGCGAGGTATGCTACTGTTGATTTTCTGCAACTTTCTTTATGGATTGATAACTTCTCTCTAGTTTTTCTCCTTGCTCGGGTATCGTCACAAGTCGTACCACATATCAAAATGCTCGTCTTGATAAGACGAGCATGCTCACCAAATTTGAGAGCGATCTGACTCAGGACGAGTTAGATATAGGCCTTTGAAGTTGCTACTCGGGACTGTACACATCAACCTCCTTTAATGGAGATTGGTGTAGCGAGGCCGCACAGGAATAGCGTGCGGCCTACCCCTTTTTGGTCTTTTACCCATAACTTTGTCCTGGAATGCTTAATTAAGTCGAAACTTGACCCATAGGAGTTTTCGATCGTGTCAGATCTAATAACGATGGTCCCATAGCTGTTGGATGCATCGAGAATATAGCTTTAGTTACGGGGTCCATTTCAAGGTGCTAGAGACTGATTTTTCTGAAATTGTTTCTTTGTCTACACTGCCTTAGATATGTCGAATTATGACGAAACCTGGCAGGTGGAGTTTTGAAGTGCTTTAGAAAGATTTTGACGCATTCTAGGGCAATTTTGAGACTGTCAAGAATTTAACAATATGTTGAGATTTTATTGACTTGCTTCCTCTTTATTCTGCATCAGGGACCAAGGTGCTAAAAAATATCTTCAAACAATGCCTCCTATAGATTGAGAGGCTGATTTCTTATAGAGAAACTGTTCCCATGAAGATTTTGGGTAGTTTCTCCATTTAGTAAGAGAATGTCTTAGTTGCTCTCAATGTTCTCTTCTTAGAAAGTGGTCTAGCTGTGGAATAAAGACGGGTCTCTTCCTGGACAGTAGTTTAGCAGTGGAGTAGAGATGAGAGACTGACGGACAAGTCTAAAAGGGTTTTCTCGACTAGGTTTTGTCGAGGGTTAAAAGAGGTTACTCTATGTCCCAAAATCTATGATGTAACTTTCCCTTTTGATGTGAACCACGTACATCTTTGTGCTCTTGTGGTATGTATGTTTTATGCTTTATTTCTCTTATTATGGCTTGTACTCTCACCTATTTTGTTTCTAGTTGGATAAGTACACGATCTTAGTGTGATTCAACTTTTGGAATTCATGCTTCCACATTTAAGGGGGCTATTAAATCCAAACACATATGACTTTACAACCTAAATTCACAACCCCATTTCACTTACTCCTATATTTTTTCCAACAAGCCTGATTGTTTGCTATCAAACAGTGTTCAAAATTTTGAATCGGCCAAGGTACTCAGACCTTCACCGAGGCGAGTTATTCGGCTGAGTCCGAGTAACTCAACCGAGTTCATGTCAGGTTAAAAAAATAATAACAATAATAATAAATAAATAAGGTATATATATAATAAGATACTCTTTTTTATTATTAGTACTCAAACAGTGTATTGGTAAACATATATGAGGTGGCAAGTAATTCGGCCGAGTTCATGTCGTGTTAAAAAAAAAGGAAATAACAAGAAGAAATAAGGTGTGTGTGTGTGTATATATATATATAAGTGCTGAGATTAGCCCACTAGCTCCTATGAACATATGAGCCGAACGGCCCATATTGAATCTGGATTGATCTGACGGTCACGACCACATTTTGAGTTTTAATTTTTTTTTTTTTTTCTACGAATCCAAATAATATGAAATTTTAGGAGTCCATTCTTCTCATCAAGGTGTTACCAATTTAAAAATAATTCGTAAAAACTAAATTAACCAAAATACCCCCAAAACGTTTCAAGCCTATTTTGGTCCATTTATTTCTTGCAAATTATTTTTTTGATATTTTTATTAGATTCTCCTATTTTTGAATAATACACTTCTAAAATTTCAAATTATTTGGATTTGTATAACAAAAAAATAAAATTTAAAATACGAAATGAGGTCGTGGTCATTAGATCAGCCCAAATTAAATCTGGACCATTGGGCTAATATGAACACATATGTTTAAATGAGCTAGTGGGCTAATCTCAGTATTTTCCATTTATATAGATATATATATATATATATATAGGAAAAGTCTTCCCAACGCTTATAAGATTTCGCCTACCCTCATCACCATCCAAAGTTCATCGCATGGTCACGATTGTCTGGTAGTATTTTATTTCTCTTTTTTTGTTTCTACAAATCAGAATGATCTGAAATTTGGAGCATATGTACATATTAGTGAGGTACACCTAATAAAAATATAAAAAAAATTATTAGTAAAAAACAATTGATTAAAATATCCCCAAAATATTTTCGAGGTGGGTATTTTGGTCAATGTTTTCATGTAAAATATTTTTTTTTCTATTTTTTTGAGATTCGCCTATTTTTTATGAACAAATGTTCCAAATTTCAAGTCATTTTGATTTGTAGAAAAAAAATGAAAAATGAAAGCCTATCAGACAATCGTGACCGTACGATGAACTTTTAACGGTGATGAGGGTAGGCGAAATCACTGTTCATTTTCACCTATAAGCATTTTCTAGTATCTTGCATATATATATATATATATATATATATATATATATATATATATATATATATATATATATATATATATATATATATATATATATATATATATATATATATGTCAATGTTTTAAAATACGACCGCATCGCCACCTATGCGACCGCATCATGCGGGATGCGCTTGCATCTGCATCGCGAACTGGTGCATATGCGCTTTTGATAGATGCAGCCACATATGCGCCGCATCATGGCCGCATCCCATATCGCACCGCATCACGCTGTATCTGTTTCTATGGAAAACATTTTCGATTTTGCCCCTCGAGGAGGGGCAAAATGGTCTTTTTGTAGTTCCAAAGCTTAGGGAAACTGTTTGGGGGGTTATTATATCCCCTAAGCAAAGATTTCCAACAATTTTGTGCCTTTCTTTTCATCAAATCGAAGGAAAAAAAAAATTTGGCAAAAATTGTTTTTTCATCCAAATCTTCGATTTGGCGGCTATTTGATACTTGGATGTTCATTTGATGCCTTTGATTGTTGATTTGGGGATGTTAAGGTGAATTTGTGATAAGAAATTAGGGATTTCAGAAGCCGTGAAGAAATCGAGCACTACTTTACAGAGTCGGTAACTTTTTATTCCTTCTTGTACAATAATACTGTTATACTTATTTTTTGGGTAATGGTTTCTGCCCAATCTTCTAGTAACAAGGATCCGGCTTGAAAATATGCTAAACTAAAAAATCCGAAAGATGGAAATTGTGTGATATGCTTGCTCTGTGGAAATACTTATATGGGTGGTATTTTTCGACAAAAAGACCTACAGATGATATAAAAAAAGGAGATTAGAGAATATTTGGATAGATTGAAAAAAGATAAAGAGAAAAAAAAAAAAAGTAATTACTTGATGATATTGAATTATTTGATGATGTTGATGATGATGATGATGATATGTCTGAAGTTTCTATGAGGCAAAAGGGTACTCATACTCCAACCTCAGGAGAGAGGGTTATAAATATGGGTGGTAGTGCTGAGAGAAGAACACCTCTCTCAAAGGGGCCAATGGATTCTTTTTTCACCCCTAGCCTCGAAATTGTGGTTCAGGAGAGAAAGAAAAAAACAAAACAAACCACAATCGACAATACATATAAGAAAGAACAAAGGAAGTCGGCATTTGGGCAATCTAGCCCAGGACTTATTCTTCCTTCACTACATGAGGCTAGGGAGCCCTTGTTGAAGGATGTTGTATTTAATGTGCATAAAATTTTTATTTCTCAAAGAGAAGGGTGGGAGAAATATGGGGCCACTATTATGTGTGATGGTTGGTCCAATGGGAAATCAAGGGCATTCATTAATTTTTTGGTTAACTACTCAACAGTTACTTTTTTTGTTAAGTCTATTGATGCATCAGACAAGTCACATGATGGTACATACTTATCTGGCTTGATGGATGAGATTGTCGATTTTGTTGGGGAGCAAAATGTGGTACAAATTATCACTGATAATGGTGCCAACTATGCTGCAGCTGGGCATTTCTTGACTTTAAAAATGAAGCATGTGTTTTGGACTCCTTTTGCAACTCACTGTGTTAATCTTATGCTTAAGGAAATGGGTACAACATCTTTATTTAGTGAGGTGATTTCAAGAGCTATGTTTGTTGTTGGATTTATTTACAATCACACCATAGTCCTAAGCATGATGAGGCCTTTTACAAAGACGAGAGAATTAGTGAGATCGGGTATCACTAGATTTGCCACGTCATTTCTCACTCTTAGAAGCCTAGCCAAGCAAAAAAGTGCCTTGAGGACCATGTTTGCTTCAGAGTAGTGGAGTCAAAGTAAATGGTCAAAGCATAAGGATGGGAGAAAGGCTGAAAAAATTATTCTGAATACATCTTTTTAGAGTCAAATAATTATTGCATTGGAGGTGGCTCACCCTTTAGTGAGAGTGCTTCGACTAGTTGATGGTGATGCGAAGCCCACTATGTGCTACATACATGAGGTAATGGCTAAGGCAAGAACTGAAATAAAAGATGTTATAAAAGATGATGAAAATATGCGCAAGGCTATACTTGAAATCATTGATAGGAGATGGGATACCTAGCTTCACGGGCACCTCCATTCAGCCGGTTATTTTTTAAACCCATCTCTTCACTACAAACACCCATCCATTGAGTTAGATAGTGTAATAAATGGTGGGTTCTTAGATGTGTTGGAGAGGTTAGTGCCAGACAAAGATATCCAAGATGAGATCCAGAGCCATGAATTGATTAAGTTCAAGTTAGCCTTGGAAAACATTGGGAGAGATATTGCCACTCAAAATAACGACACTACAAATCTAAGTAAAGGCCAAAAGCCCAAAAATAATCTTAGTTGTCCTTACTTTATGTATAGTTCCATTGTTTATTTATGCCCTTAATTGTTAAGTATATTCTAAATTATAAAATATTATACAGCTGCATGGTGGCCATTATATGGAAGCAAGACACCAAATCTACAATGTATCGCTATTCAAGTGTTGAATCTCACATGTAGCTCATCTGATTGTGAGCGCAATTAGAGTGCATTTGAACATGTAAATCCTTTACTCCTTATTCCTTAATCCTTATTTATTTAATTTCAATCTTTTAATCTAAAATCTAATTTATCTGATTTCAAATTTCTACCACAGCTCTATACAAAAAAAAGAAATAAGTTCGAGCAGAAAAGTTGAATGATTTGGTTTATGTGCGGTATAACGAGTGGCTTAGGGAGAGGGATGAAAATCGCACGAAGCTCAACCCTATTCAATTATATGAAGTTGATGGTGATTTCATGAGTGAGTGGACCATGGATCCAAGACAAGAGCATGTGTTTGAGGGTGAGGATCTTTCAGGGCTTGATGTCGAGCTAGCAACAGGGGCTAATGAAGAAGATCGACCTAACACTAGAGCACAAAGGAGTAGAGGAGCTGCTGGGTCTAGTCGCACTTGCACATTAGCTTCATAGGTCGAGGAGGAAGCTGACTCAGAGGTCGAGGAGGAAGCTGACTCAGAGGAGGCCTATGAAGAAGAATACATGGAGGCCATCGAGGATGATATTGATGATGTGCATGACGACTCTCAAGATGACTTGTTTGATTGATTTTTTAAAAAATGAAGTTCAAATTTCAAAATTGACTCTCAAAATGGATGATTATATTAATTTATTATTTATTAACTATTAACTCTTCTTGAGCTTAACTTTTGATTTGTATTTTGTAATATCATTATTTTGTGCTTATGGTACTTATGGTTGTTGACGGTTGTGCTTAATTATAGTTGTGCTTATGGTGAAAATTTGTGCTGATGGTTGTTAATTGTTGAATGCTTTATGAAGCTGGTTTCAAGTTTCTAGTTTCTATCAGGGGATAGTGGATAACTGGATACAGAATCTCCGACAGCTAATAGTTTTGAAGTTAATCATTAAACTAAAATACCTACTATCACATATATCACCTTCATATTTTTTTCTATACATTAACTTATTTTTTTAGATTTTTTAGAATTTTTTTACATTTATTGGCCGCATCATCGCGATGCATCCGCATCCGAGCCGCATCGGCCCCCCACCGCATGAAGGCCGCATTCTGCATTTTTAAACACTGATATATATATATATATATATATCATGAAACCATTTACTTTCAATACATAGAGGTCAAAATTATTTATAACCATCTGATGTGAAATCTGATAGCTTGAATGTGTCACAAAGTTCGAGAAAACTTCTTTTGGACTTTGAGCTTGATCAACAAAATAACTGCAGCCACCCAATATCACATCCAATGGTGAAGGTCAATTGTGACCACATGAGACCATTTACTTTCAATACATAGAGGTCAAATTATTTATAACCATTCGATGTGAAATCTGATAGCTTAAATGTGTCACAAAGTTCGAGAAAATTTCTTTTGGACTTTGAGCTTGGTCAACAAAATAACTGCAACCACCCAATACCACATCCAGTAGTGAAGGTCAATTGTGACCACCTTGTACAAAGGTAAATGGTCTCATTATATACTTTCCCTATATATAATTTGAACATAGGACTCGGCCTTACCCATAAACCGAGTCCGAGTCTGAGTCTGAGTCTACTTGGCTAAGTCCAAAAACAATGCTACCAAACGTTAATAATACAATCAATGAACACCAGGACCAAACTCTTCATTGGAAGGTCATTCAGAATAAGGTTGCGGTTATCATCCGGCCAAGTCCGCACATATACAAATGCGGGCTTAGCAATAAATTTATTTTTTAAATATAATTTAATCCTAATTTTTAGAGAACATATAATCTTTAACATGGAGATCATGAATATGAAAAAAAAAAAATTGAAATCTAAAAATAATAATTATATTAAGAAAACATTTGGATTGTTAGTTACAATTGTTTTTAGATGGAGGACCTATTTGCATCCATCTTTAAGATGGATGCTTTATACATTGGTTTGTAATTTAATGATGGAAATCTAGATGTTGGTTCTAAAATTTGTATATTAGAGGAAAATGCCAATCTGTTACTTTCCCGTTAGTTTTTCTTTTTTTGGCTTTTCCTTGCAATAATTGTGTGCAAAAATAAGTTATCGCCTAGCCTCTTAAAGTGTGCCTGAATTTTTGTCTAAATGTCTGCCGGAATGATTGCTAGTCAAGGCACCACTATGAGTAAGAGTCTGCTTACCACCCCAAGAAATTAACCCAGGCCTCTTACGTGGCATGGCACTATTTCTCCAAGTTTATTAATAATGGAACCCAAAGTTCTTTTGGGGCAAATGGTACAGGTGCAATGCTCCAATATTGAAATATTAACTTTTGAATAATCTTAGGCTTAGGCTTGAAGCGATCTTAAATGTGGTCAGTAGAGCATGAATCATGGTCACATCCTTGATGTCATCCTAGCAGCAGGCCTTAAACGTACAATGGAAATAAAGTTCTCGTAAGAGAGTTGATACCAATTATCAATTCTAGTTGTGAAGTAGATAGAGTTTTATGATTTTAATGTGGAGGTCAGTTCTGATAAACACACTTGTGAAAGAGGTGCAACATAAGTGGCAGGAGCGGCCATTCCCTTTTCTTTCTTTTTTTTCCTTTTTTTTTTTTTTTTTTTTCCTTTTTTATGGTGCAAACCCCTATTTTCTATTTCCTTAGCAAACCTAACTGATATAAACACGGTAGACCTAACCATATAAATAAATAAATAAATGATAAAGTATTTTAAGGCCTAACCTTTATGAAAATAAAGTAAAGCCTCACCTCAAATCTTCATCCTGAAAGCACTTTAGGCATCTGAAATTTCTATGATGGCTCTAAAATCAATTTCTTACTCTAATCATGAAATTTGAAGCTCAAAAATTGGTACAGATCTTGTAGATCCGTTAACTCTTATTTTTAAGGAAAAATTGACGGTTTAGATAATGTGCTACAATATACACTATTTTAAAAGCTTGAAATCATAATTTTTTTTTCACAACCATAATGGTCAAGTCTGAGATGATCAATTTGACAATATCCTAATGCCATAAATGCAATTTTCAGTGAACTTTTAGATGAGGCTTTACTTACAGCTTCATGTCTACAAACTATTTTCCATAAATAAACTATTTTCCAAAAATAAATCTTATAAACTCTTAGCGTCGTCGCGTGTTGAGTTACCTCACTTAAAAAATGGGTACTCTCACTCAGACTAATATGTCAACTAATAAGTTGAAGTCTAAGAGAATTTGTATATTTAATTTGATTTACACAATGTAATACAACACATGGACATATCCTGTTTTGTGGCGTATTTCTTTGTCAAATAAATGTTGTATGGCGTTCGTTACAATTGACAAAAATTTAATACTCGAAAGACAGTAGGACTTCTTCAAAAACGAACATATGAAGAACAATTTTAGATGTCAACGAGGTTTTTAATTGTTTTTTACATTTTATTTGGGATGCGGTTTGTATGGAACCGAGGCTTTAAACAATCAAAGTAAAGGCATAGTTTCAAATAGTATCGAGAAATATGGTTTCAATACTGGAAATCATTGTAATAGCCTTAAAATATATTTTTATCTTTAATTATAAAATTTAAAGCTTCAAAAATAGTGTAGATCGAGCATATCTATAAAAACTTGGAAATCTTAAAAACTAACGGTCCAAAAATACATTACAAGATGCTCTATTTCCAAAAATTGATATCCATTTTTTTTCTCATTTCCATGCATCTTGACGTCGAGATGATCAATTTGAGGGTATTTGGGCATCAAAACAATCTTTTCTAGTGAAAATTTTTGAGGTGAGCTCTAATTTGATTGTTTAAAGCCTCGACTCCATATAATCCTCCCATCTATTTATGATCTTCTTTCCAATCGGCATGCGTGTTTGTTGGGTGAAGAGAGTGAATATACAGTGGTTATGAAAAAGTAGGGTGACGAGAGCTTCGTTATGACTATTGGATGCTTGGGTTGGAGTGCTACTTCCTATTGACTTGTTGGTTTTGATTGGTTTTGTTGATTTGTTATAAAAAAAAGGGTGCGGTTTGTATAGAGCCTAGGCTCTAAACAATCAAATTAGAACCTATTTTTAAATATAGTCGAGAAATGTGGTTTCAATACAGAAAATCTTTGTGATAGCCTTAAAATATATTTTCATTTTTATTTAAAAAATAGTGCAGATCGACAGATTTATGAAAACTTGAAAAACTTGAAAATTGACAATAAAAAAATACTTAACAAAATACACTATTTTCAAAACTTTAAATCCATTTTTTTCTCATATCCATGCATTTTGATGTCGAGATGATCAATTTGAGGATATTTGGGCATCAAAACAACCTCTTCTAATGAAATTTTTTTTAAATAGGCTTTAATTTGATTGTTTAGAGCCTCGGCTCTATATAAACTTTTCCCAAAAAACAAACATGACATATTAAAAAGAAGTTGTAAATTGTGGAAGTCATGTGAATTAGAGGTAGCTTGATACTTTCTTTTATTTATTTTGTGAGAGGAAGGATGCGATTGAGTTTCTAGAAAGGATAAGCTCCACGCAATGTTTTAAAAATCGTTGGGTCCTAGCAGAATCTCACAATTCGACTTGAGAATGGTTAGGAACCGTCCTTGATAAATGAGCTTTATTTAATGAAATTTATGTTTAATGTCATATGTAATATGTACATACATACATGGGTTTTTTTAACATTAAGATCCTATAGAATCCTGCATGTTACGCTTAGAAACAGTGTAAAATGCTAAAATAACCATAGTTGTCCATTTAATTATTCAATATCTTTAAAATGAATAAGGGCAGTTTTGCTATTAGAAATTGCATTATTGATACTTTCACTAAGAAACGAGTAATTGTGAAGAGAAATTCTAGGTACTTTATTGTACATATGCCCTTGTCATTTAGTGAATATTTTAAATATATCTTTCTAGAGATGACAAACATACATATTATCATTTAATGTAAATATCAACATTACCCCCATGCAATGACGGGAATTCCTTATTCATTTTATAGAAATAGAACCAAAAAAGGGCCAACTTAAAAAACTTTAGCATTTCACACCGCTTTCCATATGTAATCTACAGGATTTTTCATAAAATGTTTTATAAATGGAAAAGGTTTATATTGAACTGAGGCTCAAAATAATCAAATTAGAGCCCACCTTAAAAATTTCACCAGAAGAGGTGGTTTTGATGTCCAACTATCCTCAAATTGATCATCTCGACATCAAGATGTATGAACGTTGAGAAAAAATTAAATTTCAATTTTTGGAAATAGTGCATCTTGTAACGCATTTTTGGACCATCAATTTTCAAGATTTTCAAGTTTTCATAAAGCTGGTCGATCTACACTATTTTTTAAGCTTTCAATATTATAATTAAAGATGAAAATATATTTTAAAGCTATCACAAAGATTTCTAATATTGAAATTACATTTCTCGATGCTATTTGAAGGTGTGTTTTACTTTGATTGTTTAGAACCTCAGCCCTATACGAACCCCACCCTATATGTGTATATACACGATCGGGAACCTGATAATTCTAGCACTAGGGAATCGGTCTGGTTCTGATCGATAGTAGAATAATTGAAAGCAATTGTGTTTTTCTGCGTTCTCGTGAATATACCGCCTTATTTATTCATATTTTTGGCATTATACGATCAATTGAATAATAATTATAAATCATTAAATGGATACTGTTTTGAAGAGTTGTGGATCAAAGCAAGAGACATTTGAGTTTACCAACACTCCTTTTTTTTTTTGAAGAACAGTAAAACCAATTGAAATATCGATTTTATAATGTTTATCTGTTGATTGCCTTGGGATTTTTGTGCTATGAGGATTCTTCTATCACTTATATTAGGTATTTTAGTTTTCAAATAGTACATTATCTTTTTCATAAAAATTTGATCTTGGTTTTGGTTTTGCATTTCTGCTTTTCGTTTTTTTTTTTGGGCTCAGTCCTCTAATCTTCAAAGTTAATCCTCTATTGTGAACCGTTATTCTTCAAATTTGGTTCACAATGCTCCAGGCTCATCATTCTACAACGTATGTAATCATTGGATATACTGTGCTTGTTGTTAAATTCCTTTGTAGTTTTTTATCAATAATGGTCCTTCTATTAGCTAAAATTTAGATCTAAAACTTTATTTTCATGAATTCTTTTCTGAATGTTTCTTTTTCGTCAGGCATTCTTGTTCCTGTTGAAATTTTTTTATTTCTTGCCACCATCAGCCATTTTGAGGATTTTATAATGGAGTTTGGACCAACTTTGTGCAAATTTCATTCGAAATGGTGTTCATTCATCTCTGTACAACTTTTTATATCAATTTCACATATCTAAACCTATTTCCATGCAAATCGATGGCAAAAAATGGGATATTTTGGCTCATTTTGGGGTTCCTTTTCCCCTAGTAATTTCTCTATTTTTCATAATAAAGATGATTTTGAAGCTAATTAAGTTTTTTAGATTAATGGTACTTATTTGTTTTCTTTTTATGTATTTTACAAAAAATGAAATTACTTCCCATATGCTCAAGGAACCAATATGACCTTCAATTAGATCTCACGTATTTTAAATTGTTATTGCTGTATTTAATGTAGTTACGTTGAAATTGTTATTGTTGTGTTTAAATTGTAATTGCATAAATATATGAAAGTCATTATGTTATTTAGTATATTAAACTGTTATGTCATTTAGTAAATTATTATTGCAATAAAATTTGTTCTTGCCATATTTATATGTTTTATATTTAATTTAAATTTATTTATCTATTATTTTTAAATTAAAATTATTATTATTGTAATTCACAACAATAAAAAAATTTAATATGTTTTATAAGTTATACACGTGTTAAAATTGTTATTGTGGTGATTCATAACAATAACCACTGTAATATATTGTAACTTATACATTATTAAAATTGGTATTGTTATAAATTATATAAAAACTACATTAAATTGTTGTCATATAAAATATGTTATTGTTATGGGGAAGCTTTCCATGCTTCTCTTGTAGCATAAAACTTCTATACTTTTCGCTATCCAACCATCCATTCTAAATGGATGGTTTAGATGACCCCAATCTTATTGTCACTTTCTATATCATTGTATTTTTAATGTTTTTTAATACAAAACATTTTAACATCAAAATTTGGGCATCCAATCCTCTCTTAAACTTGCACCTATAAAAAATAGTAAAAAACAATTCCCAATAAAATAATATAACTAAAATGCCCCTGAAAGTTTTAGGGGAATTTTGATCATTGTATTCTATCAAAAATATTTTTTAATATTTTATTTAAGTGCGCCTAATTGAGATGGTGGCATGTAACAAATTTCATAGTCATATAGTTAGTAGAAAAAACATTAAAGATAAAATACTCTGAGACGTCGGATCTAGATTAAATGGTTAGTGGCACACTAGATCTAAATTGGATGGGTAGATAAAAGGGGAAATATGTATCTTTGATGCTGTAGAGAAAGTATAGAAACCTTTCCTTATTCTTATATGTTACATTAGAGTTATTGTTATATTTTATATTAGATTGTATTTAATTAATTTTTTAGTAAACAAGTTTTTAGAGCATTACAATGGTTATTTGTTTAATTTCTTTTTTTTGTTCATCCTGCCAAAAAGAACAATTATATGTAACTATCACTAAAAAGTAATAGGTCCAAGTAACATTTGACAAGACCTAGTGGGGAGCTTGTCCCGTACCATGATGTGCCTAGCAACATATGGAACTAGAACGCAGCTCTTCTTAAAGCTAATAATAGTAAGAGATAGTTAAACAATTGTTAAGCTCTATGTGGCATTAAGTGGGATGGGTTTAGACAAGTAATTCAACCTCGATATAGAGCTTACGATGAGAACAAGCTTAGAGCAAGTGCATCATTGAAATAGCGGGATCGGTATGCATGGTAGTTATGACATGGGTATGTATAAAAAGATTGGCCCAATTTTTGGCCTCAATTTTTAAATGATATGGGCATATATATATATATATATATATATATATATATATATATTCATGCAATAGTTCTAAAGTAATATAATGAAATAATATTTGAAAATCATGTTAAGGTCATTCATTTGGCCCCAATTTTTAAATGTTCACTCATTTCATTCTAATGAACAACTACTTTGAAAATACACCCTAGAAAGTGTCGTATTAGCCCAAGTAATGTAGGCCGTCCATTTTGGTAATATATTTAAATCTAGGCCTAACAAGGTTTTTTTTTCTTTTTTCAAAATTTTTAGATGTTTTTATTATCGTTAGATGAACAATGTAAAAAAAGAGAAAAAAGATTTTCAGTTCATAAAGCCTTAGATCTTGAAATTCACCAAATTGATGGTTTAGATTCACCGTTAGAGAGGGATTCATTTAAACATATCTAAGGTGCAAATTAAATTTTATGTTTTAGGGATTAATTATTGGATGAAAAGATAATGTATTCAATTTTTGTCGTCACACAAATACGATAAGCATAATTTTCTAGAACTAAAGTTTCTTTATATTTAATGACTTAGTGACCTGAAATCACTCACTATATATACATGTAGGTAGGTGTACGTATGGCACTAATTGAATGCCTCGTATATGTGCGTGTGTGTATGGCACTTACTGAATGCCTCATATTGTGAACCTTACCATAGGTGAGTTTTTACGTTTTTAACTCATGGCTCAAAAGCTATGAGAAATATTATCCTGGGGTATTTTTGGGATTGTGTACAATGAGACCATATATTTTTATTACATAGAGGTCACAAACACTCATAGTCATTATACGTTAAATTAGATGGCTTGGGCTAGTAACGATGTCCGAACAAATTTTTTTGAACTTTGAATCTTTTTAGTGACAATCTTACGACTACCTAATTTGAAATTCAAGGGACAAGAGTGATTGTGACCTCTTTGTAGAAAGAGTAAATGGTCTCTTTTGGGCAATTATTTCTTACAACCGGTGTAAGTAATATGATACAACAATCTTAAAAAACTATATTATGGTCATTTGTTTGTTCTAAATTTTGAAATATACACTCTTTTTATTCTAATGAACAATCACAAAAAAAGAAAAAATTGAAAACACAACTAAGAAAATATTTTTTAGCCCAATTAACATAGGCCGTTCATTTTGGTGAGATGTTTAGATCTAAGCCTTAGAATGATTTTTCATTTCCAATTTTTTTGGAATGCTTTACTATCATTAGCTGAACAATGTTAAAACATGAAAAAGTGATTTTGAGTTTATAAAAACTAAGATCTTGAAATTCACAAAGTAAATGGTCTTAGATCCGTTTTTGGGGGGGGACTCATTTTGACAATATCTAAGGTTCAAATTGAACCTTTTTTTTGGGGGGGGGGGGGGGGGGGGGGGGGGGAGGGTTTGAGGATTGATTATTGAGATGAAGAAAGTGTGTGTGTAAAATTTGGGGTCATACAAATACCACAAACATAGTTTTCTAGAAGTGTCGTTGAATTATACTATGACAAAACCGTTGTATTAGATCATTACTCGTCTCTTTATATAGGGCAAGGATCTAATGCAACGGTTGTATGATAGTATAATGCAACAGTTGTATTATAGTATAATGCAACCACACTTCTAGAAAACCATATTTGTGGTATTTGTATGACCCAAAATTTTGCACACACTCTCTTTATCTCAATAATCAATCCCCAAAAAAAAAAGTTTGATTTGAACTCTAGATGCGGTCAAAATGAGTCCCCTCCAACAATGAATCTAAACTATCCATTTGGTGAATTTCAATATCATAGCCTTTATAAACTCAAAATCATTTTGTTTCTTTTTAACATTGTTCATCTAATGATAATAGTCATCTAAAAAGATTGGAAAAAACAATATTTCTAAAGCCTCGATATAAGCATCTTATCAAAATGGACGGCTTATGTTAATTGGGCTAAAAAAATATTTTCGAGGTTGTGTTTTCATTTTTTTTTTTTTTTGTGATTATTTATTAGAATGAAAAGAATGTATATTTTAAAATTTGGAACAAACAAATAGCCGTAACATAGTTTTTTTAAAAAATTATTGTATTATATTACTATACAACTGTTGCATGAAATTACTGCCCCTTTATATACTTTTATATTTATTTGAACATGAAGTTTGTATATACATTATGTGGTACGCCTCCAAACACGTGAACAATCTCCAAAACTTTGAAAAAGCCTAGAAAATGGTTTTTCCTAGCAATTAGAGCTGCAAGGTTTGGGCGACATGATAAGTCCTAAGCGTGGTCCTAAGCCTCACCCGATAAGCCTCAATTATTTTTGGACCGGACTAGAGCCAACGTAGGCCGATTCTATGTGTATGAGAGAGAGTAAATTTGGGTGCGAAATACCAACACTAATGCACCGGATCCTATCAAAATTCCAAAGTTAAGTGTGAATTTTATAAAGAGAGAGTGAGCGAGAGTAAATTTTCTAAACCAAAATTGCAAAAATTAGGCGGGTTTTATATTACTCAATTTGCTTTTGTCACTTCAAAAGACTTTGAGGAGTTTCACAAGATTAGAGAACTTCCTGAAAATTCCATACATGCGATGCAAGGAAACCTGAGTTTTTTTGACACTTCTAAAAAACTGTAAAATATTGTTCATTAAATCAAATGAAATCAAAGCTATGATGTGATGCAAACATATTTGTGGCTCTCCCAATGAGACATTCTTTCATCTTCCCATAATTTGGAGCTCTTCGCTAGAGGTTCATTGTTTCTAATAACTGAGATGATTATGAGAGAGAGAGGAATAAAATACAACACGGCATTGAGAGAGCGGACGGGTTGGATTAGCAGTGCAAAAAGTATTTATTTTTTAATATTGAGAGAGGTACGACGAGAGAGCGAGTCAGATAATAAGCAATAAATCATTGGAAGCACGAGACAAAGGGGATTAAGAGAAATAACTAAGCACTTAAGAGGAAGCTACAAAATGGCCAAAAAAGCAAATAAATATACCTGGGACAGAGAGGAGAGAGGGATTTACTTATGAATTAGAAAAACGATGTGGTTTGTATAAGGTTGAGGCCCTCACAATCAAACTAAAACGCACTTTCAAATAGTATCGAAAGGTGTTGTTTTAGTACAAAAATTCTTTGTGATGGTCTCAAATTTTGTTTTTATATTGAATTATAAAATTTAAATATTTGAAATAGTATAGATCTATAAACACTTGAAAACCTTGAAAATTGACGTTCTAGAAATTGCATAATAAGATGCACTATTTTCATGAATTGAAATCTAATTTTTCTCATGTCTATACATCGTGAGGTCGAGATGATCGATATGAAAATTTTTGGACACTGAAACAACCTCGTCTAGTGAACTTTTAAGTTGTCTTAATTTAATTGTGTAGGGCCTCACCCTTATATAAATATTTTTCATAAAAAAAAATATAATGTTCATGGATGATTTTAAAATACATATATTGGGAAAAAGGGAAAATAGAGGGATAGTGAGATTTGGGGAGACAACATGATTAAATATGAGTAGAACACGGTGAGTGCTGGATGCGGAAAATAAGGCAAGTAAGAGAGTTTTGGGGGTGATGCCGGGCATAACAACTACCCCCATTATATATGATGACCAACCAATCAAGGAGGCCCATTATATGACACGTGGCATGCGTACAAAAACCACGAACATAAATTATTCAAATGAAAACTTTGCAAAAAAATAAACAAAAAAAAAAAAAAAAGGAAAAGAGTGGGTCTACACTGTTGGGCCACCCACGTTTCCTGTAGTCCCTTCTTGCTTTTGTTTCTTTTGTCCCATGTCCCGGACTTCCTTTTTGTTAACACGTATACTGTGTACATGTGGGAGTGTATCTACTTACTCAAAATACTTAATATGTAGGAAGATTTTTTTAGTTCAAAATTACTAGTTTGTTATTTTCAAAAAAAAAAAAAAAATGAATATTGAGTTTTGTGACACTTAGGTCTCGTCCTTTAAAAACTTGGCGGTCTCTATTTAATCTTGAGGCACTAGTTTTTTTAGTATTTAGAGAGTTTATCTCATAAATTCTTTTTACTGAGATTAATCTATACCCATTAGATATTATATCTCTAAAATTTGTGATCTAAACAATATCTCTAACATGTGTTAGGGAGTAAATGGATGGTATATTCCTAAGGGGTAGAAATTTTTTATTTTTTTTTCTTTTTCTTTTGAGTGTTAACTATGGAAAATGGAGGCTGGGATGCTATGTTGAGCAATGTTTGATTACTTGGACCTGGCAAATCAGACGGGTCAGAGTAACGGGTTTATTTTTATGTTTTCCCTTTTTTAAATTATTTCTAAAATACTCCCAGCTATAAATTGATTTATTTGAAAATCCATTTTTTTCCTACTTTTTTATCCTCATTTACATGTGTTTTGTTTAATTTTACTTTAATTTTTTTTTTTTGAGATTTATGTTTTTAATTTTTTTTGCCTTTGCAAAAAGCTCGGCCCAACTCACGCGAAATTACTCTGACTACTCGCCCGAGTCGCACATTTTGACGGTGAGGTCCCTATTCATTAATGCTCCTACTCGTTCCCACCCAAATCTTAGACTCCCTCTGCAAACTAAAATTGAATCAAAGCTGCCAACTACTATTTGCACATTTGGGGTGGATTACTAAAAGGGTGAGGTTTGTATATGTTGTCAACCTTGTACTATTAAAGTAAGGTGCAGGTCAAAACTATGCTAAAAATGCAGTATTGGTGCCGCAAAGCCTTGCAAAATATGAAAATCTATTGTTGCTTCCAATGATGAAATTTAGAGTTTCAGAAATGGTGACAACCAAGCCGATCTATGAACGCTTGAAAATCTTGAAAATGGACCGTCTAAATAATGTATTAGAAGATGAACTATTTTTAAAATTAAAAATGCTTTTTATTTATATCTATAAATTTTGGGGTCGAGATGATCGATTCAAAGGTTTTTCAATATAAAAACAACTTTTTCCAATAATTTCTTTTAGGCACACCTTTCTCGAATTATAAAGTTGACACCATATATAAACTTTTTCCTTGCTAAAAGCATAAGTGGCTTAGCCCATCTACCTCACTATTTGGCTCGTTTTTTTTGTGTTGCTAAATAAGGTTTCCACTATGATCCCAGGCGCAAATGAGTTCTTTCGAGGATATTTTTTCCTCTATGTAATGGAAAAAACGGGAAAAAAATGGTGTAAATAGGGCAGAGAAAGGATAGAAGCAGGAAAAGATAGAGGCCCACATCCCCTGGATAGATAATGGGGAGTGAGAGAGGGTTGGTAGGAGAGGTGACGTCGTCCCACCATTGAAACAAAAAGTGGGAACCGCCTCGTCACCGCCACATCCACACTATGCGTTTCCTCTCACGCCCCACACTAAACTCTTTTTCATTCTTTATTATTCCGATAAACCTCTCTCAAAAAATCCCTCACTCTCTCTCTTCCTTTACTAGGGCAATCGGAAGAAGAGGAAACACTCACTCTTTTTCATTCTTTATTATTCCTAAAAACCCTCTCTCTCAAAAAATCCCTCACTCTCTCTCGTCCTTTACGAGGGCAATAGGAAGAAGCTGAAAAAAAAAAAGTAACGGTTGGCGCTGATAGTTGCCGAACCCCATTATTTTACTCCCCATTTACATCAGTTAGGTGGCGGTCTTCTAGAAGGCCGATCCCTATTGAATACCCCATCTATTGGGGAAGAGAGAGACAAAGCCCTCACACGTAGTTGTCTCTCGCACGTCATTCCTACCAACCTCCACCCACCACCACCCCACGCACATGTTCGTTCCCCATCCCAAAAGGGCCCGTCTCTCTCTTTCTCTCTGCTTTAGCCGTCCTTTTCGGCTAAAGCCTTTTCCCTCTCTTCATTTATTTAGTTAACTTTTTTTCTTTTCTTTTTTTTCGACAACAAGTTTTGTGTTTCTTTTCAATGGCTTAGTGAGATGATCTCTTATCCTGATATGAGAATGGAGTCTGGGATCTAACGTTGCATATCAATCGCCAAACACACTAACCCTTTAGCCCGAACTCATTTCTTGTTTATATCTCTCTATCCTTTTTTGGCTAAATCACTTCTCTCTCTATCAAACACACAAACCATTTAACCCGGGCTCCTTTCTTGATTACAACACACGCTTGGTTTGAGTTGTTGCAGATTTACTATGGCTATTATTACTCTCCAAAAGTGTGAATTGAATGAAATGAATTATTGGAGGTTTGAGTGAGCGATAGTTGAGCATCATAAGTGACGTAAGATAATGATGGCCTCTTCATGTGCAAAAGTGCATAAAACCCAAAATCTTGGTTGAGGATCTTCCCTCTTCTCATCAACTCATAATTCAAAATATCCATGACCAACCTACCACTGTCCTACATATTACCGCAATAACTTATAGCAAAAAAAAATGGTTCGGTGAGGAGGGGATGGATGTATGGATAAAGGTTGTGGTTTTCATTTGTTTATATTTGTAGGAAAAATCGTTCGCGAGTCAACGGGTGAGATGCACGGTCTAAAAAACTCATAGGGTATATACCGCATAAATATATTTTTCAAAAAATTTATATTTTAAATATAAAAAATTTAAAAAACATAGAATGAAACTATTTATTTTTAATACAAAAAAATCCCAATTGATTTTGATCATCCCATGTGAAATTAAATGGTTACATTTATCCTATTGACCAACCACAAACTTCAAAAAGAAATTTTCTCTCACACACCTTGTATCAAAGGTAATAGTCTTATTGTATGCAATCCTTAAAATATTTTTATGTTTTCTTCATGTTAATGATCATCTTAACCTAGATCATAAACCCCTAAAACTTTAAACCAAAAATCCATTTTTTAAGGTTGTTTAATGAGGGGCCCACATATGTACAGTATGAGTCGGTGACTCATAGAAACCCCATTCATATATTTATGACGACTAGAATTTTGTTTGTTCGTTTGGACTGGAGCGTGTGGATGGATAAGGAAGGGCATTTGAGGATCTGCGGGTGCACGGATCTCCATGCCATGACATAGCTAAGTGCACATGATACCCTTCCTTCCTAACTAACCAACTCACTTTCCGATTCTTTGATTGCAGGTTGGGTTACCTAATAAAGTGCTTCACCTGTTTTCACAGTCACCACTTCACGTAATCCTATCAACTCATTAAAAAATGCCTCTACTAAGATTCCATTAATTAAAATTTAGCCGGAAATTAAGACAAAAAGGGGGAAAAAAAATTTTTGGGAAAGAAGGGGAAAGCTGTTTGTTCACTAGTACTAAGCACTTTGTATTGTCTGTGTATCTTTTTCTTTCCAAGCGACAGGGACAAAATAACTCTAACCTGAATTCTCATAACTGTACATAACCCTGGTTTTTTTTTGGGATTTTTCATCTGTTTGTTGTGTGAAATTCTGGATCATGAAGGTCTGCTCAAGAACCAGACGGGTTGCGAGCTGTGTAGCGTCCGGCATCGACAATCGGTGCTGCTCTGCAAGCTCAAGTGGCAGCAGAGGCAGACCACTGAACCCATTTGTTGCTCCGAGAGGGCCGCACCGGACGTACCTTCTTCTGTTGTGCCTGCAATTGTTGTTGGAGATGGCATGGAAGGAAATGGTAAGCTGATGGAGAGGTCGAGATTCAAGTCCGGAATCTCCCCCTCACTTGCTCCACTGCTGCTGTGGCCCTCTTCTGCTAACTCTCTCTGTCTATCACCACCAACATTTTTATCTGAATTTGAAGTACTTTGTTGTGGGATGTGTCCAATAGAGGCCTGTCGTGGTGATTCCGAGTTCTCCGGGTACGGCTCATGAAGGGGGCGGTGTGTGTGAGGATCGACTCCCCTGCTTAGTAATTTTCTCTTTATATGAGTGTTCCAGTAATTCTTGATCTCATTATCCGTTCGTCCTGGTAAGCGACCAGCTATGAGTGACCATCTACAAAATTAAAAATCAAATGTTTGTTAGTTCCCAAGCTGTATTGGTTAGTTCCCAAGCTGTATGCTCACTTTTTTCTCTATGAACATGTAACAGACTTGATCGAAATAGACATGGGGTTTATGTATGTTTGATGAGACTAATGATTAATGGAAGGAATAGGGCTTAGATTTGATTGATTAGTTGTTGACAAATGCAACACTGCCCCCCAAGTTCGATTCCTAATGCTGACTATCCAAAAAAAGAACAAAAGAAAAAAAAAAGAATTAAGGGAGGAAATTTACTTGTTGCCTAACAAGCTGTGTAGTTTGATGATGAGCTCATCTTCTTCCTCTGTGAAATTTCCTCTCTTGAGGTCGGGCCTTAGGTAATTTATCCATCTGAGCCTACAGCTCTTCCCACAACGAAGTAAACCTGAGGGGAAAAAAAACAAAACAAAAATCGACGAAACCTTAGCAGGAAGTTCTTGAACAGAGAATTAGTATGATCATGGAAGAAGGATTATTATTCATAGGAGAAAACAGAGAAATATTATTTACAAAGGAGGAGGAGAAGGGACCTGCTGCTTTGGGAAGCGACCTCCAGCAACCCTCGCCATGAGCTCGGATGTATGCGATGAGGCGCTGGTCCTCCTCTTTCGTCCACGCGCCTTTGTTCGTGTGCGCTTTTTCACAGCAGGGAGAACGCCCCATCTTTCCTTCTCTCTCTAGGCCAGGATGGTGGGGGAGGGGCAGGGAGTTGAAAGGGTATGGAGGGGGAGGGGGAGGGGGAGGGGGAGGGGGAGGAGCAGGAGCGGTCTGTGTTTTATGTGAGCCGTTGAAAAGAGTTGAACATCAAGGGCTAGGATTTATATGAGGAGAACTGGAAATCCGAGCTCCAATTGACTCGATCCTTTTGGTTATTTGACCGAGTTGGTGAGAAAGACGAGTGGTTAAGAAGGAAAGTCTGGATTTGGTAGGTAGGTCTACTTTTACGTAAATAGGGGCTTTAGGGAAAGTGAGAATGAGGCTGTTTCTCTATCTAGAGTAGCTAGAGAGAAAGAGATGTCTTTCTCTTCGAATCGGCGTAGATGAGGGGTTGAGGGGCCGGTTCCATCCCATCCCACCGACAAGCGCACCTTCCCACCTTGGGCTCTGTGCTCTTTCTAGGGTTTCTAGAAACTAGGGTTACTCACAATATAGAATTAATAATTGGTGACCCATCCTCCTCTTTTCCCCGTTCTCGTGGAGCAAGTGGTTCTTTCAGCTTAATTTTCTTTGTTTCATCTATGGCTTGCTTCTTCCCTTAGAATTTCAGTCTCTAGTCTTTGAGATGCTTTTGACCAACAATTAGTACATCTGAGATGGATCCCATAAACCCAAGATTTTTCAAAAGGACAAGTATATGATAATTGCAAGACGGTTCTCATCATCCCTAACCATTGGATGTAAAATCGAGCTGTTGGGGATGTGCTATTGATCGTACTTAAAAATGTAACAAATTTTTTTTTGAATAATAGCATACTCTCTGAACCATTCTAATCTAAATTTGATAGTTAGGGCCGATTTTGAGCTTCTCGTGCCAAAATCGGATAGTCTCATAATATACAATCCCTTAAAAAGCGGTTGCAGGTTTTGCCTAGGCTTCATGAAAATAAAGTAGGAAAAATGACTTTTTCCCTCTTCTCAAAATTTTTATCCCTATTAGCTTTTTGGGTTCACCAAAATCCTTTGTACCCTCTCAAATTTATAACTTTGAGATGGGTAGCCCCATATTTGTATTTTTTTTTTGTTTTTTTTTACAAGTTTGATCTTTTTATTTTACAAAATTTCTCTTCCTTTTCACTTCCGTTGCCTAAAACCAATTTTACCTTCGTGGATCCCACTCTATAAATTTAGACATAAAAAAAAACAAATTTTTCTTGAACATTATGACCTATTTTATAATTATATCAATATCGTTTGAACTTGAAAAATGATTAATCAAGATATTTGTTACTATTGTTGGTGGTTATTATTATTTATTTATTAATAAACTTGATCAAAATACTTATAAAGAGATGAAATATTTAACAATTAATATAATGTTGTTGTTATTATTGTTATTATTATAATTATTAATTAATTATAATAATTATAAATTATTATCATCAATAAAATTTATATATCAAGTCACAAAAAAAATATGGATGACTAATATATGGGTTTGATATTTTGTAAAACAAAGAGATCAAATTTGTAAAAAGAACAAAAAAAGTTATAATTAAGAGGCTAATGGTGCCAAAGTTTAGAAGAGGTGCAAGGAATTTTGACTAACCCAGGGGGTTAATAGGAATAGAAATTTCAGGGCGGAGGTTAGAGGTTATTTTCCCAATAAAGTAAAGCCTCACTTTGAATCCTCATTTGAAAAGCACTTTGGACATCATAAAATATCCACAATGACTCTAAAATTAGTTCTAACATGGTTTATGAATTTTGAAGCTAAAAAATAACACAAATCTTATAGATCTACGAACAATTGTCTTAGGCTAGAATGGATGGTCTAGATAAGGTGTTGTAATGTACATTATTTTTAAAGCTTGAAATTCTAATATTTTTTTCACAACTATAATGGAATATTTTTAGTGTTAAAACTGAAGTTCCTGGTGAGTTTGGAAGTGAGGCTTTACTTATAATGATAGGGTGGCAGCCCTATCAAAACACCTACTTTAAAAAAATGAGTATTTTGCAGAGGGAAAAAGGTCCATGGGAGTGGGTCAATGAGGGCTAAAAAGCTCTTTGAAAGGGGTGTACTAATCCCCAGGCCCTACTCTTCAAATAGAACTTTATTCCGAGTCAAGATCTGCATTTATTTGCCTACTCTATATCGGGATGGCCTTTCTTTTCTTATTATTCTTCTTCCACTCTCTCTCCCATCCCCAAACCCATCTTAGGTTGGAATGGATGGTTAGGGCCAAAGAGAGAGGCAACTACGGCATTTAAAAAGGTCACAAAATAACGTTTATTTGCCAACCAATATGAATTAGGTATGATGAACATGCTATCTAAATGAAATGACCACAAATTGACTAGAGAGAAGATAAGGATTGTGTTGCAGCTATCATGACTTTACATTCAATGTAAATAGAGGTGAAAAAGACTGCTTACACTGATAATCACTATGTTATATTTTGCTAAAGCAAGAAACGAAGACTACATACAATGCCTTTCTGGTTTCATTGTTATTGGTTGTGTGAAATGGATCAAATCTTTGGCCTCCAAATGGACTACTGTAGTCTGGAGTACTCAACCGGGGGTACGCAAGCAATTTGTGTAATGGTTTGGGCGTTCGTAATACAATATGGTGCCGCAGGTTCGCATCCTACTACTAAGTTAGCCAAAAATGGAAAATAAGAATAATTTCCTTCATAAATATGAGAAAATGGTTGCTTCGTATTAGGGTTGGCAACAGGTTGGCAGGTTTGCATCCTACTACTAAGTTAGCCAAAAATAAAAAATAAGAATAATTTCTTTCAAAATGGTTGGTTCATATCAGGGGTGGCAACGGGTTGGGTCCGAGCTCAGACCCGGGCCCAGACCCAAAGTAACCAAATTCAGGCTTGGACTTAGTCTTGGACCTCGACCAGATCTAACTCGATGAGACACAACCAAAAAAAATATATATAGATATTTAAATATTATGTTAAATATACTAAAATATATAGTTATATTTATTTAAATATTAGTTAGAATAACATACAGACCTTAAAATTTTAGGTAAAATACGAAATGCTCCACTTATATACAGAAATTACAAAGAAGGCCAGTCAACTCACTTTTTTTTATTTTTTCCAAAATTACCTATTGGTCAACCCTAATTTTGATTTTTTTGCAGTTTTTTTGTTATTAGGGAAGTGCCTTAAAGCTTGGGGCACAACCCTACTCAGGAAAAATGAAAAAAGAAAAACTTAAAAAATCAAAATTTGAGTAGATCGAGGGGGAATTTTGAAAAAATAAAAAAAGATTGGGTTGACCGAACTTTGTAATTTTTGCCCTGTTCATTTTGTATTTTACTAAAATTTTAAAGTCCGTACATAAATCACTCTATTAATTAAATGTTATTAAAATATTATATGTTAAATATAAAATTTATATAATAATACTATTCAGATCGAGTCAACATGAAACCGAACCCGAATAGTGTTCAGGGTCCAATATTTGGACCCGGACACAGCCTGTCAGGTCCAATTTTTCGACCCGTACTTGGACATCGGGTCCGGGACCATTGCCACCCCTGCTCCATATGCATCCAACTTTGTGATGGAGATCACTAGAGTGCCGTACTTGTTTCTTTATAACTTTGGATGCATTTGGGGACGGCTCAAAAAACCCCACTCCCAACCACGAACTTCAAATGAAAATGATCCACATATAATGCATCTAGCCATTAATCACAATGGTCCATGAAGAAATACTGTCCTAAACAATGTTTAATGATGCATTGAAATCGCTTTGAATTTCACGGTTAACTTTTCTAGGACTCGAACAACGGAAATAACGCCGTAGATAATATTGGGAAACTTCCCTATATGGCTCAAAAAACTCAACTCCCAGCCACGAATTTCAAATGGAAATGATCCACATATAATCCATCTAGCCATTAACCACAATGATTTTGAAATCCTAGTCACTCTTTCAATACCTCTTACAAGAGAAATATTGTTTACCTAAACAATGTTTTATCAAGCACTGACATTTCTCTATGTGCTCCCCCAACATATTGCTGATTTATCTAAAATTCTTATAATTAACGGATTGTTTCTTTTTATTTTGGGTCTCCTATTTTTTGGATATTTTCTAGCATTTTAGGATTACCATTAACCAACAACCTATTATGTAGGAGTTTATGGGGGGATGTGATCGCAATGAATTGGGATAGTCAAGGAAGTCCACATTTGATAGGATAATGTTAAGTTTTTAAAAAAATTGGAAAAAGTTGGGGAGGACATTGTTGGTATCTATAGGTTTTTTTTTTCTCTATTTAGGTTGTTTTTTTTTTTTTTTTTACATCCCAGTGAATTGGGATGGTCAAGGAAGTCCATATTTGATAGGATAATGTTAAGTTTTTAAAATAACTGGAAAAAGTTGGGGAGGACATCGTTGGTATCTATAGGTTTTTTTTTTTCCCTATTTAGGTTGTTAGTTTTTTTTTTTTTTTTTGTAGAGAGATAAATACACATACAACAAAAGGTAGTTGTGTAGAGAATATTTGGATGTAGAGGGAGAAAGTAGAGAGAGACGTCATGAGAGATTGAGAATATCTTTGACAAACGACGTAAAATTTTAGTGTCTTTTTTATGATATTTTTTTCTGCATTATTTTTCTTACTTGTTATTAGTCCTATTTTTTCGCTTGTTATTGCCAAAACTCAACCCAGGCTGTAAAGCTTCTAGACACACTATATGGTATCAGAGCCTAGTTTGGGATAAATTTCAAATGTAAAGTTCGATGTAAATAAATTTGATGGAAAAAATTATTTTCGCAAATTACTGTTTGGGATTTGCTAGTGCAACAATAATTGTGCAAAGCCTTGAAAGAAAAGTCAAAGAAACTTGAGTCCATGTCAGATAAGGATTGGAAAGACTTAGATCTAAGGTTGTGCATACTATTTGATTGTGCTCTTTGAGTGAAGTGTTGTTTAACATCGTCAATTAGGATTCGATGTCAAGTGTTCGATCAATGCTTGAAAGTTTGTATATGATGAAATTCCTCACAAATTAGTTACACTTAAAGCAATAGTTATACATTATGTGCATGAATGAAGGTAAGTATATCTATGAATACCTGAATCAATTAAACAAAGTCATTTATGAATTATTAAACACTAATGTTAATATGGAAGATAAGGATACGGCTATAATATTGTTGTCTTCACTCCCTCATTTGTATGAGCATTTTGTCACCTTATTATTTTATGGAAAGGCTACTATAGAGATGGAGGATATGACTTCAGCTCTTCCCTCGAATGATTGGAGAAAAAACAAAGTAATACTTAGCCACATGCCTATAGTTTATTGGCTAGAAGGAGACCTACTGATAAAAATGAAAAAGGATGTGAAGGTTAAGGCATGTCTATATCCAAATGGTCTTTGCTATTGCTGCAAGAAAAAGGAACATATAAAAAGAATTGTTAGAATATCAAAGAGAAGAAAACTAGAGCCTCTAATATGGCCAATATTGTTGATGGATGCTTGGAAAGCAAAATAGATAACGTGTTATTACTCTTGACAAATACTAATTACTCTAAAGGCTCTTCGGTTCTTGATTTACGATAGTCTTATTGTATATGCCCTCATTAGAATTGGTTCACCACTTTCATGAGCCATAATAGTGGATTAGTTTTGATGGATATTGATATTGCTTGTAAAATTGTTGGTATTAAGATAACTACTATCAAGATGTACAATGGAGTTATGAGAACCTTAACTGATGTGAGACATGTCCCAGATCTGAAAACGAATCTTATTTCATTTGGAGCCTTAAATTCCAATTGCTAGAAATTAATTGTTGAAGGTGGAGTCCTGAAAGTTCTAAAATGTGTCATTTGGAGCACATTTATATGGGTTGCTTGGGAATACTGTCACAGATAGAGCAACAGTTTCCATATGTGATGATGGTGATTTCGACTTAACTCAGTTGTGATATATACGATTAGGCCACATGAGTGAGAGAGCTTTGATGGAGCTCAGAAAACGCTAAGTGATCCATGGCATAAAAAACCGCAAATTGGGCTTCTGTGAGTATTGCATCTATGGAAAGCATTGTAGGGTATAATTTCGAATGTCGTAGCATATTACAAAAGGCATACTTAACTATATTCATTTAGATGTATGAGGACTTGCATTGGTTGTCTAAAAAGGTTGATCTATGACTTGCATCGGTCTCAAAAGGTAGATCTCTATATTTTGTTTCCCTCATAATGATTTCTCAAAGAAAATATGGATTTATACATTAAAGAAGAATGCAAATATATTTAACACATCCAATCATTGAAAAGTTAAGATCGAAAGATGAACTGAGAAGAATGTCAAGTGCTTGAGAACTGATAATAGTATAGTACACTTCAATGGTGTTTGTGAATTTTCGCAAGAGTGAATGAATTGTTCATAACTGCACCACTTCAAAGACACTGCGATAGAATAGACTTACTAAGCGCATGAACATGACACTTCTAGAGAAGGTCGCAACATGTTGAGTATTGCTAGTTTGTCAAAGGATTTTTGAGCAAAGATAGTCAATACAACATGTTACTTCGTGAATAGGTCACCATCTAAGTCAATAGAGTGCGAAACACTCCAAGAGTTATGGTTAAGTAACCCTTCGCATCTAAGAATTTTTGGTAGTCCACCTTATGTTCATATAAAGGATGACAAGCTAAGTCCAAGATCAAAGAAGTTTATTTTATTTTTTAGTTATGCAGATGGTGTTAAGGCCTATAGATTATGATGCCCAAATCCCAAGTCGCCTAATATTATTATCACTTGTGATGTTAAGTTTGATGAGTTTGCCATATTGAAGCATATTTAGAAGGCTGTAGAAAAACAACTTACAGCAATGGTGATGCAATTGAAGTGGAGTTGACTACTCTATAAAGTACTCTGAAATATATGTTAGAAAATCCTTATGAAAAAGTAGAGGAGAATGTTGACTGACCATTAGGAGGTCATTGAATCTACTCCATATGAGGAAGAGCCTCAGCTTAGAAGGAGAAAACATATCAGGAAGTCAGTCGTATGGCACATTTTTGAGGACATGATGACTTATGCATTGGCTGCCACAAGCCAATAACCATCTACTTTTAAGGAAGTTGCACATGATATTAACAGTAGTAGTTGGAGTGATGCCATGAATGAAGAAATTAAATCTTTTAAGAAGAATCGTACTTTGGATATCATGGAATTCGCCAAAACCAAGGGAGTCATCGGATGTAAATGAGTTTATAAGAAGAAAGAGATATCACTTGAGTCCAGTGGTGATCGATTTAAGGCATGTACGATTGCAAAGAGCTATGTGTAAAATGAAGGTGTTGATTATGATGAGATCTTCTCTCCAATCATAAAACATACTTCAATTTAGGTATTCCTATTCATGATCACATTGTTTGATTTGGAGTTGAAGGAGCTTGATGTAAGACCGTAGCACTGCACAGAGAGTTATAAAAACAAATTTATATAATGGTTGAAGAATTTATAATTGAAGGCAAGGAGGATCATGTCTACAAGATAAAGAAGTAATTATATGGCCCAAAGCTGTAAGGACCACAATTTTCTCCCAACCTAGAGATGTGCACGATGATGGAGGGTGAAACAGAGGCCTAGCGCCATTTGGAGCATCGCCGCGTGTGTATAAGAGCCCAGCACCATCTGTGAAGTGAAGAAGAGAAGAGAGAGACAGAGTCATGGCCACACGTGAAAGGTCAGCACCATGCGTAAAAAGTCAACGCTACGCGTGAAGATAGGGATGTGCATCGCCGGCTGTGAAGAGAGAGACAGAAGAGTAACACCGCGAGTGAAAATTGGAGCATCGCCGTTTGTATAGCGTCGTTTGGAGCATCACTTCGAGTGTAGCGCCGTTTAGAGCATCGCTGCTAGTGTAATGCCGTTTGGAGCATTGTCGAGTGTGTGGGTGGCTATCGCCGCTTGTGAAGGCAACAAAGGAGCAATGCCGTGCATGAGCTGAGAGTAGCACCGTAAGAGAAGAGGAAAGATGTGACCATTGTCATCGTCGTGCCTGTCAGAGCGGTACGTGTTAGCACCGCACTTGTCAGTGCCGTGCATGCCAGCCATGTGAATCCCACCTACCTTGGGTACATAAGGCCCTCTCCCCTTCCATCTCAGTACCATTTTTGCCCTCATACTTTCTCTCTCTAGAACCCTAGGTTAGAGTTCCTTGTTGTTGTCGTTGGAATGCCATTGCTTAGAGTTTGAAGTAGCATGTGAGTGGGAGTTTTGGAGGCGCTGTGAACATCAGGTAAGTAGGTTTAGCATCCAAGCATCCCTTGATTTAGTAAGAATCAAATTTAAGTGATGAAAAAAAAAAGGGGGGAAAAACTATAGGATAAAACATATGGGTATGAATGGGTTAAAATGAGCCCAAAATTCCAGATTTGTGCCTCTATGTACCATGATTGTTTGGGCAATGTAAATGATCTTGCTAGTGGTAGAAATTTGTGAAATAAATTACTTGTAAGACTAGTTTATTATGAACAAGGTTTTGTATCAAGATTTGTATTGGTTTGTGAAACTTTAAGTGTTCCTTAAATCATGTTAAGCTCAAAAATGAGATTTTCCAAAACAATGACTGTTCTTTTATTTAATGTTTCAATGGACAAATGGTGTCCAAATGGACCCAAACTAGTTTTGAGTAAAAGACATGGTTGTTTACTTCAACTTCGCTTTTTATATTGTTTTTAAATTCCCTAAAGATTGAGAGTTATGCCCCAGAATGTGAGGGTATATCATTGTTCACAGTTGTAGGAATTCCAGCAACTGTCACATGCATTGTGCCGAGATTTTGACTGATAAAATATTGTGTAAACACTTTCAAATAACCGCTATTTTAAAGATCTGTGGATGAGCTTAAAGTTGCATGTTTGAATCCTTTTGAAATTCTGCCTAGGTTGGAAGTTATGCCCCCGAGAAAGGGGGGTATGTCACAGTTACTCGTGACCAAGACTTTCGGCTTTGTGCCTATTTTACGAAATAAATTGCTTTGTGCTAGAAACATACCCAAATGTGTTCAAATCACTTTTATGTGAATCATGAGTAAGTCTATTTCGAAATTGGTTTTAAAACCATACTGAAACTCTCCACAGTTTGATAATGGCACCCCATTCTATGAGAATACCTTGGTTGAGAATGTAGTGAAATTGGGCACCCTTTTTATGACCTAATTACTGATCAACTTAAAGGATAAATTGATAAGTAGTAATTGATAAGTGTAAGTGTCATTTTTCATGTGATGAATGTTGCATGTCAAGTGCCATGGTATTATGCAATAAGTGGTGACCGATACGTACAAATGCCATGTGATAGCTCGATGATAAATGTTGTGTGATAAATGCCGCAGTGCTAATATGATAAGTGTTATAGATGCTAATTGATAAGTGTAAGCGCCATGTGATGGCCCGTTTATGATGGATGTTTCGTGCTAAGTGGTACAGTGTATATGATAGCTGTATATTTTAGAATAAGACTCAGATTTTGCATGATAAGACTGGAATTGTCTGTCATAAGGTACTGACTAAGTACGAGTAGAATTAATGCTTGACTATTTTGTTATAATACTGTGATATGGACCACTATGCAATGGGCCACCTATTGATAGTAGGTACTGTTCTATTTTAATACTGTGATATTGACCACTATGCAATCGGCCACCCATTGGTAGTGCGTACTATTTTGCTATGATATTGTAATATTGAGCACTACGCAATGGGTCACCCATTGGTAGTGCGACTGAAATGATAGATGCTATGAGCATTCTTTAGCTTGCTTTGAGCGCATCGCATGACCAAACATTGATGTTAGGGGGTGCCTACTTTGAGAGTATTACAGGGCCTGCCTTGGTGATTGATGCCAGTGAGGTGTATGCTTTGGGCATATTGTATGACCTGACCATCTGTTTACAGTGAAATGAAAATGTGCTCTATGATAAAGTAAGAGTATACTCTGTTAAGACAAGAACGTATATTATGTACTGTGTTTGGTTATAGATGAATGAATGATAATGGGAAGTGCATGATTGTTATTGTATCATGATGGTGTTCATTAAGAAAATGTTTTCTAGACTGTTACTTCTTATGATATCTGCTATTTGCATTGTAAATGTGAATGATAGTTATTGTATTCATCGAATGGGAATTCTGATACCCGAAATAATGGCTGTCATTGATGAGATTCTTGATTTATCTGATATTTATACTGTGATGGATTTATTAATGATGTTTAGTATCTAGATTTACTTACTGGGCTGTATAGCTCATTCTATTATTTTACTATCTCTGTAGAGCAATAGTCACAAGTGGAAGTCGTGGCATAGTGGAAGAAGTTGATGGTTGGGAATCGGAGCTGATGAAGACACCCTTCCCCATTGTATGCTTTAGTTGGCAATTTGGCCTTAGTTATTGTTTATTGTGGAACACATGTACTGTTGGCCCATGATGCCCCAAACTGAGCTGTAATGTTTTTTTGGAAGAAATTTCATATAGTGGATTTTTGGTGTATGGGATTTTTGTATATTAGATATTCATTTGCCTTTTGAATTATTGTTTTAGTTCTTCTCTATGGTTTGCTTTGATCTCTGATATTAAAGCATTGAGTCTACTCTGACTTTAGTGACATACGCTATACCTTTGGATTACAAACCCGTACTCAGCCACCCTCAAGCGAGTACGGCAAGGGGGCAGGGATCGTGACAAAAGCAGTCTCCCAAATAGTGGTACAAATGCTTTCATATATTCATGAATGAATACATGGATGTTAGAAACAAGTCTGATAATTGTGTCTATTTTAAGATATTTACTAATGGTTTGTTCATCTATTTGTTGCTCTATGTGGGATGCTATGTTTATTTTTGTCAAGAATTCTTTAGAAATCAGTAAATTGAAAACTCATCTTGCCAGAGAATTTGAGATGAATCTTTAAATTCAACAAAGAAAATTTTAGGTAGAGAGATATGTAGAGATAGAAAGTTGGGAAAATTTAACGTCCTCACTAGATTCAGGATGAAAAATTCAAAGTCTGTCGACGCTCTTCTCTTACTGCACATTTCTGATTGTCGACAGCATTACCTTCGAGTATAGAGTCCAAAAAGAAATATATGTCGTGTGTTCCTTATACGAATGTTGGAAGCCTCATGCATGCAATGATTTCCACTCATTTCGATGTTTCTCATGCTATTAGTAATGTTAGCGAGTACATGGCTAATTCAGAAAAGAAGCATTGACATGCGGTAAAATGGATTATGTGTTACTTAAGGGGTACATTAAATGTGGATCTGGTGCTTGATAAATGCAACGAATGTGGTGACAAGTTCCCTGATTATATTGATGTTGACTTTACAAATGATTTGGAATGTAGAAGATCTACTACAGGTTAAGTGTTGACATTCGCAGGAACTTCGACCAATTGGAGGTTGATGCTACAAATTGCGGTTGCCTTGTCTACGCCTGAAGTACAATATATGGTTGCTACCAAGGCAACAAAAGAAGCTATTAGTTTAGAGGGCTTACAAATGGTTTATGCTTACAATAGGATAGGACTATTGTCTATTGTGATAGTCAAAGCGCAATAAATTTGGTAAAAAATTAAGTATATCACACAATGACAAAGCATATTGATGTTAGATACTATTTTTATTCATGACATAATAGCTGAAGGTGATGTCTTGTTACTAAAGATTGATACCAAGAAAAATGTTATGGATATGTTGACAAAGCTGGTTCTATTACAGAAGTTTAAGCATGCTTGAACTTGACCTATATATTGTCAAGGTGAGTACCTATGGGTGTGTGTGTGGAGAAGACAGACAATGGGAATCTCTTTTAGAATTCAATCTAAGTTGGTGATTTATTGATTTGTCTTAAATCTCTAAATTAGGGTATGCTTCCTTTTTATTTTGGGTCTCTTATTTTTTGGATGTTTCTTGTATTTTAATATAATAATTAACTAACTTCTTATTAAGTAGGAGTTTATAGGAGGATGAGATCCTATTAGATTATAATAGTCTTGCAAGTCTATATTTGATGGGATGATGTTGACTTTCCTAAAACGTTGGGGAGGTCATACATGATTTATATGGTGTCATTTTTTTCTCTCTTTTAAAGTTATTTTGTAGATAGAGAAATCTTTACTTATAAAAGTGTCACTAGCATTTTCCAACAAGAGTGGTGTCGTTGGATAAAAATAATTGGTCTTTTATTTTATAACATTTGGGTCAACTATTTATTATTTTTTGGGAAATGGTATGACACAAGACTTCTAGCGTTGTGATGATTAAGACATTTTGTAACTTTTTTATTTTTAATGAATGCATTTGATACATTATCCATGTGGCATGTTGTGGTGCATCTCATAGTATTTTATCCGTGCAACCTACAACAAATGGAAGGAGGGTTTTTAATGAGTACATCTATCAACATTATCCACGTGGCATGTATAACATGATAAATTGTTTTTAGATAAGAGTGGCATTTACTATTGTGCGACACGGAACGGGTGCGCTCCATCTAAAGTAATAACGGCATATATGTCTTTCTATCTAATGAACATATATCATATCTATCACTTTTGTGTAAGATTTTTGTCTCTATCACTATAACTATGTCTTCTATCTATCACTTTTGTGTAAGATTTTTGTCTCTATCACTATAACTATGTCTTCTCAAATGTGATTTCTTTCGAATGATATTAGGAATCTCCAAAACTATAGAATCCAAAGCACAGAAAAATGCCAAGGAAGAGACATGAAGACGCCATTTATTTTCTTGTATCTTTATGCAACACAGACAAATGCCAAGGAAGTTACTTGAGTTTTCAAAATCCCTACCTCTCTTACCTACTTCCTCTCTAAATATTATTATTTTAAATAACAAATATTTACAATTGCAATAGTTTTTTTGTATTTTAAGTTCATTCCTTCAATCATCTTTTTTATTCACTCTCAAAATTCTACTTTCTCTCTTGGATGAATTGATGAATTATACCTCTCTATATTTATTGTTTATGTTTTCTTAATGTGGTTTAGATCACATGATAATTATTAACCCTTAAATGAAAAAAAGCAGACTATTTTTTTATTTATGATGCAGTAAAAATGTTAAATGATCGATAAATTTCATTTTTTTCCAATTATTTCATACAAGCTAATATCAAATCAATACATAGTTTAATATTATTTATGAGGTTCCTTGATTTTATTTTTTTGAAACATGCTTGTACACTTTTTTCATCACTTTCTATCTTTTTCTTTTAAGGCTACTGATTTTCAATTATGAGAGTATTGTATTCTATTTTCAGCAAAAATTACTCACCGAAATTGGAAAAAGAATACTTGAATTTATGAATTATGTTATGTTTTTTGGTCGAACTTTTATCATACTCTTTCTTGATTAGCCTTTTTATAAACAATCTTGGGAAATTATAAATTCATTTTTTAAATTATTTTTTGATAATTTTGAACATCCGAAAATATGGTTGTTCATAATTTTTTGATATGGAAATTAAAAAATATGTTATTCTTTTAGAATTAAATAAAATATAGTCTTAAATTACATTATTAAAAATTAGAAATTAACGATTCATAAAATTACTTTCTAAGTACCAACTGAAAGCATCCCTCCATAAAAATGCAAGAATATGAGGCTAGAGCAATGGGTCACATTAAAATAAATCATCTTATTGGGATATTAAATTCTTATACATTTTATATATTTTATATATGCAACTCACATCATTTACTAATATCATTTTCATTCTCATTTTTACAGGGAAAAAACAATATCCCTACAACTAAAGACAAATAAAGCAAAGTCTGATACAAGTTTCTTTATATATATATATATATATAGTCGAATGCAAAAATATATTTCACCTTTTTTAGAAAATTTTTGAATCACGTGCATATAGCTAGTATACATTAACGCAAAAGGGAGTTGTGGAGAGAATCTTTCGGTATAGAGGGAGAAAGTGGAGATAGGCATTATGAGATATTGAATTTGTGTCTCGTTATCTCAAATAAGAGCCATTTTGAAAATATTGTCGATAGCCTTCACCTATGTATATAGTCACATCTGTGGCGAACTATTTAAAATTGTGGTCTTCTTTTTGTATATTTTCCTTTCTAGATTATTTATCTTGCTTATTGTTTTGCTTTTCTAGTTCTATTTTCCCCGTTTGTTATTTGCCAAAAATCAACTTGTCGGGTTTTAAAGTTTCCACAACAAATATAACATATATTCGACTACCATTATCAACTCTCCAATCTGAACGAATGGTAGGGATAGCTTTAGTCATAATGTCACAAAGTAGCTATTGATTGTATGATATTGATCAGATGTCTCATAGTATTTGATTTAATATTTTCTCTCCAAATTGTTTTGAGATGAAATTTGGGGGAGCACCGTGGCCCACCCAAAAAAACAAAAAGAAAGAAAAGAAAGAAAAAAGGAAGAAAGAAAAATATAATTGAGGTGCTCCTAATAAAGTAAAAAAAATTATAATAAAAAAGACCAAAATACCCATCTATATTTTAAGGTAATTTGGTCATTGTGTTTTATCGAGTTTTTCATTTTTGTTAGATGTGCATTTGCAAAGAGTGGGCACCCTCAAATTTGGTGCCAAGATGACTTATAGATGAATATTAGAAACAAAATCATATTAGGTGTTGCATTGTGAGTTGTGCCAAACGCTAACTCAACCGTCCATCTATTCTTTTCTTTTTTTACAATATTAATTAATTTATTATAACCACAAGAACATTACAATGAAGCAACAAAAGAAAGAGTCTACGACTTGCAAATTGTCCAACAAACCATCTCGCCTAGCCAATGTATCCGCAACTTCATTCGCCTTCATGTAGACATGTTCAAAAGTAACCTCCATCTGAGAAGTATAATCCATAATTTCTAGGGGTCCATAACATGGTTTTACAATGTATATAAATATTAGAAGTAGGAAAAAGTTTATTTAAGGATACAACCTTATAATGTAGAACTATGGATGCACTTAAAAAATCCATCTGAAAATGTAGTTTTAATGTTAAAAAACCCTTTGATTGATCATCTAGACATCGAGATGTATGACCATGAAAAATAAAAAGATTTTAAGTCTCAAAAGTAGAGCATTTTACAACATATTACCTACACCATCCATTTTCAAGATTTTCATATGTTTATAGATCTACTTGATTTTAACCATTTTTAAAAATTAAAATTTTAATAATTAGATATAAAAATAGATTTTGAGATAATCCTAAGAACATTTTACATCAAAATTATATACCATAATAAAATTTGAAGGTACACCTTACCTCTACAGCTATGGATGCATCCGTATGGCAACTGCACCATTAGAAATAAAATACTCTTAGGTGTATATTGTCAAATAAAATACTCTTAGGTGTATATTGTCAGTTGTGCTAGACGCCACCTCAACTGTCCATTTATTCTTTTTTTTTTTTACAAATTAATTAATTTATTATGATCACAAGAAAAGTACAATGAAATCAACAAAACAATGAGTGCAAGACTTGCAAATTGTCCAACAAACCACCTCGCCTAGCCAATGTATCTGTAACATCATTCGCCTATCTATAGACATGTTCGTAAGAAACCTCCATCCGATAAGTATAACCCATAATTCTTGGGAGTCCATAACATGGTTTTACAATGTCCATAATGCCTCTCTTGTCCATCATATGTGCCTGTTTCAAAAAGCAGTTGAAATTGCCACATCATAGACTGCATTTCTACATATGCAGTCCAAAAATTGTGAAGTATTCATCTTAAAGATAGATGCAAGTAGGTGTTCTATCTAAAAACAATAGAAACTAACGGTCCAAATGTTTTATTATTATTATTATTATTATTATTTATTTTTGTTATTATTTATTATTATTATTATTATTATTTTTTCATATTCATGATCTCCATGTTAGATATTACATGTTCTTAAAAATTAAGTCTTAAAATCCATCTCAAAATAGATTTATCAAGAAGCTCATATTTCTACATATGTACGTTTGGCTGCATAAAAACCGGGTCCAATACATATGCGGGCTTGGCCACATAGAAATTGGGTCGTAATATATATGGCAATCCTTGGATTAGTCGGGCCAAGCGCTGCCTTGAAGTGTGAACTGGGCTTGCTAGACAGAGGCCCGATCCTCATGCATTCTTCTAAGGCCTACCTCATCGCACTTATGAATGTTGCTTTCTCCACATTGCATGGTGACATGGAAACGCCTCTTCTTTCAAAGGAATTCTGTTTCTTCAAAAGAATCAAGGGGAAAAAAGAGGATTCGAAGGATTCCTACACGTAAGGAATACAATTTTTTATCTTAAACAGTTTTAAGGAGAAAAAATGTACCAAGAATTAATTCTTTTGAGGTAATCTTTAGGATAAATATTTAAATCGAACTTCTTTTGAATCACATTAACTAGCCCCTCGCGGTCATGCAGTCAAGCTGTAAACTCTCTCTTAGAAGGGAAAAAGAATAGGAGAAGTATATGATACGACTATTGTGAAAAATCAACTTTGACCGTACTCTCTCTTAGAAGGGAGAAAGAAAAGGAGAAGTATATGATACGACTAGTGTGAAAAATCAAATTTGACCGTTGGAAGTGAAAGTTGCTGGCTGGGCTGTCAAATTTTGTAAGAAACATTTAAAATTATGGATACCCCTTGAGTATACCTTTTAAGTAAGACCAACCCCTAAAGTTTTCAAATTGCACCACTAAATCTTGAAAAAAAGGCTAATGTGATCTAGTCGGGGTATAGCTATATATATATATATATATTTTGATCCTTTTTTTTTTTCTTTTGGCAAAGATCACTTACAATTAGTCTTATTACAATAAACTTTTGCCTCAAAGAAAATAAAACTAGCAAATCTAAGATCTTAAAACCTTGACGCCACTCCAATTTTATTTAAACAAAGAAAATAAGCACAAATTTTATGTTGGGAATATAAAAACAATCTAATTAAATATGGTAAACAACAAAATGAAGGTGCTAGAGATTACCTCAACCGGGCTTATTATACCCTATACCGAGTCACCACTATCTGATAGCGCGGTATCAATGATCAACTTTCAATCTCAACCGGGAAAGCAAGTTCAGGTCAAACCCCCCAATGGAACTTTGAACTCCTATGATCACAAATTTTGAACATAGGTGTAACCCATAACACCTATTTTATGAGAGATAGCATTTACTTACTACTACCCAACCCCTTAGATCATCACAAAACAAGATGAGAGAGAGAGCCCTTTAATATTCCATAAGAGAGAGAGAGAGAGTGGGGTGTACCCCATAATTTTCCATAAGAGAGAGAGAGAGATTTCTTTCCTAAGTGGGGCGTGCCCCCTATTTTGACATTCTAGAGAGAGATAGAAATATTAAAGAGAGAAAATAGATTTTGGTATAGAGATTTATGGGCATGAGGTTCCCTTTTTATAGTACAAAAATAGGATTAGGGTTTCTTAAGGTCTTCTATAACTTGTATCTTCTTGTGAGATTGAATATGCACCATTGATATTGGGTAACTTGTGGGCTAAGAGATTTGAGTCCTCCACTTCATAGATGGGTCATCAATATCATATGAAAGGTGCTAGAACCTTTATCCCCCATTTTCTAAACTATTTTTCCATCAATAGAAATTTAATAAATTAATTCAACCATAATATTGTGCTTACTAAAATTTTGCACAAGCCTTCTCATCTTTCCAAAAATCCATTCAAAACTTCCTTAAGGCAAAGGTTTTCTAAAACATCACAAAGCTTTTTCTTCAAGTCAAAGCTTGATTCAACAAGATAAGGAAAGTCCTAAGAGTGGGGCATGCCACCTAAGACGACACTCATGGGCTCCACCCATAATGCAATGGTGGGCCCATATAGCTTATTGGGCGTCCCATGCAATAATCAAATTAATTAAAATATTATATGAATTTTAGATATTCATATCAATTTAATTAATTAAATCAATCTAAAATCAATATATCTGTTTTTATAAATCCAAATTTGATAAATAAAATATCCAAAGATCTAGAAAAATTCAAATAACAATTTTAAAAATCATATATAATTAAACAAACATAATTAAATTCATTACATGGGAAAAAGATCCATATGGTCTAGGAATTAAATAAACACTAGGGCACTCCACCTTTAACTGTGGACTATAGTCCACACTTACTTTCTCAAACCGATCCAGTGTTGCCCATGACCCACAATCCATGCAAGGACTCATTAGTGGGTCACCAAATTCTGGCCAATGGGCAAGGGTCAGTTTGTGGATTTCAGGTTCTCCCCTAGAGACGTACCAGTGTCATCTAGACCTGATGCGACCACAACTCATATGTTACATAGAGGTATCTCTCGCACATGCATAAGCTTCACTCTAAAAGATGGTTCACTTTTCCAAAATGATTATCATATATGCATGTTGTGGGATGGCTCGCGGATGAGACTTTGGGCCTTCTCTCTGAAGGCCACTATTATAAGGGCCACACAGTCCCTCGACTCACTCATCCGGGTACACCCTGACCTCATCAAGGGATGACCTATTAAAACCCTTATCAAATAATTTTCTATGCCTAGGTAACATAGGTTTTTTCTAACCGACTGACCTAGTTCATAAAGCTCAGTTCAATAATAGCAAATGTTATTTGCTTAGTATAGTCCATGAAGGATCATACTCCCATTGAGTTTATGTTCCATTATGTCAAAATATTTATTACAAACACTCATAAGACCTTTAATGGCCACACTGACCCAACATCTCCCACTTAGCCTTTGATGGTCTTACATTCTCTCTTCCTTACTTTTTCACATCCCCATCTCTCTCACATGTCTTACAAACACATTAGGGGCAACCCCCTTTGTCAGAAGATCTATAATCATCAGATCTGTTGATATATAGCTAATCTCAATCTCTCTCAATCTCACATCATTCTTTAGGTGATAGCAACATGGTTTTATATGCTTGGAGTTCTTATGAAATCATGGTTCCTTTGACACACAAATCGCTACTGTGTTGTCGTAAAAAATCCTTACTGCCTCACAACACACGAGATGAAAGTCAAGTCGATTAAGGAATTTCTTAATCCATACGGCCCCCTTGATCGCCAAACAACATGCCATGTATTCTGCTTCCATGATGCACAAAGCCACCACATCTTATTTCTTTTATTTCTAAGAAATTGTACTCCTTTGAAGCATGAACACATATCCAAATGTGGACTTCGCATCATCTGGGTCTGTGAGATAGCTTGCATCTGAATATCGTTCAATTGTAATTTCAGTTCCTCCTCCATATGTAAGCGTGTAATCCATAGTTCCTTTCAGATATATGAGGATTCTCTTAACCTCCCTCCTATGCTCATCTTTAGGATTACATTAGAATTGGCTAACCATGCTCATGACGAAAGATAAGTCAGGCCTTGTTCCCGTCATGACATACATAAGGGACCCAATCACACTTCTGTATGTCACAATCTCCATGGATTTTATATCCTCATCTTTAGTAGTACACATCTAATTACTAAGCTTCGTCTTTTTGTCTATCATGGTAGTTATGGGCTTGCACTTATTCATATCAAACTTTTTTAGTGTCCTCTTGGAGTAGGTTGACTGGGAAAGTTGGATAGTTCTCTCTTTTCTGTTTCTTATTATCTTGATGGCAACACATATGAAGCTTTTCCAAGATCCTTCATAACGAAGTGTTGTGTAAGGAATGTTTCATCTCTACTATTAGGGCAATTGAGCTACTAACGATTAACATATCATCTACATACAAGCAAATAAACACCACATCACTCCCATTGATCCTTTGATAGATACAACAATCCTCATCATTTGCAGAAAACCCCATAATGGTGAGGGTCTCTTGAAATTTTATGTACTACTAACGCGATACTTATTTTAGGCTATAGAGAGATTTGTTAAGTTTACACATTAGGTTTTCCTTTCTTTTATGCAGAAATCCCTCCGGTTGATTCATATAGATTTCTTCTTCCAAATCTCCATTTAGGAAGACTGTTTTGATATCCATTTGATGAACCTCAAAGTCAAAATGGGCTGCTATTGCTATTAGCATTCAGATAGGTGAAAATTTTGCAACTTAGGAAAAGGTCTCATCATAATCTATCCATTCATTTTGGGTGAATTCCTTGGCTACTAGCCTGGCTTTGTATTTTTTTATTTTCCCTTCCGAGATTAACTTCTTCTTGAAGATCCACTTACTTCCTATAGCCTCATGGTTCTGAGGTAGTGACACTAATTCCCAAACATGGTTTTGGTTATGGAAGGATATTTGTTTTTCATGGCTTCTACTCAAAAGTATTTTTTTAGACAAGTCAAGGCTTTATGGTAAGATTTGGGTTCAAAATCTAGATCATCCCCAACCCTATCAAAGTGTTTTCCCAGGTAGACAAAGTGTTCAAGGTATTGAGGTGGTCTACAAGTTCAGTTTTTTTGTCTTAATTCGAGTTCATGTTCATTTTGATTTGAGGGTTTGGGTTCAAGCTCAAGTCTATTTGAAGTTTCGAGTTCAGGTTCTCGAAGCACATCTTTGTTTATTGTCTCCTCAAAGAGGTCGGCTTGTTTGTGGCTCAATCTTGCTTCAAGAAGTTCTTCCTCGAAGAAGTGAGCATCGCGACTTTCAATAACCGCCATGGTTTCAAGGTTGTAGAATCGATACCCCTTACCATGGTTTGGTTAGCCAATAAAAATGGTTTTTACAGTTTTAGGTCAAAGTTTGGTCCTATTTTGGTACGGGATTAGGACATGAGCTAAGCAACCCCAAACTTTTAGATGATTGAGGGAGGGAGCATGACCGATGAATATGTCGTGAGGAGTAACTGGGGCGGCTTTTGTGGGAGTCTGATTAAAGATATAACATGTTGTCAACATGGCTGCTCCTCAAAATTCTATGGAGATCATAGCGTGCCCCATCATGCTCCTTACCATTTCAACCAAGGTCCTATTTCGTCTCTCGGCTACATTGTTTTGTTCGGGAGTATAAGGCATAGTGTATTGATGGATGATTCTATTTCCGACACAAAGGTCTTTAAAAAGCTCGGATGAATATTCCCCCATCTATTGTTTCTAAGGATTTTGATTTTCAAGTTAGTTTAGTTTCCTTCCTTGACTTTATATTCCTTAATCTTTTCTAAGGCTTCAGACTTTGTATATATTATATACACATAGCAATATTGCGAGTGGTCGTCTATAAAGTGATGAAATATCTTTTGCGGCTTTTAATAGCTACATTCGTAGGACAACATATGTCACTATGAATGATTTCTAAAGCGTTAGTAGCTCTTTTTACCCCAGTGGTATTTTTTCTTGCATATAAGACTCACACAATTCCATTAAATCTCCCTTATAATTTTTAAGAATACCGTCTTATTTCAATCTTTCTATTCTTTTGTAATTAATGTCTCTTAACTTCATATGCCATAGGGTAGGATCCAAACCACTAGGGAAAGAGACATAAACAACATTCACTTTCATTTCAATAGTAAATAAACCATCCACTAGACGTCTGGTCATAACAACATAATTGCCCTTCTTGACTACCACCTTCTCTCCAATGAAAGTGGCACAAAACTCGCTTGAGCCATATTGAGAACTGAAACCAGGAACTTCCTCATATTGGGAGCATAAACTGGTTGCTATAGGATCAATATGCTCCCACTCTTCAATTTAAGTTTAAAATCCCCGACTCCAACCACATCGATCTTTTGGTTACCTCCAATATAGATGTGTTGCTCACTCGGCCCCATGGGAGAAAAAGAGTAGAAGCCATCTTTGGTGTTTGTGACATGAACCGTAACTTCTGAGTTAAGACACCAAGAAGCTCCCTTGGGGTCGAATAACGTCTCAGAGACCACAAAAGTAAGTTCGTTGTTGGCCCCACCAAATTTGTTGGGCCAACAATAGTTAGTTAAGTATCCCACTTTCTTGCAAATAAAGCAAGTCCTAGTCTATTTTTTTCTTCCTTTATTTCCAAAATCTCTTTTCTTGTCATCTCTTCTCTTTTTAAAATTGGTTCTTCCCTTCTTGTTTTTTTGGTTTAAAAGAGGGTTGATATTATACCATGTGTACGGCCTCTCTTTCCTTTCTTTGGTTTAAAAGACGGTTGAGATTTTACCATGTGTACATACTTTCGATAAATTTCCCTTATAATTTTGAAGAATACCATCTTTTTTAAATTTTTTCATTCTTTTGTAATTAATGTATCCTAATTTCATATGCCATAGGATAGGATCCAAACCATTAGGGAATGAGATATAAGCAACCTTCTCTTTCATTTCAATAGTAAATAAATCATCCACAAAATGTACAGTCATAACAACATTATCGCCCTTCTTGATTACCACCTTCTCTCTAACGAAACTGATCATAAAACTCGCTTGAGCCATATTGGGAATCGAAACCAAACACTTCCTCATATTGGGAGCATAAAGTTTTTGCTTTAGGATCAAGATGCTCACACTCTTCAGCTCAAAATCCTCGACTCCAACCACGTCGCTCTTTTGGTTCCCTCCCATATAGATGTGTTGCTCACCTGGCCCTATGGGAGAAAAAGCGAGGAAGCCATCTTTGTATTTGTGACATGAACCGTAACTCCTCAGTCAAGACACCAAGAAGCTCCATCGGGGTCGGCTATTGTTTCAGAGACCACAAAATCAACTTCCTTGTTGGTCCAACCAAATTTGTTGGAGCAAAAATACTTAGCTATGTAGTCACCTTCTTGCAAGTAAAGCAAGTCCTAGTCTCTCTCTTTCCTCTTTTATTTCCAAAATCTCTCTTATTGTCATCCATTCTATTTCTAAAATTGTTTCTTCCCTTTCATTTATTTGGTTTAAAAGAGGGTTGATATTTTACCATGTGTACGACCTCTTTTTAAGTTGGTGTCGATGTCAGTGCATACTTTGGATTCCTTTTTTCTTCTTCTCCTTTGATGGTTGTGATGAGCTCCTCCAACATCGGGGCCTTTCGTCGAGCGGAGAGAGAAGATACAAACATTTCCAATGAGTTAGAAAGTGAATTAATGAGATGAATCACTTGCATGGGTTTAATAGATTTCGTGTTGGTGTCTTCTATCTCTCGAACTAGTGCACAAAAGGTTTACACACGATCCAATAATTTAGTTTCCTCGACCATCTTTTACTCATTGTACTTCTTCATAGCCATAGCTTGTTTCATGAGAGAATGATCCGTAGACTCCCTCTCAAACCTATCATAGATTCCACTTACAATGAAAATTGACTCATACTTGGAAGCATACGAGTCGGTTGTAGCGCAAAAGGATGTACTTACATCTCAAGTTTTTGCGTTTCCAAGTAGCATACTCATATTTGATAGCTTGAGATGAGTAGACACTTGGACGATGTGGACGATGCTCATAGAGCATCTCATGCAAGTATTCCTCATGACGGACATGTCCAATTTTTCTTTTCTAAGAGGAATAATTGGTCCCATCAAACCTTTTGACTTTTAGGATCACTGAGATGAAGGTAAGAACAACCATATCTTTTATTCCCAAGTTAGATCTAGACTCAATAAAAGGAAAAGACTCATAATGGCAACAAATAACTATAACTCTGATACCAATGAAAGAAAGACTAATGTGATATTATCAGGGTATATATATTTCTTATTTTTCTTCCTTTTCACTCTTATTCTTTTCTTTCGGCAAAGATTACTTACAAGTAGTCTTATTACAATAAACTCTTGCTTCAAAGAAAAAAAACACAATATACTTAAATATGGCCCTAAACCAATTTTTTAAAATCAATATCTCTGTTTTTATAAATCCAAATTTGATATCCAGAGATCTAAAAAAATTCAAATAACAATTCTAAAAATGATATATTATTAAAACAAATATAAATAAGTTCATTAGATGGGAAAATAATCCATATGGTCAAGGAATTAAATAAATAAACATTGGGGCACTCTACCTTCAGCTGTGGTCTACGGTCCATACTTGCTTTTTCAGACCGACCAGCTGTTGCCCATGACCCATAGTCCATGCAGGGGCTCATTGGAAAGCTCATCTGGATATTTTATTTATCAAATTTGGATTTATAAAAACATAGATATTTATTTTAAATTGATTTAATTATTTGAATTGAATTTTATGAATTTTTAAAAATCATATAACATTTTAATTAATTTGATTATTATATGGGAGGCCCAATAAGCTTTATGAGCCTACCATTGTAATGTGGGTGGGGCCAATGAGTGCCGCCTTGGGTGGCACACCCCACTCCAAGGAGCTTTCCAATTTTGTTCGATCAATCTTTGGTTTGAAAAAAAAGCTTTGTGATGCTTTAGAAAGCCTTTGCCTTGAGGAAGCTTTGAATGGATTTTTGGAAAACATGAGGAGGTTTGTGCATATTTTTTGGTTAGCACAATATTATGATTGAATCAATTTTTTTAATTTCTATTGATGGAAAAATGGTTTAGGAATGGGGGATAAATGTTCTAGCACCTTCCATATGATGTTGATAGCCCATCTATAGAATGGAGGGCTTAAATCTCTCACCCCACAAGTCACTCAAGATTAATAGTATATATTCAATCTCATACAAGATGGGGCAACTCATGGGAAACCCTTAGAAACCCCAATCCTATTTTTGTACTCTAGAAAAAGGACCTCATGCCCATAAATATCTATACACCAAAATCTCTATTCTCTCTGTAAATTTCTATATCTCTAAAATGCCAAAATAGGGGGCACACCCCACTTAGGTAAGAAAAGCCCTCTCTCTTATGAAAATTAGGGGGCACGTCCCATTTAGATAGAACTCTATCTCTCATCTTGTTTTGTGATGATCCAAGGGTTGGGTAGAAGTAAATAGATGTCATCTCTCTTAAACTAGGTTTTGTGGGATATACCTAAGTTTGAAATTTATGATCAAGAGGAGTTCAAAGTTCTATTGGAGGGTTTGACCTAAAATTGCTTTCTCAGTTGAGATTGAAAGTTGTCTTTGCATTCCCAATTGTGATATGTTAATATGTAGCTAATCTCAATCTCTCTCAATCTCAACAAATCTAGTTTCATTTATTTTTACATTTACCCCACCCCACAAGTAAGAAAGTAGCCATTTTAGGACAAAAACACCTTATGTGTACTTAAGATAGTTTTTCTATTTAAAAAATTCAAATTTTAAAATTTTAGAGGGAGAAATTATCTTAAAATTTTTAGAGAGGGAAACTATATCAAATTTCTCAATTTTAGATAGAGAGATTGTCTATAAAAATTTTAGAAAGAGAGGCAATCTCTTAATTTTTAGATTGACAAAATTTTGATTTTTTATAGGGATAAACTATCTCAAAACTTTAGAGAGAAACTATATCACATTTTAAATTTTTAGAGAGACAAAACATCTCAAATTTGAAAGTATTTCTAGGAGTATTTTGGTCCTAAAAAACTATTATTTTACTTAGAGGTGGATGCAAAAATAAGTAGTATTTTTATCTCAAAATTTTTAGAGAGAAAAACTATATTAAATTTCTCTGTTTTAGATCGAGTGATTGTCTATGAAATTTTTAGAAACATAGACTCAGAAATTTTAGATTGACAAAATTTTGATTTTCAGAGAAATAAACTGTCTCAAAACTTTAGAGAGAAACTATATAAAATTTTATATTTGTAGAGAGGCAAAATACCTAAAATTTTAAAGTATTTATAGGAGTATTTTAGTCCTAAAAAATCATTTCTTTACTAGACGTGGATAAATAGTATTAAAGTTAATATGTCGTTGAAAAATACTTGGGGGAACATGCCAAGAGATTACGGTCCAAGAGGGTGCCTAGAATTTTCCCTATTTTCAAACTTTATATTACACCCGAAGCTGTTAAATTTTACATCATATAACAATTAATCATTTAAATATATGGCATATAGTGAAAAATAAAGCTAGAAGAAAAGCAGTTTTGAAAGCTTAATTACTTTCAGAGAAATCGCACTTGAATAACTCACTTGCGGAGACGTTGTCAAGACACCCGGCACAATCACAAGGACATCACTTCTAAAATTACTGGAAAATGTTTCCATGTGACCCCAACAACATGTACGTTATATGTGGCTCTCTTATTAACTTTTCGATCTGAATCGAATAGTTATGATTGTTTATACTACAATACCACACTAAACATGTTTTATTTTTCATTTTTTTCTACAAACTATTTTTGGATGAAATTTTGGACGTTTCATCTTAAAATTAGGGCAAACCTGGAAAAAATACAAAAAATTATTTTCTATAAAATTACATGACCCTCATATAATTTCACGGGTATTATGAAAATTTCTCATCACCATAATTTTTTTTTTTTTTTTTTGTTTTTTATCATGTGCTCCCCTATTAGATCTATGCATGCCCCAAATTTTTTTCCAAAATTATTTATAGAGTAAAAAATAAAAAATAAAAACTATGAGCCATCTGATCAAGATCTGACAATTAAGAGCTAGCTTGTGACTTTTTTACTCAAGCCATCTCAGCTATCTACTCAGATTTGACGGCTGAGAACAAGGGACACATGTACTATATATTTGGGTGGGGTCACATAGAAAGCTTTCCCCTTTTCCATAGGAGTCTAGGTGAATAAATAAATGATTATATACTACAAGATCATTTATTACAAAGGGATCACGCTCACTCTTAGCCACAAGACATTAAATTTGGAGGCTTAGGGTGTATCACGAAGTTGGAGAAATGTTTTTTGAATGCTGAGTCTACTCAAGAAATACAACCACTCGATTTAAATCTGATGGCCAAAGTGGTTGTGACCTTCTTATACTAAAAGTAAAGATCTTTCTCTATACTTTTCAATTTAATAGTTAGAAGCGAGGGTACAACAATATGTATCCAACAACACGTCCCTTGTGTTTTGATGCTACACAAGCCAACCGTCAACAAAGATGCTTAAAGCCACCGGGGTAAGGAGAAAGAGAGCGAAGAGAGTACACCTGGTTGATGAGGCTTTGCCACTGCAGGTCCAATCAAACTCAAAATAAAAGTATCTTACTGGGGAATATATATATTTTTATTCTTTTCACCCTTTTTTTTCCCGGCAAAGATTACTTATAAGTGGTCTTGTTTCAATAATTCTTGCTTAAAGAAAAATAAAAGTAAAACCAACAAATCCAAGATCTTAAAACCTTGATGCCATTAAACTAATTTTCTTTAAACAAAGAAAATAATCAATACTTCTCTTGTGTTTGAGAATGTAAAGACAATATAATTGAAAAGGCAAGAAATAAAAAGAAGAATGCTAAAGATTACCTCAATCGGGCTTATTATACCCTCCACCGAGTCACCACCATTCTATGGTGCATGATCAACAATCAACCTTCGATCTCAATGGTAAAACAAGTTTCAAAGCAAACTCTCTAATGGAACCATGAACTCATCTTGATCACAAAATTCGAACTTAGGTACAAACTCATAAAACCTAGTTCATTCAAGATAGCATCTAGTTGATACTACTCAACCCTTAGGTTCATCAAACCAAGATGAGAGGGAGATAGAACACCAGCTAGGTGGGGCGTGCCCCTTAGGTCAACCTAGAGAGAGAGACATAGTCCAAAATGTGGGGCGTGCCCTCTATGTATGGTCTAGAGAGAAAGAGAAACTTTCAGGGTTGGGGCGTGCCCCCTATTGCTATAAAAGAGAGAGGGAAATATTTAGAGAGAGAGAAGAGGGAAATTAGTGTGTGTAGACAATCCTGGGCAAGGGGTCATCTTTTTATAGTGCAAAAATATGATGAGAGTTTCTTAGGATATCTATGGCTTGCCTCTTCTTGTAGATTGAATATGAACGTTGATCATCGGTGACTTATGGGGTGAGAATTTTGAGTCATCCATTCTATAAATGGGCCATCAACATGGTATGGAAGGTGTTAGAGCATTTATCCCCTTGTTTTCTTTGACCATTATCCCATCAATAGAAATCAAATAAGATAATATTAATCTTAATATTGAGCTTTATATAAAATATGCATAAGCCTTATCAAGCTTTTAAATATTCATTCAAATCTTCCTCAATTTCACATATCCAAATTTCATAATAACTTGGCCTCCAAGCCAAAGTTATTACGCTTTTTCAATTCCACCCTATAAAATAGGAAACCCTAAAAGTGGGGTGTGCCACCCATGGGACCAGGAAGCCCCTAAAATTGGGCGTGCCACCTGGCTTTGTTGGCCCCACCAATTTAGGCCATGGTGGGCCCATGTGCATAATGGGCCCTCAATGTTATTTTTAAATATTTAAAAATTAATAAAAGATTTTATAATTAATTTGAATACTTAAAACATTGAAAAATCAATATCTTTGTTTTTATAAATCAAAATTTTATAAATAAAATATCCAGAGATTTAAAAAAATTCAAATAATAATTTTAAAATCATATAATCATAAAATAAATACAATTAATATTATTAGATGGGATAAGGATCTATGCGGTCTAGGAATAAACATTTTGGGGCACTCCACCTTCAATCGTGGACTACGGTCCACACTTGCTTTATCAACCAACCCAGTATTTTCTAAGACCCACAGTCTATGCAGGGGCTCATTAGTGGGTCACTAAAGTTTGGTTGATGAGCCAAGCGGTTGTAATCACAGTTTGTGGATTTTAAGTTCTCTCCTAGAGACGTGCTAAGGTTACCTAGACCTGATGCGACCACATCTCTTATGGCGCATAGGGGTATATCTCGTACATGCATAAGCTTAACTCTAAAAGGTAGTTCGCTTTCTCGAAATAACTATCACTATACATGCAGTGTGATGGTACATAGATGATGCTTTGACCCTCGTCTTTGAAGGTCACCATCGCACACAAGGATCACACAGTCCCTCAGCTCACTCATCTTGGGATACTCCGACTTCATCAAGGGATGACTATTATAACCCTTATCGAATAGTTTTCTATGCTTAGGTAACATATGATTTTTCCAACCGACTAGCTTAGACCTTCAAGCACAGTTCAATATTAGCAAATATTATTTTCTTAGTTATGATCTACGAGGAACCACACTCCCACTGTATTCATCTTCCATTATATCAAATATACTAATAAGGCCTTTAATGGCTACACTTACCCAATATCTCCCACTTGGTCCTTAAATGCCTTACAATCTCTCTTCCTTATTTTCTCTCATCCACATCTCTCTCACATGTCTTATAAAAATATTAGGGGAAGCCCTTTTCTTTAGAAGATCTGTAATCATCAGATTGATGAATATATAGCTAATCTTGATCTCTCTCAATCTCACCTCATTCCTCAAGTGATAGAAATACGATTTTATGTGTTTAGATTTCTTATGAAAACGTGGCTCCTTTGATACGTAAATTGCCGCCGTATTGTTGCAGAAGATCCTTACTGCCCCGCAACGCACGGGATAAAAATTGAGTAGATTAAGAAATTTCTGAATTCATATGATCTCCTTGGCCGCCAAACAACATGCGACGTATTCAGCCTCCATGGTGGATAATGCCACCATATCATGTTTGTTTGAGTTCCAAGAAATTGCACCCCATCCAAGAATAAACACATATCTAGATGTGGCATTTGCATTATCTGGATTCGCGAGATAACTTGCATCTGAATACCCCTCAATTGATATTTTATTTCCTCCTTTGTATGTAAGCATTTCGTTCATGGTCCCTTTTAAAATATCTGAGGATTCTCTTAACCTCCCTCCAATGCACATCTCCATGATTGCATTAGAATCAGCTAACCATGCTCATAAAGAAAAACAAGTCAGACCCTTGTTCCCATCATGCCGTACATAAGGGACTCAACTGCTCATATAAGACATTCTCTCCATGGTTTTTATCAATATCTTCAATAGGACACATCTTATTTCTAAGCTTCGACTTTTTGTCTATTAGGATAGACATGGGCCTACACTTATCCATATCAATCTTTTCCAGTATCCTCTTGCAGTAGGTTGTTTGAAAAAGTTGGATAGTTTTCTCTTTTCTATTTCTTGTTATCTTGATGCCCAACAAATGAAACTTCTTTAAGATCCTTCATATCGAAGTGTTGTACAAGGAAAGTTTTAGTCTCTATTATTAGGACAATCAAGCTACAAACAATTAACATATCATCGACATACAAGGAAATAAAAACCACATTACTCCCATTGATATTTTGATAGATACAATAGTCTTCATTATTCATAAAAAACCTTACAAGGGCGATGATCTCTTGAAATTTTATGTACCACTGACGCGATGCTTGTTTTAGGCCATAGAGGGATTTGTTAAGCTTACACATTAGGTTTACCTTTCCTTTTTCCTCAAATCCCTTGGGTTGACTCATGTAGATTTCTTCTTCTAAATCTCCATTTTGGAAAGCCATTTTGACATCTATCTAATGAACCTCAAAATCAAAATGGGCTCCTATGGCTATTAGGATTCTGATGGATGAAAATTTGGCAATTGGGAAAAATGTCTCATCATAATTTATCCCTACTTTTTGGGCGAATCCCTTTGTAATTAGCTTAGCTTTATATTTTTCTATTTTCCCTTCCGAGTTTAACTTCTTGAAAATCCACTTACATCCTATAGCCATACGTTTCTGAGGTAGTGGCACTAATTCCCAAACATGGTCTTGGTTAATGGAAGCATATTCATCCTTCATGGCTTCTATCTAATACTCTTTTTCAAGACAAAACAAGGCTTTATGATAGCTTTTAGCTTCAAAGTATAAATCATCTCCAATTCTATCATAGTGTTCCCTCAAGTAGACATAGTGTTCTATGTACAAAGGTGGTTTGTTAATTTGGTCACATCGTCTCAGTTTGGTCTCAGGCTCATTTTAAATTGAGGGTTTGGGTGCAGGCTCAAGTCTATTTGAAGTTTCGGGTTCGGGTTCTCGAAGCACACCTTTGTTTTTTGTTTCCTTAAAGAGGTCAGCTTGTTTGTGACTCAATCTTGCTTCGAGGTATACTTCGACGAAGAAGTGAGCATCACAGCTATCAATAACCGGCCCGATTTCAAGGTTGTAGAATCGATAGCCCTTACCACGGTCTGGGTAGTTCCATGAAATGGTCTTAACAGTTTTGGGTTGAAGTTTAATCCTATTTTGGTGCAAGATTAGGATATGGGCTGAGACACTCCAAACTTTTAGATGATCAAGGAAGGCAGCACGACCGGTGAATATTTCGTGAGGAGTAAGTGGGGCAACTTTTGTGAAAGTCCGATTAAAGATATAACATGTCATCAACACGGCTTCTCCCAAAAAATCGAGGAAAAATATAGCATGCCCCATCATACTCCTTACCATTTCAACCAAGGTCATATTCGATCTATCGACAACACCGTTTTGTTTGGGAGTATAAGGCATGGTGTATTGATGGATGATTCCGTTTTCAATACAAATTTCTTTGAAAAGTTTGGATGAATATTTCCCCCTCTATTAGTTCTAAAGACTTTGATTTTCTACCTTGGCTTTATATTCTTTAAACTTTTCTAAGGCTGCGAATTTTATGTATATTAGTATACATGGCTATATCACGAGTGGTCATTTATAAAAGTGATGAAATATCTTTTGTCGTTTTTGGTAGCCACATTCATAGGACCACATATGTCACTATGAATGATTTTTAAAATATTAGTAGCTCTTTTTACCTCGGTGGTTTTTTTCCTTATACACAAGACTCACACACTTTCGATAAATCACCCTCATAATTTTGAAGAATGTCATCCTTTATCAATCTTTCCATTCTTTTGTAATTAATTTGTCATAACCTCATATGTCATAGGGTAGCCTCCAAATAATTAGGAGACGAGACATAAGCAATGTTCTCTTTCATTTCAATAGTAAATAAACCATTCACAAGACGTCCAATCATAACATCATTGTTACCCATCTTGACTACCACCTTATCTCCAACGAAAGTGGTCACGAATCTCGTTAGAGCCATCTTGGGAACCGAAACCATGAACTTCCTCATATCAGGAGCATAAGTGCTTGCTTTAGGATCAAGATGCTCTCACTCTTCAATATAAGCTCAAAATCTTTGACTCCAAGTACATCGGTATTCTGGTTTCCTCCTATATAAATAAGTTGCTTTCCTGGCCCCATGAGAGTAAAAGAGCGGATGCCTTCTTTGGTGTTTGAGACATGAGCTGTAGCTCCCGAGTCAAGGCACCAAGAAGCTCCCTTGGGTTTGGCTAGCAAAGTCTCAAAGATCACACAAGTAAGTTCCTTATTGGTGCCATCAATTTGTTGGATTGACAATACTTGACTATATAGTCCACCTTCTTGCAAATAAAGCAAGTTCTAGTGTTCCAAAATCTCTCTTTTTGTTGCCTCCTCTCTTTCCAAAATTGTTTATATCCTTTTTCCAAAATTGTTTATATCCTTTCCTTTTTTAGGTTTAAAAGAGGGTGAAAATTTTATCATGTGTTCGGCCTCCCTTGGAATTGATGTTAGTGCATGTTTTGAGTTCCTCCTTTCTTCTTCTCCTTTAATTGTCGTGATGAGATCCTCCAACTATGGGGCCTTCCTTCTAGCTGAGGGAGGATATAAAAGTTTTCCATGAGTTAGGGAGTGAATTCATTAGATGAATCACTTACATGGGCTCAATAGGTTTGTTTACACTCCAATCTGCGCCGATCTCTGTGATGAGATTTGCTCAAATCTTAGCTGAAAATGAGTTACATTTTGAAAAGCTAGAGAAAGTGGGGTCGTGTGAATTATAGGCTCAGAAAAATCCTAGATCTATACAGTTTTGATCTTTTTCTGAGTTCACTAACAGCTCTAGCTCCAAATCCGCATTTTGACAAAAGAACGCTTCTAAATTTAATTAAATCTAATGATGAATTAATTTTCAGAAAAAATAAAATAAAACAGATGATTAAATTAAGAAAAACAAACTAAATTAAGCAAAAAAAGATATACTTACCTCTAAGGACCCGAAAACCGGAGTTTCGGGCTTGGATCAGATCGCTCTTTCGATTTGCACCACCATCTCCTTTTTTGGATGCCTTTGCTTGTTGGAATTAGTAGATCTAAGGTTCTTTTACCTTGATCTAGGGTTCTTAAGGTAGGAAAAAAGCTGAGAATTTTAAGTAGGGTCTACCTAGGCTTTTTCTTGGGATTAGAGGAGAATTTCCTTAATTTTCTAAGGATTTTGGGATATCTAGAGATTGAATATGAATTCTAGGATTTTATCTAATTGTTTTAGAATTTTTGGGGATTTTTCTAAATTTTTAACCATTTTATTAGGGTTTTTCCTATTTTTGGGTATTTTTGGGCTATTTTTCTAATTTCGAAACTTTATAGGGTATTTCTTTGTGGTTTCTGGTCTCTTTGTTTTGGGTTATGAAGGGGGTATTTATAGAACTTCATTGGTGATTTTTTCTAATTTTTTTGGATTTTTTTGGATTTATCTTGAAGTTTTAACCTTATCTAATTAAAGAAAACACGTTTACTGCATCATAAAATGCATTAACTACATCATAAATGGCGCGTCTGTGTCATCAGGCCGTGTCTGGGATTGTCGAGCCCATTACAGCCTGGCCCGCGCCTAACAATTGGGTCGTACAAGGATGAAATTATTATTTGTTATATCTTTTTATTCGTAGGTCTGATTCAGGCCATTCTTGGACCGTTGGAAAGCTATTGGGCTCTACTTCAAGTTGGGATAGGATTTGGGTAGTTTTGAGTTAATTAAATTAGGTCTAGATTGCCTATGGTATACTAGGGTTTGTGTGGTTCTTTAGGACCAGATTCGAGGTTTTTAGGAGTTCCCTTAGCCAAAATTTCGAGGGAGTGTCTACAGTTGCCCCTCTTTAGCATTCACCTAGAGCACCAGGTGAATGGCAAATAAGTATACATCTGAGACATGGTGGGAAGAAAATTTCTTTTTTAGGGATCATTGCACCCTTTGGGTAGGCGGTACGCCGATGGATGCTTTTGATCCGTAAGGCATCGATCCGTAAGTCATCGAACTAGTACTGCTATCTTTGAGTCAGTTCAGCTGCGAGGTCTCCGACAATCGGGATCCGAAGTGACTATCAACAAGAACCGTACTATTTTTGAGCCGATGACACTCATTGTTGTAGTCACTCCTATCCTACCTTAGAAGCTACCAGTGTAGTCATCTTCGACTTTAGACATTTTACTTGGGGTCTGATTCTCCAATCAAATGGGACTTTGATTAAGAAGAAATGATGGAATGATGAATTTCTGGCTAATTGAATTTCTTGTTTGCCTTCGATTCTGATTCTTGGGGTTCAGGCTTTTTGGTATGGCAACCTATGGGTTAGTCTCTGTTTTCCTACGGGTTTGCAAGCATGGCAATCTAAGATTTGGTGGCAGCGGATGCATCATATCCATGCCTCCATAAAACTCCTTCATTTTTTAAAAACAATGTAGAAGATTTTGAAGATAGATTGAATTTAAAACTACAACAGAGTTTTGGGCTACGTTTTAACCAAAGAAATTAAGGTTTTTTAAAACTCACAAAACACATAGGGGAAATTTTGAAGATGTATGAGAAATTTTGAGAAACAAGTTTTGGTAAGCAGTTTAGGCTCATGCTACCATGAAGCTCTCTCTTTTTTCTCATGAGCTTGTTGAGCCTCAAGTTGGGATTTTCAGGACGAGGAATTAAGTACTTCCTCATCTTCCAAACTTGGCTCTTATGCCACAATTCAAAGAAGGATTTTCTTGTTTTTTCGAGCAAACCGGTGTCTTAAATAGTATGAGATATGCCTCAAAAGTGCTCAGAATATCCTTGGACTTCCAATTTTGTTCTTCCACTACCACTCTTTTGAAGTTTAAATAGTCGAGCCTGTTCATGTTTCACTTAGATTGATGCCTTCATTTGCTTTTTGACGCCAGTCTAACTCGAAAAGAGAAGAATTTCTAGAGATTTTTGAGAAGAGACGAAAAGATAAAGAAGTTCTATTTTTCTATCTCCTCAGGGTCCCTTTTGGGTGTTCAGCTCGGTAGCCTTTCTTCCAACGCTCTGTTTTCTTAAGGGTTTGCAAGCATGGCAATCTAAGATTTGGTGGCAGCGGATGCATCATATCCAAGCCTCCATGAAACTCCTTCATTTTTTAAAAACATTGTAGAAGATTTTGAAGATAGATTGAATTTAAAACTGAAACAGAGTTTTGGGCTACGTTTTAACCAAAGAAATTAAGGTTTTTTAAAACTCACAAAACACATAGGGGAAATTTTGAAGATGGATGAGAAATTTTGAAAAACAAGTTTTGGTAAGCAGTTTAGGCTCATGCTACCATGAAGCTCTCTGTTTTTTTCATGAGCTTGTCGAGCCTCAAGTTGGGATTTTCAGGACGAGGAATCACTAAGTACTTCCTCATCTTCCAAACTTGGCTCTTATGCCACAATTCAAAGAAGGCTTTTTCTTGTTTTTTCGAGCAAACCAGTGTCTTAAATAATATGAGATATGCTTCAAAAGTGCTCAGAATATCCTTGGACTTCCAATTTTGTTCTTCCACTACCACTCTTTTGAAGTTTAAATAGTCGAGCCTGTTCATGTTTCACTTAGATTGATGCCTTCATTTGCTTTTTGACTCCAGTCTAACTCGAAAAAAGAAGAATTTCTAGAGATTTTTGAGAAGAGACGAAAAGATAAAGAAGTTCTATTTTTCTATCTCCTCAGGGTTCCTTTTGGGTGTTCAGCCCGGTAGCTTTTCTTCAAACGCTCGGGGTTCCTTTCGGATTTTCAGCCCAGCGGATTTGTTGTTTTTTTTTTTTTTTTCCTTTTTTTTCTTTGCCGCTAGGGTCCCTCTTGGGTGTTCAGCCTAGTGGCCTTTTTTTTCCAATACTCGAGATTTTTTTCGATTTTCATCTCGACGGATTTTTTTTTTCTTTTGAAGAAGATGGAAACATAGGAGGAGGAGAAGAGTTGGTGGCGTTTTCCCTTCTTGTGGCACTTTGTCCTAGAAAAACAAAGAAGAACTCGGTCATCCTTCCTTCTTCCAAGTGGCAGGGAGGTCCTAGTCTTGGTTATCCTTAGATTTTCCTTGCCTCTAGTTGGTATCAGATACTTCCTTGAACAAAGGTTTGTGAATCTTTATAGAATATTTCCTCCTTGGATTGCTTCATTCTAGCCTTGATCTTCAGACTTGGTGTCACTCTGAGCTTCCTAATCCTTTAATCTCTTGTGGGGTCGGCTAAGCTCATTTTTTTTTTTTTCAAGTCCTTAGGTTGTCAATACCACGGAGTAGAATGCTTAAGCAGAGCATGAATGCCCCACTTGGCTTATTTGAAAGGGAGGAGTAAGTGATCACCCCACGCCTTTTTGGTAATCCTTTTAAGTTGCAACTTCATGTCGCTCTTGAGGAGTATATCACCTCAAGGCGTTTTGGGAGTTCTCAGGTAAGGTGTGGGCCTCACCGATTGCCCCTGCTTTATTTTCATCATCAAGTGAGGGTATCCTTATCAAGTGGTTTGGCATGGCTACTGCTATAGAGTCTTCTCCATTTAATGAGACAATCAGTATCTTGGATGAGATCGCCTTTATAGCATTCTCATCAGATGGGGCAATCTCTATCAAACTGGTGGATAGGACTGTCCCTGTTGGATCTTCTTTTTTTCTTTGAATGTGAGGTGCCCCAAGTAGTAGAATCATGCCCCTGCCCCTATCATTTTCTTTGGATCCTTTCTCTTCAGGAAATAATATGATTTGAACTTTAAAGTCTGGTTCTTCGTCCCATATAGGTGGGTTATTCAGAAAATCTTGTGAAAGTGGCCCACGTGGTCCCCTTAGAATTTCTAGGGATTTGATTTCTTTTAACTCTTGCAGAGGTGTTGGATTGAGTGGCATGGAAGGAACATGTATGAGGTCCCCATAAAATTGACATTTAGGATGTCTCTTCACATATTTCAAACAGTCTTCGGCTATAGTAGTTCAGTAATATCCTTGTCTTTTGGCTTTCTGAGCTAGAAGTGTTGCCTCTGCATGTCCTCCTTCATTGTGTAGTTCTTTGAGCACCGTGTCGACCTTTGATTGATCAATACAGCTTGTGAGGATTCTTTCAAAGGACTTCTTATAGAGGATGTCATCTTTGATCAAGAAGTTGATTTAGAATCTTCTTAAGGTATCCATATCTCTCTTTGAGGCTCCTTCGTGATACGTTTCATCTTTGAGTAAGACTGATATATCATGATACCAGGGTTTAGCTTTGACTATCTGGTTGGCCTCGAGGGTGAACACTTCTTCTCCCCTCTCTGATTCCTGATCTTGCTCTTCCGACTCCATCTTGAGAGGAGAAGGATCACTCTTGTGTCTAATGTAGAATGGTTGGACACTCATTTAGGGAGGAATATCCATCATTGATGCGAGAGTGGCCAAGGTATCAGTGAACCGGTTGTTTTCCCGAGTCACATATTGAAAGGTTACTTTTTTGAAGCATTTTGACAAGTTTACAACTGAGTTCTGATACAGCTGGAGCTTTTTTTCTTTAACCTTCCATTCTCTATTAATTTGATTTATTACAAGCAAAGAATCCCCCATGACCCGTAATTGTTCAATTTGGAGTTCACGGGCATTCTCGAGACCAGCTATTAAGGCTTCATATTCTACAATGTTGCTTGTGTAGGGAAAATTGAGCCTTACAGTGGTTAAAAACATTATTTTCTCCTGAGAGCATAGGATGACTCTGACACAAGTGCCGTATTCATTCCTAGCCCCGTCAAAGTATAACTCCCAAGTGGGATCCTCAATGACAAAGATGTCCTCATCAGGGTGATCCGTTTTGATGGGGACGCAGTCAGGTAAGGCATGTTTAGCTAAATGATCGGTAATTGATTGCCCCTTGACTGATTTTTGAGTAACATATTCGATGCCAAATTCACTTAGGAGCATTCTCCATTTGGCTAATCATCCATTTAAAACATGTCTTTCTAGTAGGTACTGGAGTGATCCATCTTCGATATCAGCTTGATGGTATGAGAAAGCTACATAATGCCTCAACTTTTGAGTTGCCCACACTATGGTTAGACAATGTTTTTCCACATCCGAGTATCGTATTTCATAGTCGACCATTGTCTTATTGATGTAGTAGATGGTTTCTCTTTTTCTTGGTCATTATATTGCCCTAACATCGCTCCCATTGTCTTATCTATCATAGCAAGGTAAAGGAATAGAGGTTTGTTGGGATCAAGTGGACTCAAGATTGGTGGGTTAGAAAGGTACTCCCTTGTATGGTCAAAGGCATTTTGACATGTCTCATCCTAGATAAACGGGGTGTCCTTCAGTAACAAACGATTGAATGGGCCACGTTTCTCAGCTAATTGGGATATAAATCTCTGGATAGCATGTATTATACCTTGCAACCCATGAATTTATTGAATATTCTTTGGAGGTGGAATTTTCGAGATAACCTTAATTTTCATTGAGTCCACTTCTATTCCTCTTTGACTCACAATGAAGCCAAGTAGTTTGCCAGACTCAACACCGAAGGTGCACTTCTGAGGATTCAACTTTAATTGATGCTCTCGAAGTCGGTCAAATACTCTTTTCAAATTAGGAAGGTGGGCATCCCGAGTTTTGGATTTGACGAGGATGCCATCCCCATAGTCTTTCATAATATCATACATCAAGTCATGAAATATAGCAGTCATGGCCTGCTGGTAGGTTGCCCCAGCATCTTTAATACCGAAAGGGATGACTCTATAGCAGTATGTCCCCCATTGCATGATGAAGGAAGTATTTTTTTGGTCTTCTTTCGCCATGAGAATCTGATTATAGCTAGAGAAACCATCCATGAAGGATAGCATCTGGTGTTCAGCAGTGTTGTCAATTAGGGCATCTATATTTGGAAGAGGAAAGTCATCCTTAGGACATGCTTTGTTCAAGTCCCTATAGTTGATACAAACTCTGATTCTCCCATCTTTCTTAGGTACTACTACGAGGCTAACCAATCTGGATAGCCCACGGGTAACATGAACTTTGCCTTTAAAAGTTTGTCAATCTCTTCTTTTATCTTCAACTCCAAGTGAGGCTTTTGTCGACGTAGTTTCTATTTGATGGCTCTTTCCCCTTCTTGGAGTACAACATAGTGTCGTACCAATTCAGGATTTAAGCCAGGCTTATGTACATAGGACCAGGAAAATATGTCAATGTATTATTTTAAGAGGGAGATCATTTTGTCTTGTTCTTTTGATGACAGAGAACTTCCAATTCTTGTGATCTTTAGATCTTTCTCAGTTCCTAGATTAATGTCTAAGGTTTCTTCGATAATAGCAGTAGGACTGCTGTTGAATCTTATCTTAAACTGCTTAGCTTGGAGCATGAGTTCCTCAGTGGGAGGTTCTTCATCTGCCTAGAAATTTTCGTCGGCAGGTGAGCCCTCATTTGTTTCATTTTCATTTTCTTCCTTGACTTCGTTTAAGTTTTCATTGGGTTTGTCAAGGGTCTTAACTGCATTTTCTACAATCGAAAAGGTAATGGTGTTAGAGAGGCTTCATGTAGGATGTATGTTCTTTGGCACAGGGAGTTGAAAGTGTCGTCGTATCCTCTTGATAGATTCAATAGATAAGGGAGTAATGCTCCAATTTTCAATAATTGCCGTAATTTGCTTGGGAGCCAAGGAGGTGGTAGCCATAACATGGGTTCCAAGTGTAAGCCAGGAAAGTTGTCGTTCTAATAGATCTTCTTCTAGAGGAATTTCAATTATGATCTTCAGTTTTGGAAGATAATCGGTCTTTAGGTGGTTAAGACCTTGAATTCATCTAAGAATAAAACTTGGACGCTGAGAAGGTTTGAGTTTACATTGAAGTTTAGAAAGTGTGCAACCCAACCCTCTTCGATCATTGGTGTCTACTTTAGCGTGAGGGGAATGAGTTATTGCCTTAGCAACATCTTGCCCATTTTTTCTAAGGCCATTGTTGGGGCAGTCCCCTGAGCCAATAATATATTCCATGCCGTGCACGAACTGAAATCATAATGACTATAACAATTTTTCAATTTCTCAGACACTTCATGCGTTTCATGAGTCATAACACAATTTTCCTTATATGTTAGAAGTGTGATCTCTTCGATTTTAAAATTTTCAGAGAGTTTCTCTTTTTCTGCTTTGATTGCAACTGAACGTACGCGAACCACTCGTCCAACAATTGGGAACTTCAGGCATTGATATAAAGTGGAGGCCACAACAAGATTTTCATGTAGCCAAGGCCTGCCAATGAGTAGATTGAAGGAAGGTTCAATGTCAAGGACATAAAACCTCACTATTTGGACCACCGGCCCAATCTTAAGAGTGAGGGGGATGATCCCTAAGGTTTATCTTTGAGCCTCATCATAGGTTGCAATTGAGATGTTTGAGTCCTCAAGGTCTGTTCATGATAACCCTACTCTTAGAATCATTTTCAAGGGACAGATGTTCAGAGATGCCCTATTGTCAACCATCACTCTCCTACTTTCATAACCGCTCATGAAAACAATGATATAAAGTGGATGGGTGTGAAAACGATCAAATTCCAAAGGCATGTCATCATCAGTAAATGTAATGGGGGTCGATGCCGTTAAAAGATTGATCATGTTGCTTAGCTCTTCGGGTCTCGTATGGGCAGGGACATGAGTCCTTCCAAGTACTTCCTCAATTTGGGCCCGATGAATGGGCGAGTTCTTCATTAGGTCCATGATAGATATGGATGCTGGAATTTTACTGAGATGAGCTGGCAAGTTGTACTGTGTGATAGGCTCAGTAATGTCTGTTTCTTGGTCCTTTGTTGTTTTATTGGGCATGCTGGGATTTCCATCAATTTTGGGAAGATTCTCAAGCTTTTCATCTAGAGTTTCGGCCATCAATTGAGGTGGCTTGAAGTTACTTCCTCTCCTCGTGAGGTGGTCAACCTCTTGAGGGTTTTTACAGGCCACGACAATGACACCTGGTCTAGATTTTCCTGGATTTTCAGCTTTCTCATCTTGAGATGGAGTGTAGTCCCGGTTAATTGAAATCATGTTTATGCAAGGATCTCTGGTGACTATGACATCTTTGCTTTTGAAGATGGCATGATCCCAAGGGGAAATTGAGAGATTTTCTTGGGTATCCTTATGGTTTTGCACTTTAAGGTAAACCCTGAGTAACTTATCTTCAATCATTATAATGACAATTGAACTGGCCTCATTGGGGGATTCAATTTCAACTTTCTTTCCATTATTCGGAAGTGCATTGATAAATATTCCCATCTTCTAATTAGAGGCCTCCACCGGTGCATCGGTGGGAGTGTAGTTGATAGCACCCTTATCTAGGAGTTCTCGGATGATGCGCTTTAAGTTATAACAATCTTGAGTGCTATGGGTGTGATTTCTTTGGTATCCACACCATCTGAGTTTATCTTTAATCTCATACTTTGATTGAACAGGTCTGGAAGAATAATTAGCCCTGCTTACAGGATCTTAGTTAATATCGCGAAGAGAGGTTCTTGCAGTGATGGAAGGTTAACTTCTAGAAAGGACCCCCTGTATCCAGTGTTTATGTTATTATTGGAGTTGAAGTTATTGGTCCTGCCGGTGCCCCTGAGCTAATCATTTATCTTTTGAGCTTGGGGTGGAACTGGTGCAATGACAATTTGACCGACATGCGCAATAGTATTATTATTTTTGTGATTGTTGTTAAAATGCCCCCTTGTTTTAGTCTGTGATGGTACAACCACTGTCGAGTTCTCAAAATTTACACTGGAAGCAGCGACCTTTGACCTTTCATAGCAAGCAACTTGATCTATCATATGTTGAAATGAGAAAGGTCGCAACCCATGACTGAAGAAATTCATGTCCTCTGGTAGGGAATTCTCTAAGCACATGCTTATCTGAGAGTTCTCGGGAAGTGCGCAATCAATGACCTTTGATGCAGATTCCCGGAATCGATTGACAAAGTTAGGGAACAACTCACCAATGTTTTGTTTGGTCGCAACCAACTCCCCGAGGGTCATAGGTTATTGCTTGGTCCCTTGATATTGTTCAACGAATCGCCAAAAAATTCGTCAGGAGTCTGCTCAGGGTACCTGAATATTATTCTCGAAACCACATTAGAGGTGGTTAGGAGAGAGTGTATTGAAACATGGCCTTCAGACGACACGATTTGTCTTCTAATGCTGAAAAAGTCAACAAGTAAGCGGTGACGTGATTATCAAAGTCACCCTTCTTGCTGAACTTGTTTTCAAACTTTTGAAACACGAAACCCAGAGGAAGGGTGTTCGACATCCCCGAGAACATCCTTGATATAAGATCATGGAGATAGTATATTTGGAACTCTGATATTAGCCATGATCTCTTTAAATGTGGCCAATTCGCCTTTCAGCTGAGCGAGCTCAATCGACTTAGGAGTCGGTTGGTTGCTCGAGGTTGATGACAAAATTTGTGGTGCAAGGGATACTGTTGATATGGGCTGCAATAGACCAGACATAAGAGGGGCTTGCGAGATGGTTGGAGGATGGTATGGCTAAGTCTGAGGAATGACCTGGACTTGAGGAGTCGGAGGTTGATACGCCAGTGACCGGACCTGAAAATGGACAATCGAGGCTTGGTGCACAGGATATCCCAGGTATGGGTGACTAGAAGATGGGACTACAATCAGAGGGTATGGAGTTGATTGATATGACTGACTTGGGTGGTACTGAGTTGGAATAGGAGCCGAATAGGGTGCCTATGACTGATGGTATGAAACTGGGGCAGTCTGAAGAGGCTAAACATGTGGATGACTATACATAACTTGTGGAGGGTCAGGTCTAAACTGACTATGGGATGGACGATCCTGTGGTTGAGCTGGATCTATAAGAGTTGGAGGATGAGAAGATTGGCGATGCCGGCTTGCTGATGGGTGAAACTCACATGACTTTGTTGGACATGGGCTAAAGATGTCCTCTGATTCTGACCTGACTGACTCGATGTCCTAGGTGAGGCATGTGACTCAACAAGGCCAGCACGCATCAAAAAATCCTTGACCTCGGGTAAGTTCTTGAGCCTCTCAAAGGTGTCATAAAACTCGGGGAGTTCTTGATCAAACTGATGGACCTCAAGGTGCATGCCCTTGTTGGATGCCCTATGATGTCTCGGATTCTGACTATTGGGGCCCCTAGAATGGGTCTTTTGAGGATCTCGGTGTGATTTGACCAAACTCTCACCTTGAGGAGATAGACTCGGGTCTACTTGACCCTGTGGGTCAGGCGCGTTAGGCGGTGCTGAGGTGTTACCGATAGTGTAAATTTTAACAGCACCTCCCTCAGACTTGGACTTTTGTAGCGGTGGATGGCGTGCCCCTAGTTGGGCAGCATCACTCTTAGACTTTGATGATGATGTGGGGTGAGCTGCTAGTTTAGAGACTTCCTTTAGACCCAGGCACTGGTGGGCGATGCGATCTTACTTGGGTAACATCTCCCTTAGATTTGGAAGATAGAGGGGTTTTAGCTACTGATTGGGCAGAATGTCCCCTAGAACCAGAGATTTGTGGGAAATGTGCCTCTGATTGGGCAACATCTCCCTTAAACTTAGACCTAGAAGATGAAGTTGGGTTCAACTTTGGTTCTTTAGACCCAGGTCAAATACCTTGACAATTGAGGGTGCCCCAGCAAGAACAACAAACAAGAACAAGAACAAGAACAAGAACAAGAACAAGAACAAGAACAAGAACAAGAACAAGAACAAGAACAAGAACAAGAACAAGAACAAGAACAACAAGAACAACAACAACAACAACAACAACACACGTAATAATAATAATAATAATAATAATAATAATAATAATAATAATAATAATATTAATAATAATGATAATAATAATAATAATAATAATAATAATAATAATAATAATAATAATAATAATAATAATAATAATAATAATAATAATAATAATAATAATAGTAATAATAATAATAATAATAATAATGATTGATCTAAAAGATGAATCTAAAAGAATATGATCTAAAAGATCCAAAAGATCGTAAAGATTAAGAGAAAAAAAATCATAAATTTTTTATGGAGAGAGAAAAAATAAGATCTAGAATGAAAAGATTGAATCTACTAAAAAAGAAATCTTTTCAAGTCTACTTTGTGTTTCTTCTTTTTATTTTTTATTATTATTTTTGCTGGAAAAATAAATATGAGAAGAAGAAGAAGCCTTTTAAGTCTAAAATACGGATCTGAAGCTCAAGGTGCCCCACGGTGGGCGTCAAACTGTTTACACTCTGATCTACACCGATCTCTCTGATGAAATCTACTCAAATCATGGCAAAACCTGAGTTATTTTTTGAAAAGGTAGAGAAAGTGAAGTTGCTTAAATTATAGACTCGGAAAAATCCCAGATCTATACAGATCCGGTCTTTTTCTTAGTCCATTAGCAGTGCCAGCTCCAAATCCGTATTTTGACAAAAAAACACTTATAAATATAATTAAATCTAATGATGAATTAATTTTAAAAAAAAATAAAATAAAACAGATAATTAAATGAAAAAAAACAAACTAAATTTAACAAAGAAAGATATACAAACCCGGAGTTTTGGGCTTGGATTAGGCCGCTCTTCCGATTTGTGCCACCATCTCCTTTTTTGGATGCCTTTGTTTGCTGGAGTTAGTAGATCTAAAGTTCTTTTACCTAAATCTAGGGTTTTTAAGGCAGGGGAAAAAGCTGAGAATTTTAGGCATGGTCTACCCAAGCTTTTTTTTAGGATTGGAGGAGATTTTTCTTAGTTTTCTAAGGATTTTGGGATCTCCAGAGGTTGAATATGAATTTTGAGATTTTTTCTAATTTTTTCATATTTTTTGAGAGTTTTCCTAAATTTTTAAGAATTTTCTAAGGGTTTTTCCTATTTTTGGGTATTTTTGGACTATTTTTCTAATTTTAGGAATTTGTAATAGATTTCTTTGTGGTTTATAGTCTCTTTCTTTTGGGTTATGAAGGAGGTATCTATATAAATCCATTGGTGATTTTTCTAATTTTGTTTGGAGTTTTTTCGGATTTTTTTTGGATTTATCTTGAAGTTTTAGCCTTATCTAATTAAAGAAAACATATTTACTGCATCATAAAATGCATTAATTGCATCATAAATGGCGCGTCTGTGTCATCAGGCCGCGTTTAGGCCTGTTGGGCCAGTTATAGCCCGGCCCACAGCCCGACAGTTGGGTCTTATAGGGTCTAAATTGTTATTTGTTATATCTTTTTGTCCGTAGGTCAGATTCAGGCGATTCTTGGGCTCTACTTCAAGTTGGGATAGGATTTGGGTTAATTAAATTGGGTTTAGCTTACCTATGGTCTATTAGGGTTTGTGCGGTCCTTTTGAACCAAAATCAAGGTTATTTATTAGGAGTTCCCTTAGCTAGAATTTCGATGGGGTGTCTACAAGGTTTCATGCCGGTGTCTTCCATCTCTTGGACTAGTGCACGAAAGCTGTGCACATGATATGAAAATTTAATTCCTTCTGCCATCTTTAACTCCTTATACATTTTCATAGCCATGGCTTGTTTCATGAGAGAGGGATCCACATACTCTCTCTCAAGCATATCATAAATTCCATTTGCAGTAAAACGTTGACTCATACTCGGAAGCATTCGAGTCGGTCATAGCCCACAAAAAGATGTGCCTACATCTCAAGTTCTACTCTTCCAAGTTGCATACTCATCTTTAATTGTTTGAGATGAGTATTACTTGGATGATGACTACGACGCTCTCAGAGAATCTCATGCAAATGTTCCTCATAAAGGACATATCCAATCTTTATTTCCACGAGGCATAATTGATCCCATCAAACATTTCGGTTTTTTGGATCTCTGAGATGAAGGTGCTGGTAGTCATATCTTTTATTTCGCAAGCTAGATCTAGACTTAATAAAGAGAAAAGACTCAGAATGGCAACAAGTAACTATGCTCAGATACCAATGAAAGGAAGACCAACATGATCTTGTTGAGGAATATAATTTTTTTTTTATTCTTTTCACACTTTTTTTTTTGGGCAAATATTACTTACAAGCTATCTTGTTACAATAATTCTTGCTTCAAGAAAAATAAAAGTAAAACCAACAAATCCAAGATCTTAAAACCATGATGCCATTAAATTAATATTCTTTAAATAAAGAAAATAATCATTACTTCTCTCTTGCTTGGGAATGTAAAGACAAGATAATTGAAAAAACAAGAAATACAAAGAAGAATGCTGGAGATTACCTCAACCGGGCTTATTATATCCCACACCGAGTCACCACCATCCGATGGCACAGATCAATGATCAACCTTCAATCTCATTGGAAAAGCAAGTTTCAAGGAAAACCCTCTAATGGAACCATGAACTCCTATTAATCACAAAATTTGAACTTAGGTACAAACCCATTAAACCTAGTTCAATCAAGATAGCATCTACTTACTACTACCCAATGTTTAGGTTCATCAAATCAAGATGAGAGGGAGATAGAACACCATCTAGGTGGGGCATGCCCTTAGGTCAACCTAGAGAGAGAGTGACAGTCTAAAAGTTGGGGCTGGCCCTTTATGTGGTCTAGAGAGAGAGAGAGAGACTTTTAGGGTTGGGGCATGCCCCTTATTGTTATCAAAGAGAGAGAGAGAGAGAGAGAGAGAGAGAGAGAGAGAGAGAGAAATATTTAGAGAGAAGAGAGACGAGAAAAGAGGAAAGAGAAAGAGAGATAATGATGAAAAAGAGGAGATAGAAAGAGAGATAGAGATGAGAAAAGAGGAGGAGAGGGAAAAGAGGAGGAGAGAGAAAGTTACCTTACCAAAGGATACTGACCCTTTTATTCTCTGTCCTCTCTCTCTCTGTCTCTCCAAGATGCAACCACGAACTTAAGCATAAATTGAAATCTTTATTGAATAAATCAAGCTTTGAACGAATGGTGCCTTTACAATTAGGCTTTGCATGTTTATATAGAATTGGGCCCAAACATGGGTGTATGCCAAAAAACTAGCTAAAATTGATGATAATTACAATTGAAGTGAATTAAAAGAAATTCTAAAAATGGGTACTGCCCCTACCTAACGATGTTTGAAATTTCAGAACAGTCCCTGCTGCTACTTGGGAACTTGCATGATCTTTCATGACTGATCCGGAGTTGGTCAGATGCCCGTTTGATTGAAAGATGATTTTTTTCTTGTAGGGTTTGGTATGACGATTGATTTGATACCAACTTCAAGCCATGAATCATGGTTTTAAGACATGATCATGAGACTTGAAATTTTCTTGAATCTTGAAAACTTTGGATCGCTAGTTTGCTCTTTTCTTGATGTTTTTTCTTCATTTTCTTTGCTGAATCACACTAAGCATGCCATGGCGATCACGTTGCAACAAATGCATCTCGATTTTGTGTCCGAACGAAGATTTTGTCTTCTTGAGTTTTATGCTGGAATCTTGAAATCCGATGACCGAAATTTACAGCAACTTTGACGCCTCAGTGTGTTAAATCCAACTGTTCATCATACACGGGGTTTGGATCAGAGATAGCCTCGGACCTTACACAAATCATGCAATTGGTGTCTTGTTGATCGGGGCGTTGTGATTTGATTGCTTGAGTGAGGTGTGCTGCTGCTGATTTTTTGTAATTTTCTTCATGGATCATATACTTCTCTCTAGTTTTTCTCGCTGCTCAGGCATCGTCACGAGGCACACCACATATCAAACGCTCGTCTTGATGAGACGAACATGCTCACAAAATTTGAGCACGATCTAACTTAGAATGAGTGAGATATGGGCCTTGAAAGTCATTACCTGTGACAATGAAAACAACCACCTTTAATGGTGTTTTGGTGTAGGGTGGCCACATGCGAATAGTGTGCGTACCCCTTTTTAGTATTTTACTCATAACTTTGTCCTGGAGTGCCTGATTAACACGAAACTTGACCCATAGGTGTTTTTGACCTTGTCAGATCCAATAGTGGTGGTTCCATAGCTGTTTGATGCACCGAAAATATAGTTCTAATTACGGGGTCCATTTTGGGGTGCTAGAGGCCAATTTTGCCGAAATTGTTTCTTTGTTATCACTTCCTTAGACATGTCAGATTGCACCGAAACTTGGCAGGTGGCCTTTTGGAGTGCTAATGAAGATTTTGACCAGTTTTAGGGATATTCTGAGACTGTAAAAATTTCCACTATTTTGTCACACTTTATTGACCTGCTTCCTCTTTATTTCGCATTAGGGACCAAGGTGCTAAAAAATGTATTCAAATAGCTTGCCCCACCGAATCTTTTGCTTCGAGGGAAGCGATATGGACAACATTCCAAAAATTTCCTTCGACTTTATTAATTTTTTCTTCCTAGCCATAAGACCATGTGAACGCCTAGGAGATTCACACAATGCTGTAACTATGATGCTCAGACGTTTGGATGCTATGTACAGGTCCATCCGTGGAGGCTTTAGGGGGAGAAGAGAATTTTTTAAGGGATCCTATCGAAGTCCTCACCCTCGCGTGGACTCTTTGTGATTCTGAAGTTGAGGATTTCGTATGGACCTCGTTAGTCAGAATCAGATCCGTTTGGCAATTGAGTGCCGTGTCAAAGGGAATTGTTCCCATTTTGTCTGGGTTTCTTTGTCTTGGATGGACAACAAAAGAGCCTTTGGTCGGCGCTTATCTACATTGTGCACCATATATTCCTTGGTGGGTAGGGTACGTCACTTTATCGAGGTGACTGGCTTCGTGTATAAGCCCTACCCAAGGTTAGCAGTTTCGCGTAACAGGTCCAAAGTCATGGCCGACTTAGCCTTCTTACAGCGTCTTTGCTTTGTCAGAGTGAATTTCTTGTTTGTTTGTTCTGAATGGTCTGTTGAAGAGCCTTTTGTCGGCGCTCGTCTGTGTCATGCACCAGTTATTCCTTGACGGGTAGGGTACCTCACTTTATCGACGTGATCGGCTTTGGGTATAACCCCAACCCAATGTTAGCAGTCTCGCGTAACAGGTACAAAGTCCTGGCTGAGTTAGCCTTCATGGGGCGTCTCTGGCATCTTGGAGTGCATTTAATAACCTCTTGGGAATGCCGCTCTTCTTCATGAGACTTGTCCTACCTTCTTGGTGAATCTTTTGTCCTTCGAGTCCTTTTCTTAAATGGACTCAGGCTTTCGAAATATTTTCCTTGAAGCCCATATTTTTAGGTCCTGGTATTGTGACACTCGGGATTTTTCTTTTGAATGCTGGCTGGAGCCACTTATAGAGGCGAGTGTTGCATCGACCTGTTTATTAGTCCAAGCGCCCTTGCGGATTTTCACTTAAACTTGTGAAGCGATGCCGTAGAGATGGTTTTCACCAACTTCCTTTTATTTGGGGCTCTTTTACCCATGACCTTTCGGCCATGTCTACCCTTATTCTTCCATTTTTACTCATAGTGTCCTTTCAGGTTTTCGCCGTGCCCGATTTTTTTATTCTTACATAACTCTTTTACTCATGATTTCATGACCATGCCTGTCTGTCATTTTTACTCATTGCATTCCCTTAACCAGGTATACACCATGCCCATTATATATTTTTTTTTCTACTTTATTTTTGAGAAGGCATGTTAGGGTCATGCCTTCAGGACCTGTGCAAAGCCTTTTAACGTCATGCGGCCAAAACAGGCACTACAGTTTAAGGTCATACAACTAGACCACGGTGTAGATGAATGGCAGTCTATGGAGGTGATGAAGTGAGTACGGTGATGGTTTGACTCACTTTGGGGAGATGGCATCAGGAGACCTGTGAAAGATGGATGATGTACGAAAGGTGGGTAAAAAGTGGTGAACCACTAGTTAACGACGAGTATCGGTGGCGGGATGGTTAGTCGTTTTGTGAGCATGGGTTAGACTCACTAGGGAATGATGAATGATGATGAAATGGATGGACTTACTGAGGAGGTATTGAAGGTGGTGCGCACACACGAACGGGTCGGTTAGGGAAGATGTGCATGAAAATGCAAATAAAAAGTGTGTGCGTGTATGTGGGGGTGTGTTTAAGGTCATGCCTCTGGGACCTGTGCAAAGCAGTTTAATGTCATGCGGTCAGGACGTGTATTATGGTTTAAGGTCATATAGCTTGGACCGTGGTTATGCAGTTTAAAGTCATGCAACTAGGACCATGCAGTTTAAGGTCGTGCAACTAGACTTTCACTATAGTTTAAGGTCGTATAGTTTGGACCGTGGTACTAAGCCTTTTATCATCATGCAGTAAGGACGTGCATTATGGTTTAAGGTCATATAGTTTGGACTGTGCAGTTTAGGGTCGTGCAACTAGACCTCCTCTACAGTTTAAGGTCATATCATTTGGATAATGCAGTTTAAGGTCGTGCACTAGAACCAAAGCTTTGCAGTTTAAGATCATGCAGCCCGGACCAAGGCGTGGGTTGCCATGTAGGTGAAACTACTTGGGGAATAAGTCTGTAGATGGGAATCTGACTCCCTGGGGATAAAATGGTTAAGGCCAACAAAGGGTTCAGATGGGAAGACCGACTTTATTGGGGATAATGGGAACATGTGTGGTTCCCTTATAGGTGAAAAATGGTAGTTGACTCCTTGAGGACAGGATAATTAGGTGTGAGGGAGACCCACTGGGGGTTGAAGTGGTAAAAATCACCCTAACTCCACTGGGGATAATGAGCTATAGTACGAGTATGACTCGTACTGGGGATGAGAAGTCATGAGCTGAGTAGGATGACCTGAGTACCACTCCGATGGGGATAATAGGTCACAGTCAGGGTGACTCTACTGGGGATAACAATAGTAAGACACGCACGACTTTAGCATCAGGTGTGCAGCAATGATCATTCCTTGAACACTCAGCCGACGCCTAGATTTTAAAAACGCTGCCAGTGCTGAGATCGGCCAACATTACTTCTTGAACAGGCAACCGATGCTGGAGTCATTAAAAATATAGCCGGTGCTGAGGACAGCATGTGCTATCTCTTGAACACAGCCGACACTAAGCTACTACGAACATAGTCGATGCTGGGTAATTTCGATGACATAGCCAGTGTTGCGTGTGGGTAAATGTTTGGGCCCTGACTCAAGCCCAACCCGGTCCTGATCTGCGTTGCACAGGATTTCATGGGAGGCGGTAATACTTGCCTCAGACCTCAAGACAAAACCCAACCCGGTTCAGCCCATCATCGTTTGGCCTTCTTAGACATGGCTGGGATTCCCAGTTTGTGAAGGACATTGGACGGAAGCATCAGTTATAAAGAGGGGGGGGGGGGGGGAGGAATCCGAAGGGTGCAGGAGGTGGACCATCGCTGGAGGTGGACAGTTGCAAGAAGGCGAATGGTTATGATTCCACACGTGTTAGATGTGTGTCAGGCCAGGACATGGCGACAGTTGTCATTGGAAATCGTGGAATCATCGAGGAGGCAAAGCGTCTTAGACTAAAAATCTAAGAGCCTCGGGAATCGAGGGGGTGTGGGAAAATGAAAAGTCATCTGAAGTTGAATAGTCATGGTGACGCTGACTTTTTTAAATGTACAGCCGACGCTGAAACAACTGGCACTGATCCTCAAGAATAGGCAGTCGACACTGGGAGATAGAAGCACAGCCAGTGCTAGCCTTTAGAAGACACAGCCAGCGCTGACCTTAGAAAAGTCTGCCAGCTTTCGGAGTTAGCAACGTAGCCGACACTAGCATTTGGAGGACATAGCTGACACTGACCTTAGTGCATGGAGGGCATCATGACTCGCATTGTGTTGCTCACATGTGGCAGTGAGTCGCATGTGGGAATTGTTGCGCAGGACGATGAGTCATGTGCGACGATGTTCACGCACGATGCTAACTTGAGTAAGCAAAGGGTTGTGACGAGTGGTAAAGCCTGACTTATGATGCCCGTTGGAAGCTAAGTCCTCCAGCACAACAATGAAGTCCATATTGTTTTGTAGAAGGGCATCCACTGTGAACATGGTATGCTCTCCATCATAGGCCAGTTCCTTGCCAGAGAAGTCTGCTTTGTATGTTTGATATACTCGTCAGATGAATTGCAGTTGACTCGAAATGATTGGCTTCTTCTTTTGACCTGTAACATCCTCTTTGATGGTTTTGCTTCTTCTTCATGAGGAGAGAATTTCTTTGGTGGTATTGCTTCTTTTTCATGTGGAGAGCATTTTGGCTTGTAACCGTCCTCTTATCCTCAAATGCAAGAGTAGTGCTACAGGTTTTAGCTTGAATTATCCTCTTATCCTCAGATGCAAGAGTCTTGTAACTGCCTTAATAATGGGCTTTTGATTGTAACTTGTAACTCCTTTTAATGCAATAAAAAGGATTTAAGCTTTGCTTGGACTTTCTGGCTTGCTTTTTCTTTATCATCCTCCTAACCTTTTTACTTCTGTGCATTGAGTCTCTTTTTCTTGAGTATGCATCATGGATAGTATTTCTTTAAATATCGCCCATTGATAGGGGGCATTGCCTCTCTCCACCAGGATGTGCCAATATGTTGGCTCCATTTGGCGAGACTTTCTTGATTATAAATGGACCTTCCCACTTGGGTTCAAATTTCCCTTTACGCCGACCATGCATAGCAATTGGCCAGACCTTAACTGACTTGTCAAAAGCCCTCTTCATTCTCCCCAGGTTGAGTTTGAGGTTCTGCTGAGCCTCTAACCTCTTTTCGTCGAGTGCATCCAATTTTTGCTACCGGAGTTTGACTCTCTCATATTTGGTTAGTCCTTGATGTACAACGACACGCAATGAAGGGATTTGGATTTCAAGGGGTAAAACTGCTTCACCCCCATAGACTAGGGAATAAGGTGTGGAATCATTGACATTTCTTGTGGTAGTGTGATAGGCCCATAAGGCTTCAGGAAGCTTCTCATGCCAGTTCCTCTTTGTCTTTGATACATATTTTCGTAAAATGTTTCACAGGGTTTTTTGAAAGCCTCAGCTAATCTGTTGGCTCGAAGGTGAAACATAGTCGAGTACCTCCATTTGAAGCCGAACTGGTTAACCAAGCGATCAATGTGATGACTCTTGAACTGAGGGCCATTGTCAGATATAATCCGGTCAAGCAGTCCAAACCGATATATGATGTAGCATGAAGCTAGCCATTGTTGTCCCGAGAACTTACTTAAGGGGGACTGCTTCAGCCCACTTAGAGAAATAATCTGTTGCAGCTAGAATAAAGACATGACCCATTGTCGAAGGAGGGTTGACAGGTCCTACAATGTCCATACCCCATTGTGAGAAGTGTCATGACACCACTATAGGGTGCAAGGGGCCTGGAGGCGGTTGAACAAGGCTTGAATGAATTTCACACACCTGACACTTCTTAGCATAGTTTAAGGAATCATCAATCATTGAAGGCCAATAGTACCCCAACCTATGTATCCATTCATAGAGCTCTAGACCAAACTGATGCAATCCACAGATTCTTGAGTGTACTTCTTTCAGGACCTTATTTGCTTGTTGTGCGTCCACACATCTATGAAGAATGCCGTCAAATGATCGTTTGAAGAGAGCCTCTTCTTCAACGAGGGTATACTTGGTAGACATTCGACGCATGCTATTGTGCTCGGCTCGATCCTTCGAGAGCCTACCATGTTTTAGAAAACTAGTGATGGGTTCTCTCCAATCTTCTACCTGCTCAATTTCGGCACATATTGGAACAAATAACTTCAGTTCCTAGTTTTGAACCTTATCTCCTTGACTCCGTTCCATTTCTTATTCAGTCTTGATTACTTCTTTAGCATATAGAAGTGCTCCGAATGGATAAGGAGGCCATCCGGGGAAGATATTTCTCTCATCATCCGTGGGTCCTGATGAGGACAATTGAATTGTAGCCCCGAGTTTTGCAAGTGCGTCAGCCTACGAGTTTAGCTTCTTGGGGATGTGACTCAAGGATACGTCCTCAAACTAGGCCATATATGATTTTTTGATATTGTGATACGGCTTGAGAGTGCCTTTTCTTACTTCATATATTCCCTTGAGTTGTCTAATAATCAACTCAGAGTTGCCATAGATCTTGAACTGCTCTAAGTCTAGATCAAAGGCTATCTCCAATCCAATTATGTGTGCCTGATATTCTGCCTCGTTATGAGAACCGGCCTTTATGAGAGAAAGAAAGTGGCAATACTCCTCCTTTCAGAGTTAGGAATACTACTCTTGCACATCCTTGGTTAGATTGGAAGGCTTTGTCGAAGTACATTTCCCACGCGTGATCAAGCTCTACACATAATACTTCTTCATCAGGGAGATCACTGATTAGGTGCCTCGATCTCACCCTCCGGATCTTTTGACGGTCGGGCGGCACACCTCTCAGGTTTTGAGGGAAGACCCATGACGATTTTGAGATTGATCTTTCAGGAACCTCATTTGAGAATGGGGGCAGGTGTTACCAACTGGTGAGAGAGGAATTTAAGGTGGGTTCAAGACTTACTCCGGTTGGCTCGCATGGGCGCCCTCTTAGATCACGAAAAAAGGCCCTCAGTAATAAAGTTGGTTCTGAATCACCTCCCTTAGCTTGTATTTTTCGATCTGCAATCACACACATATGGCAAAGGTTATATGGCAGGTGGGTCTGACCTCACCTTTTCCTCTTTGGTGAACGTACACAAGCATAAACATTCAAAAGAAGAAGAGAAGAAAGATGGAGGAGAGAAGAATTCGATTGAGAGGGAAGATCAGGGCAGTGACTAAGCTGGTGAATAATTGGCCTGACGTGATAGCAAAATGGGCTCAGTAACTCAAACCGGCTCACAGGATTACTACGAGACGTCATTATCTATATCAACTAGCTAGGCACGATGGTTAGTCTTTCATGGCAATTAAGCAAGTTGAGTAATTATGACACAACAACATTACGGCTAGATGATAGGACATCCATGAGAGGCTAACCTTGATCCCTCTTAATTGAAATAAAGAATAACAAAATGAAGATCATAAGGAAAGAATAAGAAATCAAATACAAGAAGAAGGGAGCAAAAGGAAGGAGGGGGAAGAAAGGAAGAGAAAACTGTGACAGATGAGAGAATAAATGAGAGAGGAAGGAGAACGACACAATCGGTGCTAGGCATTGCCAACTGTGTTAGAAGGAAGAGAGAGAAAATGTAGTCAGTACTAGGCTTCGCTAGCTGTGTCAAAAGAAGAGAGAGAAAATGCTATCGACATTAGGCTTCACTGATTGTGTTAAAGAGAGAAGGGACAGAAGGCACAGCCGGCGCTAGGCTTCATTGACTGTGTTACACAGAGAAGAAGAGAGAGAAGATCCAGCTAGCGATAGGCTTCACCAACTGTATTAGATAGAGAAAAGAGAGGAGATACAGTCGACGTTAAACTTTGCCAACTGTGTCAGAAGAGAAGAAAAGGAGAGAAACCCTGTCGATGTTAGGCTTGCGCTGGTTGTGACAGAAGAGAAGAAAGAGAGAGAAACCCAGTTGGTGCTAGGCTTGAGCCGGTTGTGACAGAAGAGAAGAAAGAGAGAGAAACCCAACATGTGTTAGGCTTGCGTCGGTTGTGACAGAATAAAGAAACAGATATAAATCCAACCAGCACCAGGCTTGTACATGTTGTGATAGAAGAAAAAGAGAGAGAGAAATCCAGCTGGTGCTAGGCTTGCGCCAGTTGTGTAAAAGAAAGAGAGAGAGAAATCCAGCCGACGCTAAGCTTCACCAACTGTGACAGAAGAGAGAGAGAGAAATCAAGTCAGTGCTAGGTTTACACTGGTTGTGACAAAAGAGAGATATGAGAAAAAGAGAGAGATAAATATAAGAAGAAGAGAGAGAAAGAGAGAGATAAAGATGAGAAGAAGAGATAAAAAAGAGAGATAAAGAGATGAGAAGAAGAGTGAGAAAGAGATAGAGATGAAAAGAAGATAGAGAGATAGAGATGAGAGGAAGAGAGATAAAGATAGAGATGAGAGAGAGATAAGAAGAAGGGAGAAAGAGAGAGATAGAGATGAAAGTAAGAGAGATAAAGATAGACATCAGAAAAAGAGAGAGAAAGAGGGGAGGAAAGAGAAAGAGAGATAGAGATAGAGATGAGAAGAAGAGAGAGAAAGAGGGGAGGAGAGAGAGAAGGGAGGAGAGAGAAAGAGGGGAGGAGAGAAAGAGGGGAGGTGAGAGATGGGAGGAGAGAGAAAGTTACCTTCTTGAAGGGTATCAGCCCTTTCTTCTCTCTCCTATCTCTCTCTCTTTAAGAGGTACCCACGAGCTTAAGAAAAATTTAGAACTTTATTGATTGATCCAAGAAAATGAATCTAGCCCTTGTACAATGAGGCATTGCCTGTTTATATAGAATTGCACAAAAGCATGGGTTTACGCCAAAAAACTATTTAGAATTGACGATAATTACAATTTAATTGAATTAAAAAAAATTCAAAAAATTGGTGCAAAAAGATTGTTTTGCCCCTACCTAATAATGTATGGAATTCCAAAATAGTCCCTGCTGTTGCCCGAAAACTTGCGTGATCTTCCATGACTGACTCGGGGTTGTTCTGATGTCTGCTAGATCGAAAGATTATTGTTTTCTTGTAGGGCTTGGCATGGCGATCATTTTAATACCAACTTTGAGCTATGAATCATTTTTTTAAGCCATGATCATGAGACTTGAATTTTGGATGAATCTTGAATACTTTGGATCGATTGTGTACTCGTTCCTTGATATTTTTCTTTAGTTTCTTCACTGAATTACACTGAGCATGTTGTCACGATCACGTTGCAACAAACGCAGCTTGATTTCGTGTTTGGATGAAAATTTTGTCGTCTTGAGTTGTTGGCCAGAATCTTGAAATTCGATGGCTGGATTTTACAGCAGATTTGACACCTTTGTGTGTGAAATCCAACTGTTCATCGTACATGAAGTTCGGACTAAAGATGGCTTCAAACCTCACGCACATAATGCAATTGGTTTCGTGCCGATCGGGTATGGGAGCATCATGATTTGGCTGCTCGAATGAGACATGCTGTTGCTGAATTTTCTGTAACTTCGTTCACGGATCAGAAACTTCCGTCTAGTTTTTCTACCTGCTCAGCCGTCGTCACAGGGCGTACCACATAAAGAATTGCTCATCTTGATAAGACGAACACGCTCACCAAATTTGAGAGTGATCCAACTTGGAACATGTGAGATATAGGCTTTGAACGTGATTGTCCATGACTGTAAAAATAGCCATCTTTAATTGTGTTTTAGTGCAAGGTGGCCACACGAGAATAGTGTGCGTCCAACCCCTTTTTGGTATTTTACCCATAACTCCGTCTTGGAGTGCTCGATTAAGCTGAAACTTGACCTATTAGGGTTTTTTATTGTGCCAGATCTATTGGCAGTGGTTCCACAAATGTTTGACATACCAAAAAAATGACTCTAGTTATGGGGTCCATTTCAGGGTGATAAAGACCAATTTCGCTGAAATAACTTCTTTGTGTTCACTTTCTTAGACATGTTTGATTGAGATGAACCTTGGCAAGTGGTCTTTTGAAGTGCTGATGAAGATCTTAACCAATTCTTGAGAATTCTGAGACTGTCGAAATTTCCACTATTTTCTAAGCTTTATTGACCTGCTTCCTATCAGGGACCAAGGTGCTGAAAAATGCGTTCAAACAACTTGCCCCACCAAATGTTTGCTTCAAGAGAAGCAAGAAGGACAACATTCATAAAATTTCCTTCGGCTTTTACTTTTTTTCTTCTTAGCCATTTGACCACGTGAACGTCGAGGAGATTCACATAATGGTGTAACTAGGATGCTCAGACGTAGGGATGCATTGTTCGCGGGTCCATCCATGGAGACTTTAGGGGGAGAAGAGAATTTTTTGAGGGATCTTATTGAAGTCTTCATCCTCGTGTGGACTGTTGGTGATTCTGAAGTTGAAGATTTTGTACGGACCTCGTCAGTCATAATCAATTTCGTCTGACAGTTGAGTGCCATGTCGAACCTCATTGTTCCCATTTTGTCTGGGTTCGTTTGTTTACTTTGGTCGGTGTTGTTTTCTACTACACTAGGTTTGCTTTTGACATAATACCACTGTAGGTCTCATTTGTTGGGTCCAGCGGGGGCAGTTTTGTTAGCCGGTCCTGAAGGTTTGGTCTTGTTAGCTAGGCGAGCTGAAGTCTCTGGCACGTTCGCCCTGACTTTATCAATTTCTTGCCTTTGTAATGTTTATTTCTAAAGTGTGTTTGTGAGCTCGTGGGAGTAATGTTCTTCCTCATGAGACTTATCTTGCCGTCTTGGAGAATATTCTGTCTTCCAAGTCCTTTTGCAGCTGGAATCAGGCTATCAAAATATTTTCCTTAAAGCTCATATTTTTGGAGTCTTGACATTGTGACAAGGTATTTTCGTCTTTCCTAGTGAGGGCTAAAATCGCCTATTGAGACGAGTGCTACATCAACCTGTTTATTGATCCAAGCGTCCTTTGTGGATTTTCGCTTGAACTTGGGAAGCAGCATCGTAGAGAAGGTTTTCACCAACTTCTTTTTATTTTGGGACTCTTTTACCCATGACCTTTCGGCCGTGTCCACGCTTTTCATCCATTTTTACTCATGATGCCCTTTCGGGTTTTCACTGTGCCCAACTTTTTATTCACGGAACTCTTTTACTCATGGTTTCGTAACCATGCCCGTTTGTCACTTTTACTCAATGTGTTCCCTAGTTAAGGTATACACCATGCCCATTATTTCATCATTCTTTTTATGAATGCGTGTTTAAGGTCATGCCTCTGGGACCTGTGCAAAATAGTTTAACGTCATGCGGTCAAGACATACACTATGATTTAAGGTCATACAGCTGGACCGTGGTAGTGATGGATGGAAGTCTGTGGAGGCCATGGAGTGAGTATGGTGGTGGTTTGACTCACTTGGGGAAATGACATGAGGCTACCTACGACAGATGGATGATGTATGAAATGTCGGTGAAAAATAGTGGTGACCCACTAGCTTACGACGAGTATGGATGCTGAGATGATTCGTCATTTTGTGAGCACGGGTAAGACTCACTGGGGAATGATGTCGAATGATGATGGGAAAGAACTCACTGAGGAGGTTGGAAAGGTGGTGTACACGTAGTCAGTTTAGGGAAGTCGTGAGTGAAGATGCACATAAAAGGTGTGTGCTATGTGGGGCGAGTTTTAAAGTCATGCCTCCAGGACCTGTGCAAAACAGTTTAATGTCATGCGGCTAGAACGTGCACTATGGTTTTAAGGTCATACAGCTGGACCGTGGTTATGCAGTTTAAAGTCATACAACTAGGACCATGTAGTTTAAGGTCGCGCAACTAGACCTCCACTACAGTTTAAGGTCGTATAGTTTGGACCATGGTTATGCAGTTTAAAGTCATACAATTAGGACCGTGCAGTTTAAGGTTGTGCAACTAGACCTCCACTACAGTTTAAGGTCATATAGTTTAGACTGTAGTATGAAGCCTTTTAACGTTGTGCGGTCAGGATGTGCACTATGGTTTAGGGTTATATAGCTTGGATCGTGCAATTTAAGGTCGTGCAGTTTGACCTCCACTACAGTTTATGGTCGTACAATTTGGACCATGCAGTTTTAAGGTTGTGCAGTTTAAGGTCGTGCAGTACGAAACAAGCTGTGCAGTTTAAGGTTGTGCAGCGCGGACCAAAGCTGTGCAGTTTAAGGTCGTGCAGCGCGAACTAGAGCTGTGCCGATTAAGGTCGTGCAGCACGGACCAGAGCTGTGGAGTTTAAGGTCATGCAGTGTGGACCAAAGCTGTGCAATTTAAGGTCATGCAGCGCGGACCAAAGGTATGCAGTTTAAGGTCGTGTTGCATAGACCAGAGCTGTGCAAGTTAAGGTCGTGCAATGCAGACCAGTGCTGTGCAGTTTATGGTAGTGTAGCGCGGACCAGAGCTGTGCAGTTTAAGGTCGTGCAACGCGAACCAAAGTTGTGCAGTTTAAGGTCATGCAGCTCGGACCAAAGCTGTGTAGTTTAAGGTCGTGCAGCGTGGACCAAAGTTGTGCAGTTTAAGGTCATGCAGTGCGGACCAGGACTGTGCAATTTAAGGTCGTGCAACTCGGATCAAAGCTGTGCAGTATAAGGTCGTGTAGCATGGACCAAAGTTGAGCAGTTTAAGGTCGTGCAGCACAGATTAGAGCTATGCAGTTTAAGGTCGTGCAGCATAGACCAGAGTTGTGCAGTTTAAGGTCGTGCATCGCAGACCAAAGTTGGGCAGTTTAAGGTCGTGCAACACAGACCAAAGTTATGTAGTTAAGGTCGTGCAGTGCGAACCAAAGCTTGGATCACCGCGTAGGTGAGACCTCATGAGGAATAGTTATGTGGGCAGCAGTCTAACTCCCTGGGGATAAGATAGGCAACGCCGATGAGGGGTCCAGAACAAAGGTTGACCTTATAGGAGAAGAGGTGACAAATGTTGTCCAAAAAATTAAGCATGATTCAAACCACTGGGAGTTGCAGCAGCAAGAATGATCATAACTCCACTGGGGATAATAAACTATAGTAGAAGTGTGGTACTCTTACTGGGGATGAGGAGTCATGACCTGATTTTGATCGACCTAGGTTCCACTTTGCGAGGGATAATAGGCCAGAGTTAAGGTACCACCTCACTGGGGATAATGTGGTAAGACACACGAGAGTTCGACCTGGAGTAGGCAACAATAGGCTGCTTGAAATACAACTGGTGCCAGGTGCAACAATCATTGTTTCTTGTGAGTGTTCAACCGGCGCTGGGTTGTTAAAAACACAGTTGGCACTGTGAACGACTCGTGATAACTTTTGAAAACGACCGGCGCTAGGGTTGTTTGAAACTTAGTCGGCATAGGGTCACTTTGACCGTGTAGTCGGCACTGTGAAGCACCCGTGATATGGTTTGAACACAATCGGCTCTAGGGTTGTTTGAAACTCAGTCGGCACCTGGGCACTTTGACCACGTAGTCGGTGCTGTGAACGACCCATGATATCGTTTGAACACAACTGACGCTAAGTCAATCGACGCTATGAAACTCAGCGGACACTGGGTATGGATTGATGAGAGTAACGTCGGGCCTTGAGTCAAAGCTCGACCTGGCTCATCGTCGCTTGACTTCCCTTGGACGCGACTGGAATTCCCAGTTTGTGAGGGGCATTTGAGGGTAGAGTGGTCTATATAAGGGGGTAAAATCCTATTTTCTTCACTTTTCACTAAGGGTAAAAACTTAAACAAAAGTTTTCTATAACAGTGAGGAGAGGGGACCCGGTAGAAGTTCCGGCAAGCAGTGGGACTCCAGCAAAAGTTTTGCAGGGATTTCGACAAACAGTGGGATTTCAGTGAGGGTCTTGTAGGGAAGGTTTTGACACGCAAGAAAATTTTCGAGGATTTGGTGAAGTTTGCAGGGAAAGGAACGAGAAAACAGAGTTGTCCGGGGAGTTTTCTGAAAAATAGAAGAGCTCTGGCTGTAGTTTTTACTAGAAGAGGTGGGAAGTGAGGTAGTGAACATTTTCGTGAATCTTGGAGGTTTTTCGGTGTTTTAAGGGATTTCCTGATGTTGTTAGTGGTGTTGCAGTGGTTTTTCAGAAACCGAAGGGTCTAGGGAAATGAACGGTTACTGAAGGTAGACCATCGTAAGGAAGGTGTACGATTGTAGGAAGTGGACGGTTACCCATAGAAATCATGCGACCATTAAGGAGGTGTGGAAACTTAAGCCCTAAAAATGAGGAGTCTCAAGAAGTGAACAGTCGCTACAGGGCCCGTGTTAACAGAAGTGCAGCCGGCGCTGAGACAACCGACACTGATGGTTAGAAGTGTAACTGGCGCTGATACAACAGGGGCTGATCCTCAAGAAAGGCAGCCAGCACAGAGAGTTAGTACAACCAGCGCTAACCTTTGGAGGACACAACCGACGCTAGCTTGTGGAGGACGCAGCCAGAGCTAACTTCAGACGGTGCTCATCAGCACAGGTGGCCTGTCATGATGTGGAGAGTGATGCTTGCATGTGGCAGTAAGTTACATGTGGGATTTGCGGTGCTTGGCAATGAGCTACGTACGACGATGTTCATGGGTCGGCAAAAGGTGGTGAATGATGGTAAGGCATGGCTTGTGATACCTGTTGGAAGCCAAGTCCTCCAGCACAACAGTGAGGTCCATGTTGTTCTGTGGAAGGATATCCACTATGAACAGGGTATGTTTTCCATCATAGGCCAGTTCTTTGCCAGGGTAGCCTGCTTTGTATGTTTGATACACACGTCAAATAAATCCTTTGTTGTATGTTTGATGTACAGTCAGGTGAGGCACCTGGAATTTATGTTTAATATACATGTCGGATGGATTGAAGCTAACTTCTTGGAGTGGCTTCGCTTTGTCCTCTGGCTTGTAACCATCCTCTTACTCGTCAGATGAATTGAAGTTTATAACTTCTCCAAGTGGTTTGACTTCTTCTTCATGGGGCAAGCATTTGTTTTTGACCAGTAACTGTCCACTTATCCTTAGATGCAAGAGATTGTAACCTCTCTAATAATGGGATTTTTGGCTTGTAAATTTTAACTCAGTTTTACTGCGATAGAAAGAGTTAGAATTTGTTTGGACTATCTCGCTTATTTTCGCGTTGAGTCTCTTTTTCTTGAATATGCCTTATGGATGGTACTTCTTTACGTATCGTCCATTGATAAGGGGCATTGCTTCATCTCCCTCAGGATGTTCCAATATGTAGGCTTCATTGAGCGAGATCTTTTTGACTATAAAGGGGCCTTCCCACGTAGGCTCAAACTTCCCTTTACACCGGCCATGCATAACAATAGGCGTCTTAACAGCTAGGACTAGATCGCCATGGGTGAATGAGAGGACCTTGACAAACTTATCAAAAGCCCTCTTCATTCTCCCTTGGGTGAGTTCAAGGTTCTGCTGAGCCTCTAGCCTCTTTTCATCGAGTGCATCCAATTCTTGATACCGGAGCTTGACTCTCTCATCTTAAGTTATACCTTGGTGAATAGTGCCTCGCAGTGAAGGTATTTGTATTTCAAGAGGTAAAACTGCTTCACCCCCATAGACCAGAGAATAAGGAGTGGAATCAGTAGCATTTCGTGTAGTAGTACGATAAGTCCATAGTTCTTCAGGAAGCTTCTCGTGCTAGTTCTTTTTCATCTTTGACACTGATTTTTATAAAACATTGCATAGGGTCTTATTGAAAGTCTCAGCTAATCCGTTCACCCGAGAGCGGTACATAGTCGAGTACTTTCACTCAAAACCAAACTGATTGATCAGATGATCAATATGGTGGCTCTGAAAATGGGGACCATTGTCAGATATAATCTAGTCAAGGACCCCAAAGTGGTATACAATGTGATGTCGAACGAAGTTGGCCAATATCGTCCTAAGAACTTGCTTAAGGGGGACCGCTTCAGCCCACTTGGAGAACTAGTCTGTTACAACTTGAATGAAAACATGACCCATTACCAAAGGAGGGTCAATAGGCCCTATAATGTCCGTACCCCATTATGAGAAGGGCCATGATGCCACTGTAAGGTATAAGGGCTCTGGAGGTTGGTGAACAAGGCTTGAGTGTATTTGGCACACTTGGAACTTTTTAGCATAGTTTAAGGAATCAGTGATCATGGAAGGCCAATAGTATCCCAACCTGTGTATCCGTTCATAGAGCTTAGGACCGGACTGGTGTAGTCCACAAATGCCTGAGTGGACTTCTTCTAAAACCTTATTTTCTTCTTGGATGTCCACACATCTAAGAAGAATACCATCAAATGATCGTCTGAAGAAAGCATCTCCGTCAAGGAGGGTATACTTAGTGGACATTGGACATATGCTGTTGCATTTGACACGATCTTCCAAGAGCCTGGCATGTTTAAGGAAACTAGTGATGGGATCTCTCCAATCTTCTACCTGCTCAATTTTGGCGCATATTGGGTCAAAGAATTCTGGCTCTTGATTTCTCCCCCTAGCTCCTTGACTCTGTGCTATTCCTTGTTCAGTCTTGATTAGTTCTTTGGCTGATAGAAGTGCTCCAAATGGATAAGGAGGGCACTCGAGGAAGATATTTCGCTCATCATCTGCATTGACCTCAGTTTTGAGTTCAATGTGTCTCCATTCTGCCACTCAAACAAGTGTGGGTCCTGATGAGGACAACTGAATTGTATGGTCGAGTTTCGAAAGTGCATTAGCCTGCGGGTTTAGCCTCCTGGGGATGTGACTCAGGGATACGTCCTCAAACTGGGCCATATATGATTTTGCAGTACTGTGATAAGGCTTGAGAGTGTCTTTTCTCACATCATAGATCCCTTTGAGCTGTCGGATAACCAACTCAAAGTCGCCATATATCTTATGCTGCTCCAAGTCGAGGTCGAAGGCTATCTTCAACCCGATTATAAGGGCTTGTATTCTGCCTCATTATGAGAATTGGCTGAAGCAAGAGAGAAAGAAAGTGACAATACTCCTCCTCTCGGAGTCAATAATACTACTCCGACGCCTCCTCGATCTGATAGAAAGGCTCCGTCAAAGTACAATTCCCACACATGAGTAAGGTCAGCACAAAACACTTCTTCATCAGGAAGGTTGCCCTATAGAGGAAATTATGCCGGTATGGGGTGTGCTGCGAGAAAGTTAGCCAAGGTCTGGCTCTTGATAACCTTCTGTGGGACATACGTGATGTCAAATTCCATCAACAATAATTCCCACTTAGCAAGGCATCCCGACATGCATGGGCATGTCATGAGAAACTTTACAGGATCATCTTTTGATAAAAGTTTCACTTCATGACCAAGCAAGTAATGGCAGAGTTTTTATACTGCGAAGTTCAAGGCCAAACACATCTTTTCAATAGTGGGATAATTCTTCTCTACCCCTTGCATCCTGTCACTGAGGTAATATAACGTAGTCTCTTTTCCCTCTGCATTGATTTGTGCTAACAATGCCCCGAGTGACTCGTCTAGAGCAGTCACGTATAAAATGAGGGTTTTTCCCAACACTGGTGTAGAAAGCACTAGAGGTTTGAGTAAATAGTGCTTGATGCCATCAAGGGCTGACTGACATGCTTCATCCTAAATGAATGGGGTATCTTTCTTTAAGAGGTGTGTAAAGGGTTTACAACGACTTGAGAGGTTCGAGATGAACCTGCACATGTATGCCAGCTGCCCTTGAAGGGTAGTCGAAGTGTAGTGGGTGATCACATTTCTTAAATGACCTTTGTCTTGATTAGCACAACTTCAAGCCCTCGATGTCTGACTATGAATCCTAAGAATTTTCTGAAACGCACACCAAAAGCGCATTTTAGCGGGTTCATTTTAAGTTGATGCAAGCGAAACCACTTAAATACCTTTTCAAGGCCTATCATGTGAGCATCATTCTCTTCGGATTTTACCACCAAGTCATCTACATAACATTCCACCTCTTTGTGTATTATGTCTTTGAAGATGGTCGTCATCGCTCTCTGGTATGTGGCACCAGCATTCTTTAATCCAAAAGGCATCATTGGGTAATAGAAGACACCTTTTGGAGTTAAGAATGCAGTAGCCTCCTCATCTTCGGGCACCATCCTTATCTAATTGTACCCGGAGTATCCGTCCATGAAGAAAAAGATTGGACAGTGAGCTATAGAGTCGATGAGAATCTTGGTGAATTGCAACAGGAACTCATCATTGGGACATGCAGTATTCAAATCGTGAAAGTCAATGCACACCCTAATTTGGCCATTCTTCTTCTTGACCGAAACAACATTTGGTAGCCATTTCAGGTACTTGACTTCACTAATGAAACCTGCTTGTCTGAGTTTGGTTACTCGGCATCTATCTGCATTTCAAGGTCAGGCCTGAACCTTCTTGATTTTTGTTTTACTGGTTTGACAGTCGGATCAATGCCGAGATGGTGAACAACGAATTGAGGGTCAAAACCAGGCATCTCATGGTAATACTAAGCAAAGACATCTCAGTTTTCTCTCAAGAAGGTAGTGAAATCTTCTTTCTCTTCTGGAGACATATTTGTTGAAATGAAAGTGGGTCTGGGATCCGCTTCGTCTCCATGATTTATTTCTTCAAGTTCGTCAGCTGTGGCCTGACCACCTTCTTCCCATTCTTCTGGGGCTGCTTGCAACTCTTCCTTGTTGTTCTCAGAGGCCTTTTCATCAACTTCATGTGTGAAGACCCATGATCCTGACATCTCTGCCTCCAATAGGGCTCTAGGGTAGGTCATTCTTTCTATGTCTTTCTCGAACCGAGTGATAGAAAGGTCAATTTCGAACGTGGAAAACATGTCAGGTTGGAGAAGCTTGTCTTGAAAGTTAGAAGGAAATTGAGGTTCAGTGAAGGTGATGCGAAGAATGTCTTCATATCAATCACACGGTGTTTGCATGAGTGCTTGCAGTGTTTGCCCCGTGCTGGCTGGTACTTCATAGACTTGTATCATGTGGCAAGCTTTCTGAGAATAGAAGCTTTGACCTCTTGATTCTCTCAGTCATTGCTCGAAGTCGGGCTCAGGGGACCATTGGGGTTTCTTTGGCTTTGACTTTTTGTGCTTCTTTGAAGAAGGTGGCTGTGCTTTGGCTCGAGCTGCCAGGGCGTCAGCAACTGTTAGGAATCCTGCTGCCTGTGCCAGGGTCTTTCTTAATCATTTTCATTGCATTCTGCTTATATTGATTCCTTTAAATTCTCGGTCGAGAGCCTCAAAGTCTGGGCATATCAAGGTTGTACCTGAAGGGGACATATAAGAGGAAGGATGAGAAGTAGAAGAAGAAGGAAAAGGGTTAGAAGGTGGGGGACTTTTAAAGTCATTCCCCTCATCTGACCGATTTGGGTAAATTTTTACGTCATCACCAGGGTTGGATAGGTACAGGGGGTCTTTTAGATCTTTCCCATGCTTAGACTGTTGGGGAATGCTTTTAACGTCGTCACCCTCATCAGACATGTGCTGAGTAGGAAATGGCATGAGAACGTCTTCTTGATAGGATGAAGAAGGAATGACGATCGTGTCAGGGATGAAGTCCAGTAAAGTTGGTAGTGGGGGAAGGGGCCTGAGAAATTTCTGCTCAACTGTGGGTTGAGCAGTCTTGTTTCTTCAGCGAGCAACCCTTGGTGCCTGTCTCCTTTTGGTTTTCTGAGGTGGTGTTTGATTCGTCTTGCTAGGCTTGTGAACAACCTTAGCTTGACGAACTGCTTCTCGTCTTAAGGACTTGAGTCCGCTTCGGCTGTGGTGGACTATCCATGGTTGGGAAGCCGATGGTTCCGCAGAGTCAGAGTCATTGATAGGAAGGCCCTGCTTTGGGAGATCTTCTTGCCCCAATGTAGGAGTGACTTGGGGATCACTTATTGGGAGGTTGTAAAATTCCAAACATTCCCGCATTTTCTTTGCGAATATGTCATGGAAACTTGTGCATTCCCACAGGTAATGGCCTTTTATTTGGTGATACGGGTACCAACAATCGTCAGTCCCCTTAGCAAGGTGATGGGGTTTCCTTGCTTTCTTTCGTGTAATTATGCCTTCTTGAAGCATTATAATGAAGAAGATGTAGAGGATACCAGGCATTTTGTCTTCCTTTGGGATGGTAACTGCATGGGAGGCCTCGGTTGCCCTGAAGGCTTTCTCTAAATCTTCAAGATTTATCTAACCCTTCTGAATCAGAGCCTCTATAATATCTTTCAGCATGTAGTAGTCATCCGTGGGGTGATTGATCCTCTGATGAAGGCACAATAACTTGCCTAAATGTCAAGGCCAGCTTGCTCGGTGAACTTGGCTTCTGAAAGTTGGATCATTTTTTCTTCTAATAACAATTGGAACAACATAGTGACCCATTCCTTCTCAAATGGGTAGACCTTGTTCATTTTCCTGGTGAATAATCACCCGATCAAGGTTGGCTGGCGGGGGTACTCGGTTGTATGACTGTTGTTGCTTGCCAGCCTGAGGCATTATCTCTACCGTGCTCCCCCCTTTAGAGAGGTCCAAAGTTTGGAAGGGATTTTTTTTTTGATCAGTGACCATGACGGCTACACTGATTACTCCTATCTATTGATTGCCCCGTGTGTTGTTTCAAGAGCTACCATTGCCCCGGTTGTTTGCTGAGCTTGTAGATGGTTGTCGTGTCCCACCATGGTGTCATGATAAAATTTCCATGCGAACTGATTTGGAGATTGACTATGACATGGAGGTCAGATTAAAGGCCTCGACATGAAGAGCGATTTCGGGTCGCATGTTCCGTATGCAAGTTTGGATTGCTTCCTTCTCAGGCATAGGATTAGGATGGCGAGAAGCCAAATTTCTCCATCTTGATATGAACTGGTCCACAGGCTCATTGGGATCTTGAGTTAGGGTGAGAAGTTCGATGGTTTGAACCTCTCTCTCGACCTCATAGAAGCATTCATAAAATAGTTTCTCCATTTCCTCCCACGTAAGCACTGAGTTTGGAGGAAGTCGGGCATACCATTGAAATGTTGGGCCATAGAGGGTCTCAACGAACTGAAGGAGAAGAAGTCTCCCAACAGTCGCTATTTCTCGACATGTTGCTTGGAAGTGGGCAATATGCTGGTTTGGGGATGTGGTTAAGTTGAATAAAGGAAACTTCCCTTTCTTATAATCTGAGGGAAACGAGACCAGATCAATATATGAGGGGTACGGCCTTTGATAAGGCATCGTACCTTGCATCCCCGGGATTTGTCTGTTCTTTAGGCTATGAGTTACCATAGCGTCAATGTATGTCTGAGAGACGGGGTGAGGGATAGAATTGTCTTGTGAGGCAGAAGGAGGGGGCTGCCTTGGAGGTGCACTATCAGAGTGATGGAAATTGACCTCATGGTTAGCCGACTAGCATGCGGCATCGATATGATTTATCTTTTCCATCATTGCGCACACTATATCCGCAAACTTGTTCATGCACTCTTCCTGCGCGTCACCAGGCTCTCTTAGGACCACTGCGCTGACTATTTCTCTATGGAGGTTAACGTTAGTTGCAACTGATGGCTTGCGAATTTGATGGGTCATGCATGGTAGGTCGGTCAACATGGGGCCAACATGCCCTGACTGAACTCGACTCTTGTATGTTGATCACGTTTGGATCGATTCTCGATGGTGTTGGGACTGTGGCTGCTGAGTGGCTGCATCATCTTCTATGGGACTTGACGGTGCTGGTTCAGGATGATACTCTCGAGGAAAACCTTCAAGTTCCAAGGCTAAAGGTGCTTGCTCGATGAAGGAGGAGCAGGCAGGAACAAGGTTGATTCATGAGAAGGCCTGAGTCTAGGGCAAAAGGACGTCTGTGACGACGACACTTGTGTGCCCCTTGAAAAAGGATTACGAGAGACCTGGGGGTCAGCTCTGGCTCGTGCAACTGGTTTGGCCTTAAGAGTCCAAGAACTATGAGCAGGTGTTTGTAAGACAACAGGTGTAGGCCTGCCCACTCTTGTGTGTGCTGAGTAAGAAGATGAGCAGGCCGTCTCCTGTGTACTCGGGTTGACATAATGACGGCGTTGCCCTGAGCAGTGAGTTGCATGTGATCAGTGTGCACAGGGCCTGACCTTAGAAGGTCTGATCCTGGAGGCTGACTCGAGGTACCACAATGGCTATTTCGAGGTGTGGCTCAAGTGGGTGACCCACGAGCCTTGTGGTGTGTGTGAGTGGTGGAGACCATAGGGCTTCCACCTCGATGTGTTGAGCCTCTAGGGATAGAGACGAGTTGTGCAGAAATGCAAGGGGTAGATTGTAGCAACCCACAGAAGCAATGGAAACTTGTTTTCCTTTACAGAAAGGGACTAAGCAGCCTTCCGACGTACCTTGGGAACATGATCGACAAGTGACTCGCCGGTGGCTGGGTGCATGTTGTGTTGGGCAACAGAAGTGCTGCCGATGTAGGATGCCTTAGTGGAGTTTCCACCAGAGTGAGGAGATGGGGAGTGAGGGACGTTTAAGTTCCGCCTCACACCGGTCAAGGTTAAGACCTGGGAGCTAGACCAGGGGTCTTTTCTCAAGAGGATGGTTAGGAACGAAGTTGAAGGAACTTGTTTCCTGAGGACACTCTCGAATGCAGGGACAAGAAAATCCCCGATCAGAATAAATGGGTTACAGAACCTGCAAGCCAAAAATACAATATGAAAAGATAATGAAAGCAGTTAATAAAAGAAGAGACTAGCTAAAAAGAATGATCTGACTAAGGGAAGAAGTCCCCAGTGGAGCCGCCAAGCTGGTTAGGTGCCTCGATCTCACCCTCCGGATCTTTTGACAATCGGGCGGCACGCATCTCAGTTTTCGAGGGAAGACCCAAGTTGTTTTTGAGATCGTTCTCTCGGGAACCTTGTTTGAGAAAGGGGGTAGGTGTTACCAACTGGTGAGAGAGGAATTTAAGGTGGGTTCAGGACTTACTCTTAGATGATGAAGAGAGGCCCCCAGTAATAAAACTAGTTCAGAATTGCCTCCCTTGGCATGTATTTTTCTTGTTTTTTGCAATCACACACATATGGCAAATGTTATAAGACAGGTTGGTCAGACGTCACCTTTTCGTCTTTGGTGAACGTACACAAGCATACAAATTCAAAAGAAGAAGAGAAGAATAAGAGAAGAAATATGTGGGAGAGAAGAATTCGTCTGAGTGGGAAGATTAAGGCAGTGACTAAGCTGGTGAATAATTATCCTGACGTGATAGCAAAATAGGCTCGGTAACTCAAACCGGTTCACAGTATTACTATTAGACGTCATTACCGATACCGACTAGCTAGGCACAATGGTTAGTCTATCGTGGCAATAAATCGGGTCGAGTAATTCTGACACAACAACATTATGACTAGATGACAGGACTTCCATGAGAGGCTAACCTCGATCCCTCTTAATCAAATGAAAGAATAACATAATGAAGGTCATAAGGAAAGAATAAGAAATTAAATAAGAGAAGAAGGGAACAGAACGAAAGAGGGGGAAGAAAGGAAGAGAAAAGTGTGAGAGACGAGAGAATAACGGAGAGAGGAAGGAGAAAGACGCAGTTGGTGTAAGGCATTGCCGACTGTGTTAGAAGGAAGAGAGAGAAAATATAGTCGACGCTAGGCTTTATCGACTGTGTGAGAAGAAGAGAGAGAAAACACAATCGACACTAACCTTCGCCAACTATGTTAAACAAAGAAGGGAGAGAAGGTGCATTCGACCCTAGGCTTCACCGACTGTGTTACACAGAGAACAAGAGAGAGAAGATTCAGTCGGTGCTAAGCTTCACTGACTGTATTAGACAGAGAAGAGAGAGGAGATGTGGTTGACGCTAAGCTTCACTAACTATATTAGAAGAGAAGAAAAGGAGAGAAACCCAGTCGGTGCTAGGCTTGCGACAGTTGTGATAGAATAGAAGAAAGAGAGAGAAACCCAATCGATGCTAGGCTTGCGCCGGTTTTCACAGAAGAAAGATAGAGAGATAAATCCAGCCAGCGCTAGGCTTGCGTCGATTGTGACAAAAGAAAGTGAGAGAATTCCAGCCGGTGTTAGGCGTGCGTCGATTGTGATAGAAGAAAGAGAGAGAGAGAAATCCGGCCGGTGCTAGGCTTCACCGACTGTGAAAGAGAAGGGAGGGAAAGAAATCCAGCCGGCGTTTGTAGGCTATTGATCATGTTACAACAAACACATTTCTCTCTCTCTCTTTCTTCTATCACAACAAACGCAGCTTGATTTGATGTTCGGGCTGATGTGCTGATGAAGATCTTGATGTGCTGATGAAGATCTTAACCAATTCTTGGGCAATTATGAGGCTATCGAAATTTCCACTGTTTTGTGAGTTTTATTGACCTGCTTCCTTTCAAGGACCAAGGTGCTAAAAAATGCGTTCAAACAATCACTTGATAAAGGAGATTCTGCCAGTACGGGGTGTGCTACGAGAAAATCGGCCAGGACGTGGCCCTTGATGGCCTTTTGTGAGACATACATGATGTCGAATTCCATCAGCAATAATGCCCATTTAGCAAGACATCCTGACAGACAGGGGCATGTCATGAGAAATTTTATAGGATCTGCTTTTGATATAAGTTTCACCTCATGATCAAGCAAGTAGTGATAGAGTTTTTGTACTGCGAAGATCAGGGCCAAGCACATCTTCTCTATAGGGGGATAATTCTTCTCGGCCCCTTGTATCCTGCAGCTGAGATACTACAATGTCGTTTCTTTTCCCTCATCATCATTTTGTACCAACAATGCCCCGAGTGACTCGTCTAGAGTAGTTACGTATAGGATGAGAGGTTTTCCTAACACTGGTGTAGAGAGCACTTAAGGGTTGAGTAAATTTGCTTGATATCATCAAGGGCTTCCTGACATGCTTCAACCTAGATGAATGGAGTATCCTTCTTTAGAAGGTGTGTAAAGGGTTACAGCGACCTGAGAGATTTTAGATGAACCTGCAGATGTACGCTAGCTACCCTTGAAGAGAGCGTAGCTCTCGCATTGTGGTTAGTGACGACATTTCTTGGATCGCCTTGATCTTGATTGGCTCAAGTTCAAGCCCTCGGTGTTTGACAATGAACCCCAAGAACTTTCCTTAACGCACGCCAAAAGTTCATTTCAATGGGTTCACTTTAAGCTGATGAAGGCGTAGTCGCTCGAATACCTGTTCAAGGTATCTCATGTGAGCGTCCTTCTCTTTGTATTTTTACCACCAAGTCATCTACGTAACACTCGACCTCTTTATGCATCATGTCTTTGAAGATGGTCATCATTACTCTCTGATACGTGGTGCCAGCATTATTCAATCCAAAAGGCATCATTGTGCTTTTGGAGTTAGGAACACAGTGGCTTCATCATCTTCGGGCACCATCCGTATTTGATTATACCTGGAGTACCCGTCCATTAAGGAAAATATTTGACAGTGAGCCGTAGAGTTGATGAGCATCTCAGTGAATGGCAATGAGAAGTCATCCTTTAGACAGGCCATATTCAGATCGCGGAAGTCAATGCTGATTTGGCCATCCTTCTTCTTGACTGGAACATCATTTGCTAGCCATTTCGGGTACTTGACTTCACGAATGAAGCCTGCTTGTCTGCGTTTGGTGACTTCGACATCTATCTGCCTTTCAAGGTTAGTCCTAAACCTCTTTGATTTATGTTTGACAGTCGGACCGATCTCGAGACGGTGAACGGTGACTTGAGAGTCTAAACTAGGCATCTCATGGTAATGCCAAGCAAAGATGTCTTAGTTTGCTCAAAAGAAGGTAGTGAGATTTTATTTCTCTTCTGGAGACATATTTGCTAAAATGAAAGTAGGCATGGGGTTGGCTTCTTCTCTAATATTTATCTCCTCAAGCTCATCGGCTGTGGCTTGACCGCCTTCTTCCCTTTCTTTCGAGGCCTCTTGCAACTCTTCCTTGTTGTTTTCAGAGACCTTTTCGTTAACCTCATGTGAAGAGACCGACGATCCTGACATCTCTGCTTCCAAGAGGGCTCCAGGGTAGGTCATGATTTTTGCACCTTTGACGAAACGAGGGACATAAGGGTCAACCTCAAACGTGGAATGCAAATCAGACTGTAGGAGCTCGTCTTGAAAGTTACAAGGAAATTGAGATTCAGTGATCGTGGGGCGAGAAGCGTCCTCGTACGAATCACATGGTCTTTGCACTGGTGTCTGTAGTGTTTACCTTGCACTGGCTGGTACTTCATAGACTTGTACTATACGACAAGCTTCTTGAGAATAATGGCTCTGCCCTCTCGATTCTCTCAATCTCTGTTCGAAGTCTGGCTCTGGGGGCCACTGGGGTTTCTTTGGCTTTGACTTTTTGTGCTTCTTTACAAAAGGTGGCACTGCTTTGGCTTTAGCTGCTAGGGCATTCCTTCAAATTCTCTGTCGAGAACCTCTAAGTCTGGACATTTGAAGGTTGTACTCGTAGGAGACATTGGAGAAGAAGGTTGAGAAGCATAAGAAGAAGAAGGAGAAGGGTCAAAGGTGGGGGATTTTTAAGGTCATTCCCTTCATCGAATTGATCTGCTCAGCTTTTAACATCATCACCAGGGTTGGACGTGTGCTGAGGATATTTTAGGTCTTTCCCTTACTTAGACCATTGGGGAGTGCTTTTAACGTCATCATCCTCATTGGACGTGATTTGAGGAGAAGATGACTCGAGGACGTCCTCTTAATGGGATGGGGAAGGAAGGAAGATCATGTCGGGGATAAAGTTCAGTAAAGTTAGCTGTGGAGGAAGGGGCATGAGAAATTCTTGCTCGACTGGTGGTTGAGCAGTCTTGTTTTCCGGTGAGTAGCCCTTGGTGGCCGTCTCCTTTTGGTTTTCTATGGTGGTGCTTGATTCATCTCACTAGGCTTGTGAACAACCCTAGCTTGGTGAATTGCTTCTCTCCTTCAGGACTTGAGTCTACTTCGCCTGTGGTGGACTATCCATAGCTGGGAAGTCGAGAGTTTAGCAAGATTTAAGTCATCATTACCCGGGTCTTGAGTAGGGAGGTCCCCTCGTACCAGTGGAGTAGTGACTTGGGGACCACTTAATGGAACATTGTAAGACTCTTAACATTCATGTATTTTCTTTGTGATTATATTATGGAAACTGGAACATTCGCATAGGTAAGCCCCCATATCTAGTGGTATGGGCACCAACGGTCCTCAGTTCCCCGGGGATACCTTGCCGGTTTCGGTGTGATAAGACCTTCTTGAAGCATTATAATGAAAAAGGAGTGAAGAAGACTAGGGCCTTCGTCTTCCTCTTGGACGGTTACTGCAGGGGAGGATTCTGCTGCCCCAAATGCTGTCTTTAACTCTTCAAGCTTGATCTGACCCTTCTAAATCAGGGCCTCAATTATGTCTTTTAGCGTGAAGCAATCATCTATGGGGTGATTGATCCCTCGATGGTAAGCACAGTAATTTGCCTGAGTATCAGCACAGCTTGCTCAGGGAACTTGGTTTCTGGTTCCAAAAATAATCAGAATAGCGTAGGGACCCATTCCTTTTCAAAGGGGTGGACCTTGTTCCTATGCCTGGTCCGTTAGTCATCCCGATTAAGATTCACAGGTGGGGGTACTCAGATGTACGACTGTTGTTGCTTTCCTGCTTGAGGCGTTGTCTTTGTTGTGCTCACGCCTTTGGAGAGGTCAAAAGTTTAGGAGGGAGCTTTCTTTGGATCAGTGATCATGACAGCTGCACTGATCTCTCCTTTTTTTGGGTTGCCCCGGGTGTTAGTCTGAGAGCTACCATTGCCCCTGTTGTTTCCCAATCTTGTAGAAGATTGTCGTGACCCTCCATGGTGGCATGATAGGCTTTCTATGCGGATTGATTTAGAGATTAGCTCTGACAGGGAGGTCGGATTGGAGGCCTCAACATGTAGAGTTTTCTTGGGTCACACGTTACGCACACAAGTTTGAACTGCTTCTTACTCAGGCATAGGATTGGGATGGCGAGCCGCTAAATTTCTCATCTTGATATGAACTAGTCCACGGGCTCATCGGGATCTTGGGTGAAGGTGAGAAGCTCGATGATTTGAACCTCTCTCTCGACCTCGTAGTAGCGCTGGTGGAAAAGTTTCTCCATTTCCTCCCAAGTATGCACCGAGTTTGGGGGCAGTCGAGCATACCACTGAAAAGCTGGGCCGTAAGGGGTTTCAACAAACTGATGGAGAAGGAGTCTCCAATCAGTCGCTGTTTCTTGACACGCCGCTTGGAAGTGGGCGATATGCTGATTCGGTGAGGTGGTTCTGTTGAATAGGTGAAACTTCCCTTTCTTGTAGTATGAGGGAAACGACACTTGGTCAATGTATGAAGGGTACGACCTATGATAAGGCATTACACTCTGTATCCCAAGAATTTGTTTGTTCTTTAAGATATGGGTCATCATAGCATCGATGTCTGCTTGTGAGATGGGGTGAGGGACAAAATTGTCCTGTGAGGCAGAGGGAAGGGCTGCTTTGAAGGTGCACCATCTGAGTGATGAGAATTTACCTCATGGTTAGCTGATTGTTGTGTGACATCTATACGATCAATCTTCTCCATCATTGCGCATGCCATATCTTCGAACTTGTTCATGCGCTCTTCTTTGGAGTCAGGTTTGTTTATAACCATTATGTTGACTGTTTCTCCAGGGAGGTTAGCCTTAGCTGCAGTTGAGGGCTTGTGAACTTGACGGGTCGCGCGTTGAAGATCGGACAGTGGCTGCTGAGTGGCTAGGTCATTTTCTAGAACACTAACCACGGTGCAGGGCTCATGTACTTTTTCTTCAAGCTTCATCATCTGAAGAGGGTAGAAGGGATTCATGGGAAGAGGGTCATCAGAGCTGGTTTCCCCGACCGCCTTGGTCACTTTCTTAGTCAGAATTTGCAAAGCTCTATTGCATTTAGCTTTGAGATTTTGATGGACCTCGCGCCAAAACTGTGATCGGGATTGCGGTTGATCAGCCCTTCTTGCACAAGAGAGAGCTGTCTCCATCAAGTGTGGCAAAGGATGAGGGCAGGGACTGGAGTCATCCTAGGGCGAGGAGGATGAAGGACTCGATCTCCCATCAGATCCTTGCCCCGAGCTCTCTTATGAGCTTCAGAGGCATGAACGAGATGGCAGGGCTGGTTAAGGATGGTACTCTTGGGGAAGGTCTTGGAGTACCAAGGCTGGAGGTGCTTGCTCGAAGAAGGAGGAGTAGGCAAGAGCAAGGTTGAATCACGAGTGCACCTGAGTCGAGGGCGAGGGGATGTGCGTGACGAAGAGGCGTGTATGCCCCTTGGAGATGGATCACGGGTGACCTGGGGGTTAGCCCGGGCTTGAGCAAGTTGTCCGGCCTTAAGAGGCCAAGAATTGCGAGAAGGTTTCTGTAAGAGAACAGATAGAAGCCTGCCCCTTACAAGATGTGCTAGTGTGTGCTAGGTAGGAGGACAAGGGGGTTGTCTTCTGTGCACTCGAGTTAGCATAATGATGGCATTCCCTGAGCAGTGGGATGCATATGATCAACATGTGTAGTACTTGGCCTTGAGAGGTCTGATCTTAGACACTGACTCGAGGTAACATAAGGGTAGCCCCGAGGTGTGGCTCGAGTGGATGACCAACGAGCCTTATGGTGTGTGCGAGAGGTGAAGACCCTGACCCCAGGTTCTCCACTTCGATGTGTTGACCCTCTAAGGGTAGAGGATAGTGATGGTGCAAGAATGAGGGGGGTAGCCTTACGGCGAACCGCATAAGCAATGACAACTTGTTTGCCTTTTACAGCAAGGGATTAGGCAACCTTCTGGTGTACCTTGGCAATACGACCGACAAGTGACTTGTCGATGGCAGAGTGCATGCTGTGTGCGGCAACAAATGTGTTGCCGATGCAAGGGGCCTTGACGAAAGTTCCACTAGAGCTAGGAGAAGGGGAGTTAGACCTGGGAGCTAGACCCAGGTTAAGACCTAAGAGCTAGACAAGAGTCTTTGCTCAAAAGGAAGGTTGGGAACGAAGTTCGAGGAACTTGTTTCCTGGGGACACTCGCGAATGCAGGGATAAGAAAATCCTCGATCCAGATGAATGGGGAACCTGGAAGCCATAAGTGGAAATAGAGAAAATAAAAGGAGACACTTAGCCAAACAAGCCCAATCAGACTAAGGGGTAGTAAGTCCCCAATGGAGTCGCCAAGCTAGTTAGGTGCCTCGATCTTCCCATTCAGAGTTCGATGATCTGGCAGAACGCGTCTCGAGTTTCAAGGGAACCCGGGACTTGAGATCGCTCTCTTAAAAACCTTGCTAAAAATAAGGGCAGGTAGACCAACCGATAAAGAGAAATATAAGGTGGGTTCAAGACTTACTCTGGTTGGTTTGTGTGGGTGCCCTTTTAGGTCACGAAGAAAGCCTCCCAGTGGTAAACCTGGTTCGAAATTGCGTCCCTTATCTTGTATTCTCTTGTTTCTGCAATCACACACATATGGTAAATGTTACAAGACAAGTGGGTCAAGGGACCCCACCTTGCCTTCGGGGAACGTACACGGGCATGCACATTCAAAAAGAGGAAGAGAAGAATGAGAGAAGAAAGATTGGGGTTAGAAGAATATGACAAATGGTGAGGCCGACATAGTGGCTAAACTATTAGGTAATTGACCCAACGTGGTAGTAAAATAGGCTCGGTAACTCAAACCGGCTCAACATAATTACTATTAGACGAAAGTACCAATACCGACTAGCTAGACACAATGGCTAGTCTATCGTGACAATTAAGTGGGTACCGTATCTTTGATTGACACAACGACGTTACTGCTAGATGACAGAATTACCACGAAATGTTAGTCTCAGTCCCTCTAGTGTCAATCCCTCTTGATCAAACGAAAGAGTAGAAGAAAGAAAAGTGAACAAAAAGAGAGAAGAGCATAAGAGAGGATAGAGGGGAAAGAAAGAGGAAGAGAAAGAAGAGAGAAAAAAGCAAGGAGAAGAAGTAACAGAGAGAAAGAAGAGGAAGAAGGACACAGATGACAATGAGACGTGGGGAGAGAAAACTCAGATGGAAATGGGCTTCCGCCAGCTGTGACACAAGAGGAAAAAAGTAAACACAGGTGGTGATGTGCTCCACTATCTGTGAGAGAAAGAATAGGAGAGAGAGAACACAACCGACGATGTGTTTATACTGTCTGTGATAGAAAAGAGAAGAGAGAGAAGACACAAGTGGTGTTGTGCTTTCATCGATTATGATAGAAGAGAGAAGAGAGAGAAGATGTAGGTGGTGTTGTGCTTCCATCGGTTGTGATAGAAGAGAGAAGAGAGAGAAGACATAGGCAGCACTGTGCTTTTGCCTGTTGTGATAGAAGAGAGAAGAGAGAGAAGATGCAGGTAGCGCTGTGCTTCCCTCGACTGTGATAAAAGAGAGAAGAGAGAGAATTTTGACTGAGGCCCGGTCCACCATTTAGGTTAAGGCCCGGCTCACTATTGGTGTCTCAGAAACAAAAAGACATCACACCCGACAAGAGGTCTACCATGGGTAAATAGAGAAAAGAAAGAGGAATAGAGAAAGAGAGACATGATAGACCAGAGGAGGAAGAGAGAAAGTAGAGATGAGATAGAAAAGAGAAGGGAGAAGGGAGAAAGAGAGATAAAGATGAGAAAAGAGGAGAGAGAAAAAGAGAGAGACGAGAAAAGAGGACAGAGAAAGAGAGATAACGATGAGAAAAGAGGAGAGAGAAAGAAAGATGGAGATGAAAAGAGAGGAGAGAGAAAAGAGGAGGAGAGAGAAAGTTACTTATTAAGGGGTACTGGCCCTTTTCTTCTCTCTCCTCTGTCTCTCTCTAAGATGCACTCACGAACTTAAGCAAGAATTGAAATCTTTATTGAATGAATCAAGCTTTGAACTAAGGGTTCCTTTATAATTAGGCTTTGCTTGTTTATATAGAATTGGGCCCAAATATGGGTGTACACTCAAAAACTATCTAAAATTAAAGATTACAATTTAATTGAATAAAAAAATCTAAAAAAGGGTGTAAAAGGACTGTTTGTCCCTGCTCAACAATGTGTGAAATTACAGAACAGTCACTGCTGCTGCTCGAGAACTTGCGTGATCTTCCATGACTGATCCGGGGTTGCTCTTATGCCCGTTTGATCGAACAATGATTGTTTTCTTTTAGGGCTTCGCATGACGATCGATTTGATACCAACTTCAAGCCATGGATCATGTTTTTAAGCCATGATCATGAGACTTGAAATTTGCTTGAATCTTGAAAACTTTGGATCGATAGTGTGCTCATTTATTGATGGTTTTTCTTCAGTTTCTTTGTTGAATCACACTGAGCATGCCATCACGATCACATTGCAACAAACGCAGCTCGATTTCATGTTTGGATGAAGATTTTGTCGTCTTGAGTTTTTTGCCCGAATCTTGAAATTCGTCGATCAGAATTTATAGCAGCTTTGACTCCTTCGTGTGTGAAATCCAACTATTCATCGTACGGGGGGGTCGAACCTGAGATAGCCTTGGTCCTTACGTACATGATGCAATTGATTTCGTTTTGATCGGGTACGCGAGCGTCATGATTTAGCCTCTCGAGTTAGGTGTGCTGCTGCTGTTTTTCTACAATTTTCTTTAGGGATCAGCAACTTCTCTCTAGTTTTTCTCCTTGCTTGGGCATCGTCATGGGGCGTACCACATATCGAAACACTCGTCTTGATGAGATAAACACGTTAACAAAAATTGAGCACGATCCAACTTGAAACGAGTGAGATATGGGCCCTGAAAGTCATTGCTTGTGACTGTAAAAACAACCACCTTTTAATGGTGTTTTGGTGCAGAGTAGCCACACGGGAATAGTGTGCGACCTACCCCTTTTCAGTATTTTACCCATAACTTTGTCCTGGAGTGCCCGATTAAGATGAAACTTGACCCATAAGGGTTTTTTACCATGCCTGATCCAATGGTGGTGGTTCCATAACTGTTTGACGCACCGAAAATATAGTTCTAATTACGAGGTGCTAGAGGTCAATTTTTTCGAAAGTGTTTCTTTGTTATCACTGCCTTAGACATGTCGGATTGTACCGAAACATGACAACTAGCCTTTGGAGTGCTTTTGAAGATTTTGACAAGTTCCCGGGGTATTATGAGACTATACAAATTTCCACTACTTTGTCAGGCTTATTGACCTGCTTCCTCTTTATTCCGCATCAAAGACCAAGGTGCTGAAAAATTTGTTCAAACAGCCCTGTGTAGCTCAAACCGGGTGTATGGATTTGGGTGACACACTCTATGTTGCCGAAGCCACCACCCTCCAAATCTCAAAATTTTTGTTTTGGAAGGTCTCAAGGTTACCTAATCCTCATGGATTTCGCATATGGAACCTACAAGATGGGTTTTGGGCGAAATTTCTCATACCTTTCACTTTTCATTTAGAACATCCAAGTCTTCTTCTTTTCCTTTCTTTTTTCAATCATTTATCTTCTCCCTTCTTCTTTTCATCTTCATCTTCTTCTTCCTAGTTTTCCATGGCTCATAAGAAGACTACTAACCTTTCTAAGGGTAAGGGAAAGAGTGCAAATCAAGCCGATGATAGGAGACAGGAAGAGGCTCTCCCTCCTTTTGTTAGGGTTAAGAATTTTCTTGAGGGACTCCCTCCCATATTTTGCAAGGCCTAAGAATGGGTGATGCTTGTTTGAACACATTTTTTAGCACCTTGGTCCCTGATGCAGAATAAAGAGGAAACTAGTCAATAATGCCTTGATATATAATGAAATTCTTGAAAGTCTCAAAATTTCCCCAAAATGGGTTGAAATCTTCCAAAGCACATCAAAAGGGTACTTGCCAAGTTTTGTTACAATCAAACATATCTAAGGCGGTGCAGATAAAGAAATTTTTTTAGAAAATCAGCCTCTAACACCTTGAAACAAACCCCGTAACTAGAACTATATCTTTGGTGCGTCAAACAGTTGTGAGACCACCACCATTTGATTTGACATGGTCGAAAACCCTTATAGGTCAAGTTTCATCTTAATCGGGAACTCCAGGATTTTTAAAAATACCAAAAAGGGGTAGGCTGCACATTATTCCCTTGTGGCCTCCCTGCACCATAGCAATATTAAAGGTGGCTCTTTTTATAGCCTTAGGCAGTGACTTTCGGGGTCCATATCTCATTCGTCCTAAGTCAAATCGTGTTCAAATTTTGTGGGCATGTTTGTCCTGTTAAGACGAGCGTTTTGGTTGGTGGTACTCCCTGTGATGATGCCTAAGCAGTAAGAAAAACTAGAGAGAAGTTTCTGATTCGTGAAGAGAGTTGCAGGAAAATTAACAGCGACACGCCTCGCTCGAGCGGCCAAATCACAGTGCTTCCGCATTAGATTGACACGAGACCATTTCCATCGTGTGCGTAAGATCTAGGGATATCTCTTGTCTAAACCTCATACATGATGAACAACCAGATTTAGCACACGAACACATCGAAGTGACCGCAAATTTTGGAGCTAGAATTCCAGATTCCTTCAAAAACTCCAAAATTACAAAATATTCGTCCGGACTCGAAATCAAGCTGCGTTTGTTGCCACGCAATCGTGATGGCATGCTTACTGCAATACAACAAAGACATCATGAAGAAAAATTAAGGAACGAGCACACTATCGATCTGAAATTTTCAAGATTCATATAAATTTCAAAGTTGCGTGATCGTGTCTTAAAAACACCATGCATGAAATTGATTGCCATGCCGAGCCCTACAAGAAAAAAAATCATCTTTCAATAAAATGGGCACCAGAGAAACCTCGGATTACTCATGAAAGATCACACAAAATTCTAGGGCACTAGTAGGGACTGCTTTGGAATTCCATGAATTGTTAGCAGAGGCAAAATAATCCTTTTGGACCCAATTTTAGACTTTATTTTAATTCAATTAAATTGTAATTATCATCAATTAAGATAGTTTTTGGGCATCCACCCATGTTTGGGCCCAATTCTATAAATACAAGCTAAACCTAATTGTAAAGTGATAAGTTCTTCCTTGATTCCCCTTCAAGTGATCAATAAAGTTAGTGCTTTTGATTTGACTTTGTGGGTATGTCTTGGAGAGTGAGGAGAGAGAAGAGGAGGGTCGGTACCATTCGATAAGGTAATTTTCTCTCTCCTCTCGTCTCTCTCTTTTTCTCTCTCCTCCTCTCGTCTCTATCTCTTTTCTTTCCTCTTCTTTACTTGGATTTTCTCTCTTCTCCTCTTTGAACACGCACAACAGTGGCAGAGCCATGAATGTCATCTTCTTCCTTCTCTTTCTTTAACCCACATGGCGATGACATCTGTTGTGTGTCCCATTCTCTCTCTTTCTTCTTCTTCTCTTTCTTCTTCTTCTCAATCTTTCTTTCTGTTCCTCTCTGGCTGAATGTGCATGGCGATGGCAGCGCCATGCACGAACCTCTCTCTCTATCTTCTCTATCACACACACAGCGATGGAACCATCATGTGCGTCTTCTTCTCTCTTTTTCTCTATCTCACACACGACAATGGCAATGCCGTGTTCGTCTTCTTCTCTTTCTCATACACGGTGATGGAAACGTTGTGCGCATCTTCTTCTCCCTTCTTCTCTTTCTCACACACGGTGATGGCAACCCTTTGTGTGTCTTCTTTTCTCTTTTTCTCTATCTCTCACATGGCGATGGCAATGCCATGTGCGTCTTCTTCTCTCTTCTTTATCTCATACATGGTCGTAGCAACACGGTGTGTGTTTTCTTCTCTCTCCTTTTCTCTATCTCATACATGATGATGGTAATAATGTGTGCATTTTCTCTCTCTTATTCTATTTCTCGCACACACAGAGACGGCAATGCCGTGCACATTTTCTTCTCTCTCTTTTTCTCTACCTCGCACACATGGCGATGGCAATGTTTTGTGTGCTTTATTTTCTTTCTTCTTCGTCTTCCTCTTCTCCTTCTTTCTTTATTCTCTCTTCTCTATCCTTCTCTCTGTTTCTCTCTATCTGAATATGCACGGCGATGGAAACGCCGTGTACGAATCTCTTTCTCTACTTTCTTCTCTTTGCTTTATCTCTCTTTATCTCTCTTTGTCGGAATATGCACAGCGATGGCAATGCCATGCACAGATCTCTCTTTCTGTTTTCTTCTCTTTCTGACACTCACGGTGGTGGCAACGCCATGCGTACCTCTTTTCTTATTCTTCCCTCTTTGACATCCACGGCGGTGGTAGCACCGTGCGTACCTCTCTCCTCTCCTCTTTCCTTATTCTTCTTCTCTCTTTTGTAATCTCTTTCTCTCTCTTTCCTTCTTTTTCCTCCAGCTCTATTCTAATTTTACTCCTCACTTTCCTTTGCCATCTCTTCTTTGCTTTCTTCTCTCTCTACTTTCCTTTTTTCTTCCTCTTTGCTAAAATCATCTCTCCTCCATCATGGATGGCGGAAGTCCATCGTCATCCATGTTTTTTATCTTATTTTTTCTCTTGTCTCTCTTCTTTCCCTCTCTTATTTTCTCTCCCCTTTTTCTCTTTTTCATCTTCCCTCACCTCTCTCTTCTTTTCTCTCTCTCCTCTCCTCTCTTTCTTTCTCTCTCTATTGTTCTCATCCCTTATCTCCCTTTTACTTCTTCTCCTTCCCCTCTCATTTGACCAAGGGACAAGTCTAGCATTATCACGATAGTGTCATCGTCAAGTAGTATTGTCATCATGCCAGTCTAAGTTACCATGCCCGTCTTGCTACCACGTCGAACTAGTCGTTGTGCTAGACTGATCAGTGTTGGTGTTCTGTCATCGAGTAGTATTGCCATTGTGCTGGTCTCGTTACTGTGCCCATCTTGCTGCCACATCAAATCAATCATCATGTCAATCTAGCCATTGTGCGGTGCTAGTTCCCCGGTCAAGTGTCTCTTTCCTTTCTTCTTCTTCTCTCTTCTTCCTTCTCCCAACCCTCATCTCATCATCTCTTCTCTTTTCTCCTTTTATTATGCATGCCTTATGTACATTCACCAAAAGACAAGGTGGGGTCACTCAGCCCACTTATCTTGTAAAATTAACCATGTGTGTTGTTGCAGAAACAAGAGAATAGAGGCCAAGGGAGGCGATTCCGAACCAGTTGTAGGACTGAGGGGCTTTCTTCATGATATAAGAGGGCACCGATGCGAGCTAGCCCGAGTAAGTACCGAACCCACCTTAAATTCCTCTCTCATCGGTTGGTATACTTACCCTCGCTCCTTAACGAGGTTCTCGAGAGAGCGATCTCAAAAAGTTTCGGGTTCCCTCGAAACTTGAGACATGTGCCTTCAGATCATCTGGATCCGGAGGGTGAGATCTAGGCACCTAACCTGCTTGGCGACTCCACTGGGGACTTACTACCCCTTCGTCAGATCGTCCTTATTTAGCTAGTTTCTCCTTTGTTTTTATGTTTTCACACACCACATGGCTTTTGGGTTCTTCAACTCGTTTATCCGAATCGGGGATTTTTTTATCCTTGCATTTGTGAACTTTCCCAGAGGAACAAGTTCCTTGAACTTCGTTCGCAAGCTTCCTTTTGAGCAAAGACCCAATGTCTAGCTCCTAGGTCTTAACCTGGATAAGCATGAGGAGGGATTTAAAGGTCCCTAACTTCCCGTTTCTACGCCCTGGTGGAATTTCCACCAAGGTTCCCTACATTGGTAGCACGTTTACTGCCACTCACAACATGCATCTTGTCACCGAAAAGTCACTTGTCAGTCGTATTGCTGAGGTACATCAAAAGACTGCTCAATCCCTTTTTACAAAAGGCAAGCAATTTTTTGTTGCTCCTGTGGGTCGCCGTAAGGCCACCCCCCACATTCCTGCACCACCACGAGTCTCTGTGTTTAGAGACTTGACACATTAAGGAGCAGACCCTGGGCCTCCACCTCACGGACACACATTAGAGCTCGTGGGTCATCCACTCGAGTCACACCTCGGGGAAGCCCTTGTGCTACCTTGAGTAAGCGTTTAGGATCAGGCCTCTTTTGGCCGAAACCTGTGCTCATGCATATGCATCTCACTGCTTGGGGGAATGCCATTGCTGCACCAACCTAAGCACCGGGGTGAGAACCCCTTCGTACTCCCACTCAGCACACAGTTGCAAACCTTGTAAGGGGCAGGCCACCTGTTCCCTTACAGATACGTGTGTAGTTCTCGACCTCCTAAGGACAGACCACCTGTTCGAGCTCAGGCTGACCCCCAAGTCACCCGTAAAGCTACTTCAAGGGGCATACATGCGCCACCTTCCTAGGCCACCGCTTGCTCCCAACCCAGACAACATCAAGAGTCAGTCGCCTCTTCTTCCGCCCTTTCTCCTCCCTATAGACATCTCAAGACATGGTACTCGAAGGTTTTCCGTAAGAGTACCATCCTCAGCCAGCCTCATCTGGTTTGCTATGCCTCTGAAGCCCACAAAGGAGCATGGGGCAAAGGCCTGATGATTGATGAAGTTCTTCAACTTCCAAGGCAGCAGCCTAAGCTGGCCCCCTTCCAAGGTCCACATCCGCTACCCCATCTCATGGACAACGTCCTCTCATGCTCTAAGAAGGTAGGTCAATCTTGACCTCAGTCTCAGTTCTGGAGAGAGGTCTATCACAGGCTAAATATCAAGTAAGACAGAGGATTACAGATTTTTACAATGGAGCCAACAAAAAATGTCGGGGCACTCAGCTCCAAGGGTCTCCTCCCTCAAATCCCTTCTACCCTCTTCGAATTACAGAGACTGAAGAAGAGGTGCGAGAATCCTGCACCGTAATCAGCTTTGTAGAAAACGACCCGACCACTTAACAGCCACAGTCCCATGACTGTTAAGAACAGGTCCTCACACGCTCGGCATACAGGAATTGAGTCAAGTCGGTGCATGCTAACACCTTGCTGATCTATCTGCCACGTGAGACCCTAGTTAGGTGACTTGATCTCGCCCTCAAGATCTGGATGATCGGGCGGCACACGTCTCTAGTTTAGGGGGAGACGCGGGACGTTTTGAGATCGCTCTCTCGGGAACCTCATTCGAGAACAAGGGCAGGTATTATCAACCAATGAGAGAGGAATTTAAGGTGGGTTCAGGACTTACTCAGGATGGCTCTCGTGGGCACCCTCTTAGATCACAAAGAAAGCCCCTCAGTCGTAAAACTGGTTCAGAATCACCTCCCTTGGCTTGTATTCTCCTATTTTCTGCAATCACACACATATGGCAAAGGTTATAAGACAAGTGGGTCAACAAACCTTACCTTGCCTTCTTGATGAATACATGCAGGTGTACACATTCAAAGAAGAAAAGAATATGAGATCAACACAGTGACTAAGCTGGAAGGAATTTGGTCTGATGTGACAGTAAAACGGGCTCAGTAACTCCGACTGGCTTAACAGAGTTACTACTAGACGTCAATACCGATACTGATTAGCAAGACACGAAGGTTAGTCTGTCGTGGCAATAAAGAGGGCACAATAATTTTGGTACAACAACATTACAACCAGACGACAGGGCTATCATAAGAGGCTAATCTCAACCTCTCTTAATCAAACAAAAGGATAACAAAAGGCATGGAAATTGCTGCACCTGGTGCCGGCTATATTTTATGCAGCCTAGGCCGAAGCCATGTGTGTCCTATCGCTATCCCCAGTGGGGTTGCACCTTGACTCTGACCTACTGAACCTAGGTCGATAAAAATCAGGTCATGACTTCTCTTCCCCAGTAAGAGAGCCATACTCGTACTATAGCTTATTATCCCCAGTGGAGTTAAGGTAATTTTTGCTGCTGCAGCCCCCAGTGGTGCCTCACACTTATTTATTCTGTCATGAAGGACATAAAAGACCCACATTTGTCTCCTAATCCCCAGTGAAGTTCGCTTCTGTTCGCCATCCCTCATTGGGCCACCATGTCCATCTGAGCGTATCCCCAGGGAGTCAGATGGCCATCCACAGACCTATTCCCCATGGAGTCAGATGGCCATCCACAGACCTATTCCCCATGGAGCTCCACCTACATGGTGACCCACATAATGGTCAAGATGCACGACCCTAAACTGCATGTCCAAACTATATGACCTTAAACTGTAGCGGAGTTCTAGTTGCACGACCTTAAACCACATGATCCTAGTTGCATGACTTTAAATTGCATAACCACGGTCCATGCTGTATGACCCTAAACCATAGTGCACGTCCTAGCCGCATGATGTTAAAAGGCTCAGCACCATGGTCCAAACTATATGACCATAAACTGTAGTGGAGGTCTAATTACACGACCTTAAACTGCATGATCGTAGTAGCATGACTTTAAAACTGCATAGCTATGGTTTAGTTGTATGACACTAAAACTATAGTACACGTCCTAGCAGAATGACGTTGAAAGGCTCATCACCACGATCCAAACTATACGATCATAAACTGTAGTGGAGGTCTAATTGCACGACCTTAAACCGCATGGTCTTAGTTTCATGACATTAAACTGCATAACGACGATCCAAGCTACATGACCCTAAACTATAGTGCACGTCCTGGCAGCATGACGATAAACGGCTTTGCAAAGGTCTCGAACGTATGACCATAAACTTGTCCTCGCGTACGCATGCACACACTTTTACGTGCATCTTCATTCACATCTTCCTCAACCGACCCATGTGTGTGCACTACCTCCCCATGAGTCCATTCACTTCATCATTCCCTAGTGAGTTTCATCCGTGCTCACAAAATGGCGAACTATCCCGCCACCTATACTCGTCGCAAGCTAGTGGGTCATCATTTTGCACCCACCTTTCATACCTGACCCATCTTTCATTGGTAGTTTCATTCCAACTCCCCAAAAGTGAGCTAAAACCACTATAATACTCATTTCATGGCCTCTACCAACTGCCATCCATCTCCATTATAGTCTAGCTGTATGACCTTAAACTGTAGTGCACGTCCTTGCCACATGGCGTTAAATGGCTTCACACAGGTTCAGAAGGCATGACCTTAAACATGCCTTCACAAAAAAAAAAGAAATAATGAGCATGGTGTATACCTTAATAAGAGAACTCCATGAGTAAAAATAACAGACGAGCATGGTCACAAAACCATGAGTAAAAGAGTTCCGTGAATAAAAATCGGGCATGGTGAAAACCCAAAGAGGCAACGTGAGTAAAAACAGAAGAATAAGGGTGGACATAGTCAAAAAGGTCGTAGGTAAAAGAGCCCCCAAGTAAATGGAAGTTGGTGAAAACCATCTCTACGGTGTCGCTTCCCAAGTTCAAGTGAAAATCTGTAACGGATGCTTGGATTAATAAACAGGTTGATGCAGCACTCGCCTCAACATGCAGCTTTAGCCCTCTCTCAAAAAAGAAAAATCTCTGGTGTTACAATACCAGGGTCCAAAAATACGAGTTCTAAGGAAACGATTCCGACATCTTGAGTCCATTCTCCAAAACAAACTCAAAGGATAGAAGATTCACCAAGACGACAAGACAAGTCTCATGAAAAAGAGCATCATTCCCAAGAGGCTATGAAACACACTCCTAGATGCCGGAGATGCCCCGAGAAGGCTAAGTCAGCCTTGACTTTGGACCTGCTATGTAACGAACTGCACAACAGTGGGTAGGGATGTTTATACCCAAAGCTGATTATCTCTATAAACTAAGGTACCCTACCCGTCAAGGAATAACTGGTGCACAACACAAATCAGCATCGACAAAAGGCTCTTCAGCAGAACAAACAAACAAGAAATTCATTCTGACAAACCAAAGACACCCATGAAGGCCAGAAACTGACAAAGCTATTGCCAAACCTGCTAGAGATTTTAGGGTGACACCTCATCATGAGGCTGCCTCACCAAAATCCCTCGACAGGCCTAGACTTTCGGGACTGGCTAACAAAATGCCCCCGACTGGATCGAACAGGATGGGACCCACAGAGGTACCCTGATTATCAAGAGAAAATCTAGTGTAGTGGCAAACATCACCAACCAAAGGCCCTGTGGCTATCTATCCAAAGACAAAGAAACATAGGTCAGATGGGAACAATGCCCTTCGACATGGCACTCAATTGCTTGACGGGCCTGATTTTGACTGACGAGGTCCATACAAAATCCTCGGCTTCACAATCACAAATAGTCCATACGAGGGTGAGGACTTCTCGATAAGATCCCTCAAAAAAGGCTCCTCTCCCCCCTAAAGTCTCCACGTACAAACCTTGGAATAATGCATCACTACGTCTAAGCATCCTAGTTACACCATTGCGTGAATCTCCTTGGTGTTCACATGGTCCTGTGGCTAAGAAGAAAAAAGTAATAAAGTTGAAGGAAATTTTCTGAGTGTTATCCATCGTGCTTCTCTCAAAGAACAACATTCAGAGGGGCAAGCTGTTTGAATGCATTTTTTAGCATCTTGGTCCCCGATATGAAATAAAGAGGAAGCAGGTCAATAAAGCCTACAAACTAGTGGAAATTTCAGCATTATTTGAATGGCCACAGAATCAGTCAAGATCTTCAAAAGAACTCCAAAAGACCACATGTCAAGATTCATTTCAATTAGACATATCTAAGGCAGTGGACACAAAGAAACAATTTCGGTGAAATCGGCCTCTAGCAAATGGATCACGTTACTAGAACTATACTGTTGGTATGCTAAACAACTGTGGGACTACTACCATTGGATGTGGCAATGTCCTTATGGGTGAAATTTCGGCTTAATCGAACACTCCATGACAAAGTTATTGGTAAAATACTGAAAAGGGGTAGGCCACACACTATTCTCGTGTGACCACCCTGCACCAAAATACCATAAAAGGTGGTTATATTTACAGTCATGGGCAGTGACTTTCAGGGCCTGTATCTCACTCGTTCCAAGTCAGATTGCTCTCAAATTTTGTGAGAATGTTCGTATCATCAAGACGAGCGTCTCGATGTATGGTACACCCCGTGACGATGCCCGACAAGGGAGAAAAACTAGAGAGATGTTGCTGATCTGAGAAGAAAGTTGCACAAAATTCAGCAGCAACATGTCGTACTCTGGCGATAAAATCATGGTGCTCGCGTACTCAATCGACATGAAAACAATTACATTATGGGCATAAGGTCTGTGGCTATCTCAGGTCCGAACTCCATGAATGATGAACAGTTGGATTTCACACACGGAGGTGTCGAAGATGCTATAAATTTCAGCTGTCGAATTTTAAGATTTCTGCTAAAAACGCAAGATGATGAAATCTTCATTTAGACACAAAATCAAGTTGCGTTTGTTGTAACGTGATCGTGACGGCATGCTTAGCGTGATTCCACAAAGAAACTGAAGAAAAACGTTAAGAAACGAGCACACAATCGATCCAAAGGTTTCAAGATTCAAGGGAATTTCAAGTTTCATGATCATGGCTTAAAAATATGATTCATGGCTCGAAGTTAGTATCAAAATGATCGCCATGTAGAGCTCTACAAGAAAACAATCATCTTTTGATCTAACGGGCATCAGAATAACCCTGGATCAGTCATGGAAGATCACGCAAGTTCTCAGGCAGCAGCAAGGACTATTCTGAAATTCTACACAATGTGAGGTAGGAGCAAAACAATCCTTTTGCAACCATTTTTAGAATTTCTTTTAATTCAATCAAATTTTAATTAACTTCAATTCTAGGTAGTTTTTGGGCGTCCACCCATGTTTTGGCCCAATTCTATATAAGCATGTAAAGCCAAATTGTAAAATCCCCTTCATTTCATTCTTAAAGACTCAATAAAGACTTCATTTTGCTTAAGCTCGTGGGTGCGTCTTGGAGATAGAGAGAGGAGAGAGAAGAAAATGGTCAGTACCTTTCGATAAGGTAACTTTCTCTCCTCCCCTCTTTCTCTCTCTTCTTCCCGTCTCTATCTCTCTTTCTCTATCTTCTTATCGTCTATAACTCTCTTTCTCTCGCTTCTTGTTTTCTTTATATTTTTTTCACTCTCTTCTTCTCGTTTCTATCTCTCTTTCTCTTTTCTTCTCGTCTCTATCTCTCTTTCTCTCTCTTCTTCTCATCCTAATCTCCTTTCTGTTCTTCTTCTTAAAACACAACTGGTAATGCCTAGTACCGACTATGTCTTTCTCTCTCCTCTCTTCTTAAAACACACCCGACAATGCTTAAAATCGGCTGTGTCTTTCTCTCTCCTTTATTCTTAAACCACAATCAGTAATGCTTAACATCGACTGTGTCTTTCTCTCTCCTCTCTTCTTAAAAAAACACAACCGATGATGCCTAGCACTGACTGTGTCCTTCTTGCCTCCTTTCTCTCTAACACAGCTAGCGATACCTAGCGTCGACAGTGTCCTCTCTCTCTCCTTCTTGCCCCCTCTCTCTAACATAGTCAGCTATACCTAGCGCTGACTTTGTCCTTTCACTATTCTTCTTTCAACACAGCCGGCGATGCCTAGCGTCGACTGTGTCTTCTTTCTCTTCTTCTTCAAACACAGTCGACGACGCCTAGCGCCGACTGTGTCCTTCTCCCTCCTCTCTCCTTCCTGCTCTCTTCTCTCACACTCTTTTGGTTCCTTCTTTCCCTTCCTCTCTCTCTTTATCTTCTCCTCTTATTCTCTTACTTCTTATAAAGATTGGCACGAAAATCTAACCGATGCGCTATGGCCTACCGAACATTTGAGAAGACTCCTACTGGCATGACCCCATACTCATTAGTGCATGATATGTGCTACCCATTGAAGTCGAGATACCGTCTCTCTATGTGCTCATTCACAAAGATTTAGATGAGGAACACAAGATGAAAGAACGAGTCGCTTCCCTAGATACTCTGGATGAAAGACAACTATGAGCAACACAAAAGATCGTAGCTTACCATCATAGAATCGAGAGGGCATACCAACAAGAACTTGTTCCTCGACAATTCAGAGAAGGAGGCATGATACTTAAGAAGATCTTGCACACTCCTGAAAATCCGCACTCATTAGGCAAATTCAAGCCTAATTGGGAGGGGATTTCATGGTAACCCAAGTGCACACAGGAAATTCCTATAAAATAAAAAATCAGGAGGGGTATGAACTCAACGACCCATTAACGCAATGTACCTCAAAAATACCCATAATGAGCTCAAAACAAAATAGCAAAAAGAGAAAGGAAAAAAAAAAAAAAAAAAAGGACGTCGTGAAGACCTGAAAAGGCATCACGGTTAAAAAAAAATGAAAATAAAGGACATGGTGAAAACCCGAAAAGGGCGTCACAGGAAAAAAAAAAAAACCTTTAAAAAGGGGATACTAGTCTAAAATCTCGAGTACGAAATAAGTGCTTACAAGCCACAATAATATTGCATAAACAACCCCTGAGGATGGAGACACCTCCTAATCCCTACAAGTTCCTAACAGAACCAACCTGGGAAGATATGGAAAGGTGACTTCAATTGGAAACCCAAGAAACTTCGACGAACCCCGGGAAGAACATCTAGACCTCTCCAAAAAGGAAGCCTGACAAGAACTCAAAGAACTCCTCATTGTTATGCAAAACATAGGATGGGAGCTCCAAAGGCCAAGGGAAAATGTCAAGTCTCTTCAGCCCTCACGATCTCACAAGGAAATCCTTTTTATCATCTTTAAATAAATGAATAAAAAAATAAAAAAATGACCACCAATGGGGCCATAGGTGGAAAAAACTATAAGGCCCATCCCTCTTTGAAAAGGCTTTTCAAATTAACTTTTAAAATCATCTATTTTAAAAAATCTTTCCTTTCTAAAAAGGACTTCCTCCATCACTACAAGAGGTTAAACTGTAAGTCGATCTGGCCTCGTTCTCGAAGCCAACTTCCTATGCCTATTATGAAGACTTGAAACTAGCCAGGCACCCCATAGTTGTATGAGTATAACTGTCAACTACCACATGTCGGAGATGGGTGAACCTCGACAATGATGACATTGGCTAGTATGGGAGCTTTCTCCCTCTTGACTAGATCCCTTAAGGCAGAAAGACACAAACCCATCACCGTATGTGTCTATGATGGTCCGATAAGCGGAATTTTGGCATAAAAACCCTATAACTAGAGGGTTGAGTTTGCCAAAATTCAGTCTGAAAAGTGTGTGTAAATAAAATGCCCCTATCTACCTCGATGAATCAATTGCACACATAAAGATTAACAAATAAAACACCTCATAATTGGGGTAGTGGAGAAAAAAAAAAAGAAAAAGAAAAAAATTATTAGGTGACAAGGGTACCCATGTCGTCCAGCCAAAAAAAAGCAAAAAACATTTGGGCGACACCACACGTGTCGCCCAACTAGGAGGACACCTCACGTATCCTCCCCTTCTCCCCCCCCCACAGCCACAAAAAAAACATTTCTTCGGACTACACTACTTGTGTCGCCCAACCAACAAAAAAAAAAAAAAAAAAATCCTGGGTGACATAGCACATGTCGCCTAGTGAAAAAAAATAAAAAAGAAAAAATTGGGGGACAATACTTGTGCCACCTAGCAAAAAAAAAATAAAAATTCTTGGATGACACTACCTGAGTCGCCAAACCAACATAAATAAAAATAAAAATTCTTGGGCAACACTACCCTTGTCGCCCCGCTAAAGAAAAAAAAAAAAACTCTTGGACGACACTGCCCTTGTCACCCAACTAACAAAAAAACAAATTAGAAAAAATTGAAAAGCTTTAAAAAAAAGAAGAAGAGAGAGGCCTTCAAGGTCCATGAGAGTCATGCAAATTTTTTTTTAAAAAAATCTGGATGTCTCAAAATATCGATCTTATTCATCCATTGAAAATGGGTTTATTACCTGCACTCTCACTATCAAATCTGGCCTGAGAACAAAATTTCTATGGTCCTCAGAGACATCAACTTATTCAAACAAAAAAGAAATACTGCGACTACTCAGTCTTTGATTTGGGATCTGCATCTTTCTCCTTGAGGTCAGCAACAAAGGCCACCCATCGAACCAACTCAACTTCAGCTTATTCCAAACTGATATCTAACACATCCTCATTGGATTTGACTAGCTTATTTGAAAAAGTGGCATTGTCTTCTCAAGAAGGCACGAGATTCTGAGCAGGGCCAGAACACTTGCAGCGAAGTCTCAGAGTCTTGGGGCATAATGGAAGAGGACAGACATGTTCACACCAGGAATCATAGTTTGAAGTGGTTGTGGGTTTGCTTAGCTTGAACAACCCTTCGCCAGAAGAAGGTTTCTTCCCCTTCCACAATAAACCCTCTTTAACCAGAAGGGTGGAAGACTGTCGTTGAAGTGGAAAGACAGGGCGACAATTAATTGCCTCTTCAGGAGATGTATTGGTTTGAATATGTGGAATGTGGCGAGCACCCTTTGAGGGAAATAGCCCTCTACGAAGTATTGTCCGACCAAGCAGAGACACGAATACCCCATAGGCGGCAGAAACAGGGGCACATTCTCAAGGCCCCTAATTACCCAATCAAATGATGACAACTCGTCAAAAATCTTAGTATAATGATTGACTTCACAAGGCCGGGTGGTATCACTAACATATGCCAGTCCTAGAGCAGCAGATACAACTGTCGTGGATCGAGGAGGAAGGATAACTGCAATGTGCTCATAAGCTCAAATCTGCGAGAGGCAGGAGCCGAAACACCCCAATAGGTCATTTGGGGTAGGATGACCTGGACGACACTGCTGGTGTCGACCGGACTGTTGGGCGGCACTGCCAATCTCGCCCGAGCAACACCACTAGTGTTGCCCAAGTCAGACTCCCCAAGAACAGTCCAGGTCTTTTCCAGTGAATATCTATGATGAAAAATTGGATTCTAAGAACAAAAACAAGGAAAAAAACTGAATTTCAGAGGAAAAAATGAAGTAGAAGATTGAGTTCAAGAACACACCTACAAGATTAGGACACTGCACTCGATGAATCGGTCCCCTCAAGTAACTTGGTTCTGAAGACACCGGTATATACCCGCTAGCACAGCTAGAATAATGATGTAACCCGCTCTCTCCCAGAAAGCATGGGCTAGAGGGATGAGAGACTTATGAACGGTCTTTCAAGAGGATCAATCCCAAAAGCACAAAGTGAAAGACACGGATTTGCTCGACGGCTCGTGGTTGCCCTCGATTAAGAACCAGCAACTCCATGTCAATCCTATCATCATGAGAAGAATAGGTGGCCCCCAACAGTTCTGCTTCCAAGAAAGAATGATCATCCATCGCTGTGGATGGTTGATATGCAATACCAGACAAACTCAAGCCAGATATCCTGATTACTTCCTCCAAAGTAGGAGTCATCTCTCCCATAGGGAGGAAGAAGGTGTTGATATGAAAGTTGGATCTCTCAATAAGGGCCTTAAGACGGGGAAAATTCACATGGCAAGATGCCATGCTCAAGATACCTACCATCGATATCGAAACCAGAAAGGCCATTAGCTAAGGCCATTACCAAGTAGAGAGGAACCAACCCTTGAATCAGGGGCCGATAACAAGATAACCCTGAACTTGTCGAGGAGCATCACCCATTCTTAGGCCTTGCGAAATATGGGAGGGAGGCCCTCAGGAAAATGCTAAACCCTAGCAAAGCGAGGGAGAGCCTCTTCCTATCTCCTATCATCGGCTTGATCTGCACTCTTTCCCATACCCTTAGAAAGGTCAGTACTCTTCTTAGGAGCCATGGAAAACTAGGAAGAAGAAGATGAAGATGAAAAGAAGAAGGGAGAAGATAAAAGATGGAAAGAAGAAAGGAAAAGAAGAAGACTTGGATTTTCTAAATGAAAAGTGGAAGGTATGAGAAATTCCTTCCAAAACCCATTTTGTAGGTTGCAAATCCGAAATCCATGAGGATTAGACAACCTCAAGATCTTCCAAAACAAAAATTTTGAGATTTGGTGGTCGATGGCTTGGGCAACTTAGGGTGTGTCGCCTAAATTCATACGCCCGGTTTGGGCTACATTGGGCGTGTCACTCGGGTGACACCGCTAGTGTTGCCCAAATTTTTTGGGGAAAAAATGCCCATGCTCAAATTCCAAGGCATTTGTTTCTAAAAAGACTGTTTTTCATGTATATAATTAATTTTCGAAAAGTTTCAGATGCTCCTTGGTGGCATGAGCCTAAACTGCCAACCAATTTCAAAAACAAAAACAAACAAAAAAAAAAGATAAAAACATATTCATTCAAAAATTCAAAGAGAAAATGCTCTCTAGTGGCAGGAGCCTAAACTACCAACGAAACTCCAATTCAGAAAACGTCAAACTCGTGCAACGTAAAAGATCCTTGACAGAAAAATGTCAAACTCGTGCGATGTAAAAGGGCTGTGACAGGAAAGTGTTAAACTCGTGCAACGTAAAAGAGCCAAGATAGGAAAAACGTCTAACCCCGTATGATGTTAAAGGTCAGGTGTATTCAGAAAATGTCTAGCCCCGTATGACATAAAAGGTCGGGTGTATTCGTCTTGCCCCGTATGATGTAAAGGGTCGAGTGTATTCGTCCATCGCTGCATGACGTTAAACTGCTTAGAGGGCTCTATAATTACAGGAGCAAAACTACTAACTAAATTTTTTTTTTTCAAATAACCTTTCTTATTTCAAAATTTTCACTATATGTCTTGTGTTTTCAAAAACTTTAATTTTGTTGTTAAAATCATGACCTGTTCAAAGCTCTGGGTTCCATTTCAAAATTCCCTCTTGTTTTCAAAATTTCGAAAAAGAGTTTAATAAAAGGAAGGAGCTTGGACACCCATATATGATGATTACCGCGTTGCCACCTCATCTCTCTCTTCAGATTTGACCAGGCAAACCTTTTCTTAAAACAGGTAAAACCTATAAAAGACCTTAGGAAACCCTAAAAGAATCAAAGAAAATATCAGATTTAAGAATTTGAAATTTTGAAAACCCTTAAAGTTAAGTGTCAAGGTCAGAAAATCCAACTCGAGTTTTAAGCTTGTGTAACTCACCGATGTCTCATGTCGAAAATGCTAGGATAAAAATGCCCTAAGTGGGTGAGCGAGGAGCGCAATGTCTTGGAGGGATAGTTGGTGTGTCCTCTATCCACGAAACATTAGGTTGAAATTTAAAATTTCTGCATTATCTTTGTCACTCACCTGCCCCTTGAAGGACAGGGACTGCCAAAGAGTGTCTACTTCTTTGCCACTCACCAATCCCTCGAAGGACAGGGAGTGTCAAAGAGGGGCAACTGTAGACACCCCATTTTAAAACTGACTAATTTTGTGATATTCTTGAACCCTTAGGACCACACTATCCTTGTAAACCCCCAAACCATAGACCACCATAGTCCATATTGTCTGCCCTATAATCTAGAATCTTGCAGAATGCCTTGTTTTTGTACAAAAACATTGCTAAAAATAAGAAAAAGACCTCGTTTTGACCCAAATTTTGGCAGGCAACATCACATGAGCCCTTAGATACCCTTAGCACTGAAAATTTACCATTATGGGAGATAGGCCTGCACGGTGCTGCCACTTTCGTGCATATCAAGAGAAGAGAAGAAGGGAAAGAGAGATGGGGATAGAGAAAAAGAAATAGAGAGGTAAAAGAAGAGATAGAAGAATCAAGAGAGAAACGGAAAGAAAGAGGTTGGGAGATAGAGAAAGAGATAGATGAATAAGGAGAGAATGAGAGATGAATAGAAAGAGAGAAAGAGGAAGAGATAGAGAAATAGAGAGGAAGAGAGATAGAAATTTTTGAGGAATCCTGTCGAAGTCCTCATCCTTATGGACCGGTTTTGTTTATTTGAGGGATTATGTCGAAGTCCTCACCCTCACAAGACTATTTTGTGATTTTTAGGGATTAGTATTTTAAGTCCTCACCCTATCGGACCATACCTATGACTACCTTGTGATGATGTCTGGGTGATGTGCTTACCCAGCACTGAAGAGGTATGTTGACTGGGCTACATGTTCACCCAGCACTGAAGAAGGGATGGCGACTGGGCTACGTGTTCACCCAGCACCGAAGAGGGATGTTGAGGGTTGCTTTTTAAGTCTACTCACCCCGTCGGACGATATTTTTATGATGAGGGATGCTTTTAAAGTCTGGTCACCCTATTGGATGATATATTTGATGTTGAAGGATCTTCTTTTCGGGTCTCGACGTCAGGGGATTCTGATGTCGGGGATTTTTCTTTTGGACTGCTGGTTGAAGTCGCCTACGAAGGCAAGCACTGTATCAACCTGCTTATTGGTCCAAGCACCCTTCGTGGGATTTCACTTGGACTTGGGAAGTGGTGCCGTAGAGATAGTTTTCACCAACCCCCTTTTTATTTGGGGCTTTTTTACTCATGACCCCGCGGCCACACGCACCTTTTTCTTTTCCATTTTTACTCACGGTGCCCTTTTAGCTTTTCAACGTGCCTAGATTTTTATTTACAGAACACTTTTACTCATGGTTTCATGGCCATACCCATCTATCATTTTTACTGATGGCATATCATTTTCAAGTTTACACCATGCCCATAATTTTTTTTTCCTTTTTTTTTTGTGAAGGTGTGTTTAGGGTCATGGCTTCGAGACTTATGCAAAGCCTTTTAACGTCATCCAGCCAGAATGTGTACTATAGTATAAGGTCATACAACTGGACCATGGTGGAGATGGATGGCAACCTTTGAAGGCCATGGAGTGAGCATGGTGGTGGTTTGACTCACTTTGGGGAGATGGCATGGAGTTACTTATGAAGGATGGATGAGATTGATATGGAAGGTAGATAATGGTGATCCACTAGCTGACGGTGAGTGTGGATGGTGAAATGGCTCACTGTTGTTTTGTGAACATGGGTGAAACTCACTGGCGAATGATGGATGATGATAAGGGAAATAGATGCACTGGGGAGTTTTGAAAATGGTACTCGCAGAAGGGGTGTGCACTTATGTGTGGGAGCGTGTTTAAGGTCATGCCTCTGGGACATGTGCAAAGTAGTTTAATGTCATGCGACCAGGACAAGCGCTATAGTTTAAGGTCATATAGCTTGGATCACGGCTATGCAGTTTAAAGTCATGCAACATGGACTATGCAGTTTAAGGTCATACAATTAGACCTTCGCTACAGTTTAAGGTCGTATAGTTCGGACCATGGCTATGCAATTTAAAGTCGTGCAGCATGGACCATGCAGTTTAAGGTCGTGCAACTAGACCTTCTCTAAAGTTTAAGGTCGTATAGTTTGGACCATGCAATTGAAGGTCGTACATCTTGACCACGACTGTGCAGTTTAAGGACATGCAGCATGGACCATGTAGTATAAGGTCGTGCAGCTATACCTTCACTATAATTTAAGGTCGTATAGTTTGGACCATGCAGTTTAAGGTCGTGCATCTAGACCACAGCTGGGTGAGAGAGAAGAGACTCCATGGGGAATAAGGTTATGAGTTATAGCCTACCTCACAGGGGATTTAATGAACCCAAATGAGGAATGTTTATTGTATGAACCTCTTGGGATTAAAAGTAGGTAGGACTCCCTGGGGATGGAGGGCTGTGGCATGCTTGTAGCTCTAGTGGGGATGACAGACCAGGGTACAAGTGGAACTCCACTGGGGGTAGTGGCAAAACACTCACGGCGATGGCCAAGCTTAGACACACATGGCTCTAGCATGTGCGACAGTAACATGCGCGGTGCTAGCCAGAGTGACAGGTGCTGAGCAGTCATCATAGACGGCATTGGTCACGCGTGGCGTTAGTCAGTGACTTTCACTCACGACGTTAGTCATGCACGGCGTTGGTCTGAGTTCAGGCCTCGGGCTTGCCCTGTCCATTCCATTGTCATTTGGCATTCTAGACTGGTCCATAATTTTTTCTTTGTGAGGGGTACTTCGAGGAAGGTCCTAGTATACAAGGGCGAAAACCCCCTTTTACCGTTTACCTTTAGTAAAACAGTAGCGAGGTGTTAACTGTAACCAAGAGAGAGAGAGAGAGACCTTTTGGTGAGGATTCTTGCTAGAACGCAGGGCACTCGGGGGAGGGGGGGGGGGGGTTTGCAAGAAGATGGTTAGAGTGTAGAGGTTTTCGGTGAGAACTCCGTCGAGACTGGGGGCACAAAGGGGAATTACAGTCATCTCCTCTCTCAGGGAAGTTGCCAGTGTCTTGTTAGCAAAGCTTTAGAAGTTCTGGCAATCTGGGATACTAGACAAGTGAGAAAACAAGGACTAAGCATGTAGCAAAAGCCTGCCACAGGCTTCCGATAGTTTTTCGGTGGTGTGGACGAAGGGGAAACGTATATCAGTGGCTTTTCAGCTAGTGGAGGAGTTCCCCGGTGAGTAACCAGAAGGTCGCAGGACTGTGAATGATTTTCAGAAGTGAACGGTTGCCGTCTGCATGTGCGTGTGTCAGGCCACATCTCGGCAGGCAGATGTCAAGCGGCGTGTTCGGGATTCAAGGTGACATGTACATAATCTGTGGCATGTGTGAGAGATTTGAACACAAATGCCGGTGCTCAAAGATCATAGGTGGCAATATTCGTGATAAACACAACCAACATTAACCCTTGACGAACACAGCCAGCATTGGCCCTTGACAAACATGATCAACGTTAGCCCTTGAAAACACAACTGGTGCTAGCCTTTCGACCAACTCCATCAGCATTAGTCTTTGACAAACATAGCCAGCACTGGGTTTTAATGAACACAGGCAGCATTAGCCATGCGCGGCGCTAGTCAGTGCCTTTCACGGGCGGTGATAGCCTTGCGGCTTGTGATTCACACACAGCAGTGAGACCTTAAGCTCAGTCTAATAGCTGGGTCTTCATACAATATCTTTGATGTGAGGAACCTTCCAAGGGGAGGAGAGCTTGGCACTAGTGAATTCACTGGTGAAATTTTAGTGAGGGGTAAGCCCATTTGGCTTATTGAAGCATTATGTAAACCAGAGCGGCTTCTTAGAGTTAGTTTCATTACTGATCCTATTCGTTTTGAGGTCCAGGAAGGCGACAATGGGAATGTCAGTATTGAAGAAGGGATGGCCCTTTGTATGCACAAGAACGTGGCTTCTGGTTAGAACTTGGCCACGTTGGGAAATAGGATGGTAAATACGAAGGGACTGATATGGTCGTTTGCTGGTCTTCAAGTGCCAGGGGAGCACCAGTATTGGAACGGGGGTTGTATAGAAGTATTCTCCAGCGCGCCTCTCTATTAGCTGCCTTGTAGTGTTCTGGAAGCTATTACGACCGATGCTCGAATACCATCAAGGTATTACTAGAGACATGGAGTCATGCAAGATATCCATGGCTCCTCAGTCATGGTGAAGCAGGGATCTCCTTGTTAGATCTTCATTTTATTGGTGGGCTCTCGCTTATTGGCATGATGTATGACGAGTATGTGCCTTAGAACTCAATGATTTTTTGTGGTGTTCCCCTTGGGGAAGAGGAACCACCCGCTGGTCTTCAAGAGATCTTCGAAACTTACCAGCTGATTTACTCCAAGTCCAGCAATGGTCGTATGACCTTCGCCTAATGGTTGAAGTTCTTTTGAGGGAATTACCCTGAGGAGGCTGGTCCAGGTAAGAGGAAAAGGGAAGGCGACTGTGAAGGGGACACCTCCAATTTACCAATCCTAGACCAATGACGACTGTTTCTTTTTGGCCGCATACCTTGCCTCGTTCTTATGCAAGTTTGTTCTCCCTAGAGGAGCTAATACGATCCGTCCAAGCACATTCTATGTGGCTTGTGACATGACAAGGGGGCTCTACTTGTGCAACCAATCCTGTGCAGCATCTACCATGGGCAAGGAGTTATCTCAAGAGGGAAGACCTATAAAGGCAAGGAGGAGGGCAATGGCCCTGTCAGAGGTGAAGCTTTCCCTTGGGACTTCAAAACACCATTCCCCATTCACAATGTGTACGGGTGGCTAGGGGCTTATTTCCCCACCACTTATGTTAGAAATCCAGTCATGAGGAAGAAGATGTGCCCCTTCCTAATGAGGATTATGAGGCAGAAGGCTATCTTTCACACCTCGAGGAATGCTCGTAATCTGTTCGAGAATGAGACTTCTAGCATGCGTCGGGTCCCCTTTCTGATCAAGAGCTATACTGATCGGGCCTTTATTGACGAAATGGGTAAGGAGCTGGATGGTGCTCCTGCTACCATCAAGGAGCTCATGTTTATCTTGAGTATTAGAGGTGCCATTTTTCCCCAATGGACACCCTGTAGCACCACACTCAAAGGTTACTTCCCCCATCGTTTCGCTCGTCAGCACGGGCTCGATCAGTGTTGCCCTTCTCTATATTCTTTGAGAAGTGCCATGGCAAAGTGAACACAGTAAAGATGGAAGAGTTAGGGACTCTTCGTTAATCGTGGCTGCCAGAGCATATTCCCACTGCATGGTCCACATGTTTTGAAATGACAGAGCTCAGCAAATATCCGCACTTTCACATAAGGTTCAAGCGACCGAGGCTTATGTACGCTCGTGGAGGATCACCCGTAGGGGGTATTGGGAGGTTGATCACCCTTGAAAATGGGAGAACTGCAATTGGCGCCCAGATTTTAGGAAAAAGAAGATTTTCAAGACTCCTCCTCTAGTCGAGGTTTCTACCTTGGACTACCACAGTAACTGGTGGGATCTTAGGATATCCTGAGAGATAGCAGTGGATGACTCTTCGACGTAGTTCTTGCCTTGGAAAAGAAGACAGGAAGCATTTTTGACAACCTCACCTCTATCATTCAATGGAAGGAGGGTCGAATGGGCCCTGGTCATGAAGGGCACCCAATTCAAGACTTGAATGTGTTGATAGGGAGCGGACCACACAATGCTCTTGTTGTAGGCTCTTCTCATGGGAGGAGTTCTGAGATGACTGCTTCTTCCCAGGCATGAGGAAAGAAAAGGAAGCGCGTTGCCCGCACTGGTACTCGTGTGCCACCTCGTGCTGTCAGACCCCCTTCAAAACGCAGGAGTTTCAGGCTTCCTGTCATTCTAAAATCGATAGATAGCTCTTCATCTTCCGCCTCCTCATATTCATTTGTTACTCCTTCCGAGTCATCTGCTGCCCTTTATCTGTCATCATCTACCTCTCCTGAGCCATTTTCTACCTCTTCAGAGACTCTAGTAAATGACTTCGGCTCCTCCGAGCCCATTGTCATCGCTTCTGATAGAGAGAGGACAATTGAGCTTGGGGTGGTGTCCCAAGTTCCAAGCGCGACTCCTGAGGCTGAAGATATTGATGTTAATGAGGGCCCTACAGTTGTTTCTCAAGGGGAGAAACCCAAAGTTGACAGGGCCTCTTAACCTCAGCAGGTTGCTGCCCCGACTGAGACTGGGGTGGTGGTCATGGGTAGTGAAGTCCCAAGCATCCCTCAGGAGGAGGAGCCTATGGGTGGTGAGGCACCCGAGTATCAGAAAGCTGCTACCCTAGGTGATGAAGTTATGGGTGATGTAGACACATGCCGTTATTAGGGGGAATATCTTGAGGGACCAGAGGCAGTGGCCCCAGAGAGTGCAGATCGTGAAGATGAAGGACTAGAATGCGTTGTGGCAGAGGTTCTAGCTATGGGGAATGGAGATCAGGAAGAAGAAATTGTTTCTGAACATTTTGGGGACTGACATGGTGGCTTCAAAGGAAGGCCACGGAGAGGAGGTGGGCCTTGAACTTGTCGAGGCCGAGGTGGTAGTTCAGGAGGATGAAGGGCAAGGAGAAGAAGCCGGCCTAGAACTTATCGAGGTCATATCGGAGGGTGAGAGGCAAAGATAAGAGGCTACTTTGGAGCATGCTGAGTCTGGAGTGGTGGCCTCAGTAGGCGAAGGTGAGGAGCTTGTTCCTAACCTTAGTGAGACTGCTCTAGAAAATGAGGGGCAAGGAGAAGAATTTGGCTCTAAAGGGGCCGAGCCTGCTGAGACTAATATGGTGGATTCAGAAGTTCAGAGCCAAGGAGAAGCTGGTCCTATGAGGATTGAGCAGGGTGAGACTGTGATTGAGGGCCCAAGAGTAGAATCTGGCCCTGAGAGGTTGAGCCTGACGAGAATAGGACCGTGAGAGAAGGGCCAGGTGAGGAGGCTAACGCTAAGGGAACAGAGAAGCATGAGACTGGGGCTCCCTTTGAATATGAGGAGCCCAAGGCTTTGGGCTTCACGATTGCTCCAAAAGAGCCAGTGACTCACATGGCGATCATCCCTTCGAGTCGTGCCATTGAAACTGATGCTTCTTTCGTTGTGGCTATCCCAGCTGCATCATCCAAGCCTAGCTTCAACGGGATACTCAGCATGATCATGGATATACTTCGTGTGGGCATTCGAAAGTTATAAGAACTTCCCTTCATCGATCTCAACAACACAATCCATAAGCTAAGGCAAATTGCCCTCCTAGGGAATGCGTAAGAGGTCCTCCCATACTTTGATTGTGCCACAAACGTGCTATAGGGATGGCAAAAAAAGGCATTTCAATAGGAAACAACTACACGACAGTTAGAGGATTCTCACTTCGCCTCTCTGGAAGCCTATCTCATATGTCATCGCGAATCAGTAGAGGCCCATACACAGAAGAGGGATGTTGCGGCTTCTAGCAGATCTAATCTTAATGAAGGGACGATTGCTCACTTCAACATAATGACAGCCCTAAAGGTAGAGATACAAAGGATGAGGGAGTAGTTTGATGGGCTCAAGGAGGAGGCAAAAGCTAGGAAGCGAAAGATGAGGTTCTAGCTAAGGAAATATCAGCCCTTGACTACACCCTGGAGGAGGAAATTGCCTCTTTGGAACAAGAGGCTCAATTGGTGATTGATTTGAAGATAAGCATTTAGAGTGCCAAGGCTTCTTCAACAGTTTCCAGAGAAAAGATTGATGAGATCATTGATCGTTTTTTAAAATGTCATTTTGTCTTTTTCTTCTTTGACACTTGTAACGATCTCTGAATTTATGAATGAAATACTTCTTTTTCCCCTCTGTCTCATTTTGATGCGTGACTTTATTCTTTCGTTTTGCTTCTCTGCATTTCATCTCTTACTCTTGGGTAGGCCACATTTCAGGGCATTCACTATTTTTGCCCTTTTGCGAAGGAAAACCCTATGCCTTGCTTTGTCTTGTGACAAGCTGTGGTTTCAATGACCTCGAATGGGGGAGAGGTTGCCTCCTCCCCTCGTTAACGTTTGGTTGGATAAGGGCTCATAATTCATTCTTCTCCCGTAGAATCAGGGAAGCGCAAGACCTGTAGCTGATTACCGACCTGAGCTGACCCTGCGGTGGGATGAGGGGCATTCTCTTTGCTAAGGGAAACCGGGATTTGGAGTACCTTCCATGGTGGTTGGTGTGCCAGTTCTACTTCCAAGAGTGCAATGGGGACATGCAGGAATTTTTGATTTTCCAGTGTGTATGTGACCTTTGGGGTCGGAAGATCTATCGCCATGACTTCCCCAGTCTCAGAAATGACCTATGGTTCATCTTCTTATATAGGTGGCTCAGGTTTGGAAGCAGAGGGGGAAGCAGCATCTTTAGGCGAAGATGGAGTTTCCTCAGAGATGGTGGATGGCATACTGGGATGAATGGGAGTCAGAGGGAGGACTTTGTTTTATCTTTCCTCCTCTTTGAACATGTTCATGAGTGTTCACCCGATGTCCTCAACATCTTCATCTGGTGAGGGTTCTATCTTTCTCACAGACTTGCGATCATCATCATTTGGCTTTTGGGGTGACACTGAATCTGTGAAGTAGTACGTGACATCATCATAGTGGGTTTCGGCTATAAGAAACGGCCTTTTATCAGCTTAGATCGTATATTATTTCCCTTCTCGACTATACTTAAAGCACTAATGCAATGTGGATGAAACCACCCTCTAGTCGTGGAGCCAAGGGAGGCCGAGAAGGGCGTTTTATGAGGTGTCAGTGTTTATTACATGAAATTGAGCGTAATCATTTATTTCACCAATCTTGAGATGAAGGCGAACCATTCTAGCCCACTTCTCTTCTGACTGGTTGAACTCCTAGACTGTGATATGAGTCAGAGTGAGATCTTCATACCCTAATCCTAATCGAGTGAGAATTCTCCTTGGGATAAGGTTGCCCTCTATCCAACATAATTCGGTTAATGGGGCATGAATGTAACTCACCGATCATGAAGAGAGGGCGGTTGCGAAATTTTCCTCCAAATTGAAGATCATCCTTTGAGAAAGTGATCGACATGCATCCATTCAAGGTTGTCCGGTCCACCTCAATCAGTTACACCTCGATCTCGTACACCACTAAATTCGAAAGAGCCTGAACCAGAGCCATACGGTAATCCCTTGAGAGCATGAGAGCATCATAAATGTTGAGAAGGGCAGGAAACTTCCTCAGGTGCCCTATAACATCTTATTTCACCTTTTCTTCGTCAGCCTTTTGTGCTCCCGGTTCCGCCATTGGCTTGGGTGGTATTGTAGGTTGAGGAAAGAGGAGTTTTATTTTGGTCTGCTGGCTGACTTGGTCACGCAGCCAGCTTGGTTTGGATGGTCTGGGTGGATCGGTGATAGGGATTTGTTTTCGTGGAGTGGAGGTTTAGGGTTGAGGCTTAGGATGTGGTTGGATGTATGAGACTAGAGGCATCCCATGAAACTTGAGGATGGGTGAATTGTCTTTTGTATTTGGGCGAGGAAGCATCTCAGGGAACTTGAGGATGGGTGGATTGTTTTGGGTATTTAGGCAGGGAAGGAGTGGGGGACCAGGAAATTTCAGGACCTTTGCCCTCTAAGGTGGAGGTTGCAGCATCTTCCCCAATCTCAGGTTCAATTGCCCTGTGCTGGGTGATGCTTTTGAGATATGTGCCATGTGACAGACTTTCTGAGAATAGAAGCTCTGTCCTCTTGATTCACTCAACCTCTGCTCATAGTCGGGCTCAGGAGGCCACTAGGGTTTATTTGACCTTAACTTCTTTTGCCTCCCAGTAGAAGAGGATGGCTCTGACCTGGCTAGAGTCGCCAGGGCATCAATGACTGTAAAGAATCTGGTCGCTCGAGCTAGCGTCTTTCTCAACCTCCTCCAGTGCGACCTGCTAATATTGGTTCCCTCGAGATCTCTATCAAGAGCCTCAAAGTTTGGACACTCTCGGATTGTACCTGTAATAGATATAGAAGAGGAAGGAGAAAAAGAGGAAGAATAAGAGGGGTTAGTAGGTGAGGGACCTTTAAGGTCCTCACCCGCATTGAACTGATTTGGGCAGCTTTTTACGTCATCATCGGAGTTGGACGTGTGTAGGAGATCTTTTGAGTCTTCCCCCTGCTTAGAACGTTGAGGGGTGCTTTTAACGTTGTCACCCTTATTGGACGTGCCCTGAAAAAAAGATGGCTCAGGGATGTCCTCCTGATGAGATGAGGGAGTCAAGATGATTGTGCCGGGGATGAAGTTCTGTAAGGTCGGTAATGGATGAAGAGGCCTGAGAAATACTTGCTCAACGGTGGTTGAGGAATCTTGCTCTTCCGACGAGCAGCCCTTGGTGCCCGTCTCTTCTTAGCTTACTTCAAAAGTGCTTGATCCATCTTGCTAGGTTTGTGAGCAGCCCTAGCTTCATGAATTGCCTCTCCCTTTAAGGACTTGATTCTGCTCCACCGGTGATAGACTCTCCATGGCTGGGAAGTCGAGGCTTCAACGTGATCGGAGGCATCATCATGGGAATCTTACACTGAAACTCTCTCTTGGATGGGAGTACTAACTTATAGGTGTTCTTCTATGACGGTGTAAGCAATGTGACCTCTCTGCGCTTTCTTAGCAACCACGACTTCGAACCCATACCATTCACTCAGCTTGTGACCCCATATCTAGTGATATAGGCACCAGTGATTCTCAGTTCCCTGAGAAAGACATTGGTCTACCTCACCGGCTTTGGTGTGACAAGTCCTTGTTGGAGCATCATACTGAGCAAAGACTAAAGGAGATATGATGACAGCCCATTGGAAGAACATGGGCCTTCGTCGTCCTCTTGTACTGTCAACGCGTGAGAGGCTTCTACTGCTCCGAATGCCTTCTTAAGTTCCTTGAGATTTATTTGACCCTTTTGGATCAAAGCTTCGATGTAATATTTGAGTGTGTAGCATTTCTCTGTGGGGTGGCATATCCTCCAATGATAAACACAGTATTTTACATGCGTATCGAGACCAGCTTGATCAAGAAACTTGATCTCAGACAGCTCAATCATATTCTGCTTTAATAATAGTTGGAGTAGTGCAGGAACACATTCTTTTTCAAAAGGATAGACATTATTCTTATGCTTTTCCCATTAGTTGTTTCGATTGAGGTTTGTATGTGGCGGTACCCGATTATATGTCTGCGTCTTTGCTATGCCTACCCCTTTGGAGAGTTCCAAAGTTTGAGGGGCAGCCTTCTTCAGATCACTAATGGTGACGGTCGCACTGATTACCCCTTTCTACTGACTGCCCCGGCGTTGGTCTGAGAAATACCATTGCCACGGTTGTTTCCCAAGCTTGAAGACTATTCACATGATCTGCGATGATTGCGTGACAGACTCTCTATGTGAATTAACTGAGAGATCAGCTCTGACATGGAGGTTGGAATGGAGGCCTCAACATGTAGGGCAATCTCGGGTCACATGTTTCGTATACAGATTTGGACTGCTTCCTTCTCAGACATGGGATTGGAATGGTAAGCAGCTATATCTCTCCATCTTGCTATGAACTGGCCCACAGGCTTGTTTGGCTCTTGGGTCAAGGTGAGAAGCTCAATGGTTTGGACCTCTCTCTCGATTTCATAGAAGTGTTGCTAAAACAGTCACTCCATTTCCTCCCAAGTATGCAATGAATTTGGGGGATGCCGAGCATACCACCGAAAGGTCGGGCCATCAAGAGTTTCAACAAATTGACGGAGGAGGAGTCACCTATCAGCTGCTTTCTCTCGACATGCCGCTTGAAAATGCGCGATATACTGGTGCGGCGATGTTATACCATTGAATAGGGGAAGATTCCCCTTTTGGTAATCTGAGGGAAACAGAACCTGATCAATGTAGGTAGGATGGGTACGACTGTTTGAACGTATTTTTCGTCACCTTGGTCCCTGGTAGGAAGTAGGTCAATAAAGCCTACAAAACAGTGGAAAATTCTCGATAGTATCAAAATGGCCCAATAAGTTATCCAGATCGTCATCAGCACCTAAAACAACCACCTGCCAAGTGTAATCACGATCAGACATGTCTAAAGCAGTGAAAACAAAGAAACAGTTTTTAGAAAATTGGCCTCCAACACCCTAAAACGGACCCTACAACTGGAGCTACATTTTTGGTGTCTCAAATCCTTGTGAGAACACTGCCATTGGAACCCGCATGGTTACAAACCCCTATGGGCCAAGTTGCAGCATGATCAGACACTTCAGAACATTGAAACAGGAGAGGTCGCACACTATTCCCTTATGGCCTCACTACACCAAAACACCATTAAAGGTGGTTGTTTTTACAATCACAGGAAGTCACGTTTTGGGCCCATAACTCACTCGTTCCAAATCGGATCGCTCCAAAATTTGGTGAGCGTATTGTCTCATCAAGACGAACAATTCAATAAGTGGCACGCCCCGAGACGATATTCGACCAAGTAGAAAAGCTAAAGAGAAGATGCCGATTTGTGAAGAAGTTGCAGAAAATTCAGCAATTACACACCTCGCTCGATGAACCAAATCACAATGCTAGCTCAACGGATCAATGGAAAACAAATTCCATTGTGTGCGTAAGGTTCAGGGCTATCATTGGATCGAACAACGTACATGATGGACGGTCAAATTTCATGCACAAAGCCTACAAAGTTACTGAAATTTCAGCTGTCGGACTCTAGATTTAGGCCAAAACTCAAAAGTTGTGAAATCTTCGTTCGGGTTCCAAATCGCGTTTCAATTGTTGCCACGCGATCGTGATGACATGCATAGTGCGTTACGATGAAGAAATCAAATAAAAATATGAAGGAAAGATCGCACTACCGATCCGAAGTTTCCAAGATTCAAACAAATTTCAAGTCTCGTGATCATGACTAAAAAACACGATTCATGGTTTGAAGTTGGTATCAAAAAAATCTCCATGTCGAGCCCTACAAGAAAACAATAATCTTTCGATCAGACAAACATCAAAACAACCCTTGGTCAGCCACGAAAGATCACACAAGTTCTTAGGCAGCCATAAGGATTGTTTTGAAATTTAACACATTGTTTGACAAGGGAAAAATAGTCCTTTTGCACCCATTTTTAGAATTTCTTTTAATGCAATTAAATCTTAATTCTCAGCAATTAGATTTAATTTTGATCAATCCACCCATGTTTGGGCACAACTCTATATAAACAGGCACTGCCTCATTATAAAAAGACCCCCCCAGCACCTCCAGGTCTTGAGTGGATTCTTTGAAGATTCAATAAAATTTTGATCCCTTGGTTGAGCCAGTGAGTGTGTCTCGAAGGGAGAGAGAGGAGAGAGAGGAAAAGGGCCGACACCCTTCGAGCAAGAAACTTTCTCTCTCTTCTCAATGTCTCTTATCTCTTTCTCTCTCTTCTCTCTTTCTCTCTCTTCTTCTTCTCATCTCTATCTTTTCTCTCTTATCTTCTCTTCTCATCTATATCTTCTCTAACTTCTCCTATCAACTAGCGAGAATTAACACCGGTTGATATTCTCTTATCGTCTCTTTCTTCTCTAACTTCTTCTTCCAATTGACGAGAACTAGCACCGGTTGATCTTCTCTTCCTTCTTTTATCAGTCGGCGAGACCTAGCACCGGTTGGTCTTCTCTTCTTCTATCAATCGGTAAGACCTAGCGCTGATTGGTTTTCTCTCTCTTCTTCTATTAACTGGTGAGACCTAGCACTGGTTCGCTTTCTCTCCCTTCTTCTATCAGTCGGCGAGACCTAGCATCGATTAGTCTTCTCCCTTCTCTTCTTCTGCCAACTGGCGAGACCTAGCTTCTGTTGGCCTTCTCTCTCTTCTTCTGTGAACTGGCGAGACCTAACGTCGGTTGGATTACTCTCTCTTCTTCTGTGAAACCAGTTGGCCTTCTCTCTCTTATTCTGTCAACTGCTGAGACTTAATGCCGGTTGGCTTTCTCTCACTTCTTTTATCAGTTGGCGAAACCTAGCGCCAGTTGGTTCTTTTCCTCTCTCTCCCATCTTCTGATACAGTCGATAATGTCTAGCGTCGACTGCATCTTCTCTCCCTTCTTCTCCCTCCTTTCTTCCTTCTTCTCTCTCCTTCTATCTGTTCCCTTCTTCTTTTTAGCCCCTACACTGCTACCCTTTTGTTCAGCTAAAAGGGATAGAGGTTAGCCTCTCATGGTAGTCATGTCGTTTATCTTTAATGTTGTTGTGTTAGGAACACTTGGCTCGCAGTACTACCACCACAGACTTATCATCGTGCCTCACTAGTCGATATCGATAATAACGTCTAGTAGTGATCCCATGAGCCGGTCTTAGTTATCGAGCTTGTTTCGCTACCATGTTAGGCCAAATATCCATTAGCTTAGTTGTTGCTTTGATCATCTTGCTTGGTCGAATTCTTTTGTGCCCCCATCTTTCTTTCTTCTTCTTGAATGCTCATGCTTGTGTACGCTCATCATAGAGCAAAAGGGTGAGGTCTGACCCACCTGGCCCATAACCTTTGCCATATATGTTTGTTATTGAAGAAAAGCAAAAAATAAGAAGAATACGAATCAAGGGAGGCGATTTTGAACCAGTTTTACTACTGGGGCCATTTCTTCTAATCTAAGAGGGAGCCCACGAGAGTCAGCCCGAGTAAGTCCCGAACTCGCCTTTTAAATTCCTCTCTCACCAATTGGTAATACCTGCCCCCATTTTCGAATGAGGTTCCCGAGAAGGAGATCTCACAAACGTCCAGGGTCTTACCCAAAACCCGAGATGTGCGCCGCCCGATCCCCAAGGGATCCCGAGGGTGAGATCGAGGCACCTAACCAGCTTGGCAACTCCACTGGGGACTTACTACCCCTTAATCAGATCGTTCTTGTTTGGCTAGTTTCTTTTTGATCTGCTTTCACCATATTTTCACATTTAGTTATGGCTGCTGGGTTCTATAACCCATTCATCTAGATCAGGGATTTTCTTATCCCGTTATTCGAGAGTGTCCCTAAGGAACAAGGTCCTTCGACTTCATTCTCGACCATCCTCTTGAGCAAAGACCCCTTTGTCTAGCTCCCTGGTGTTAATCTGGACCGGTGTGAGGAGGGACTTGAAGGTCCCTCACTCCCCATCTCTTCCCTTTGGTGAAAATTCCACCAAGGCGCCTTGCATGGGCGGCACTTATGTTGCCCCACATAGCATGCACCCAGCCACCGGCAAGTCACTTACTGGTCATGTTTCTGAGGTACACCAGAAGGCTGCTCAGTCCTTTTCTGTAAAAGGCAAGCGTGTTGACATTGCTTCTGTGGGTCGCCATAAGGATATCCCCACATTCCTACACCAGGGGGTCTCCATCCCTAGAGGCTCAACACAGAGAGGCGGCCACGGTCTCCACCCGCTACACACACCACAAGACTCGTGGGTCACCCACTTGAATCGTACTTCAAGGAAACCCTTCTGTTACCTCAAGTCCATGTCCAGGATCGAACCTTCCGAGGGCAGATCCTCCACACGCCACTCATGTGCATCTCACTACTCGGGGCAACGCCATTATTGAGCCAATCCTAGTACACATGAGACGTCCTCCTCCTATGCACACACAAGCGCACCCTGTAAAGGGCTGGCCTGCACCAGTTCTCTTACAGACACCTGCTCATAGTTCTCGGCCTCTTAAGGCCAGCTCACTTGGACGACCTCGGGTGAACCCCCTGGTCCCTCAAGATGATTCTTCAAGGGGCGAACATGAGTCGCCATCTCAGGCCTTCCCTCATCCTCGACTCAGGCCTCCTCATGAGTCAATGCTGCTGCCGCTCTCTCTTTCTTCATCGAGCAAGCACCTTCAGCCTTGGTACTCGAAGGTTTTCCCCAAGAGTACCATCTTGAACCTGCCCCAACACTTTGGTCATGTCTCTAGAGCTCATAAGAGAGCTTGGTGCATGGACCTCACAGAAGATCAAGTCCTTCATCCTCAGCCACCCAAGATGACTCCAGTTCCTGACCCTCATCCTTGACCACACTTGATGGAGACAGCTCTCTCCGATGCAAGGAGAGTTGACCAACCACGACTTAGATCACAGTTTTGGCAAGATTTCCATCAAAACGTCAAGGGTAAATGCGATAGAGGTCTACAAATTTTTACTAGGGAGGTGACTAAGGTAGTCAAAATAGCCAATGTTGATGACCCTCTTCATTTGAATCCCTTCTACCCCCTTCTGACAATGAAACCTGAAGAAGAGCTCTATGATCCCTATGTTGTGGTTACTGTCGAAAAAGAAGACCCAGCCACTCAACAACCACGATCCGAAGACCGTTGAGAACCGGTCCAAACGCGATCTGTGTATAAAAGTCAAGATCAGTAGGGGAATGTTGACCCCTTACTGACTGATTTACCATGTTTGACCCGTCAAGCTCGCAAACCTTCTATCGCCACTAACGTCGGCCTCCCTTGAGAAACGATGAGCGTAATGGTCGTAAGCAAGCCCAGTGATTCGCAGGAGGATCACATGAACAAGTTTGAGGATATGGTGCACATGATGATGGAAAAGATGGATCATGTTGATGCTGCACGCCAGTCGGCTAGCCATGAGGTCAATTCCCATCACTCTGATGGTATACCTCCACAACAGCCTCCTCCATCTACCTCGCAGGACAATTCTATCCCTCATCTGGTCTTTCAGTTTGATATTGACGCTATGTCACCCAGAGCCTAAAGAACACACAAATTCCAAGCATACATGGGGCAACGCCTTATCAAAGACCATACCCCTCCGATATTGATCAAGTTTCATTCCCCTCAGACTATAAGAAAGGGAAGTTTCCTCTATTAAGTGGAACCACCTCCTCAAACCAGCATATCTCCCACTTCCAGGAGGCATGTTCGGAAACGACAGCTGACGGGAGACTTCTTCTCCATCAGTTTGTCAAGACTCTTGATGGCTCGACATTTCAATGGTATTCCTCACTTCCTCCAAACTCGGTGCATACATGGGAGGAGATGGAGAAACTATTCTATCAATGCCTCTATGAGGTCGAGAGAGAGGTTCAAACCATCGAGCTTCTCTCCCTGACTCAAGACCCCGATGACCTTGTAGATCAGTTCATATCAAGATGGAGAAACTTGGCTTCCCGCCATCCTAATCCTATGCCTGCGAAGGAAGCAGTTGAAACTTATGTGTGGAATATGCGACCTAAAATTGTTCTACATGTCGAGGCCTCCAATCCGACCTCCATGTCAGAGTTAATCTCTAAATCAATTTGCACAGAAAGTTTGTCCCGCCAACATGGTGTCACACGACAACCATCAACAAGTTTAGCAAGTAACCGGGGCAATGGTAGCTCTCGGAATAACACACGAGGCAGCCAACAGAATGGGGCAATTAGTGCAACCGTCATGGTCACTGATTCAAAGAAGGCTTCCCCCCAAACTTTGGACCTCTCTAAAGGGGTAACCGTAGCAACAGTAACACCCCCGCTTGGCAAGCAACAACCATCATACAATAGGGTACCTCCACCAACCAACTTTGATCAGAATGATTATCTCTCCAGGCATAGGAATAAGGTTTACCCTTTGAGAAGGACTGGGTCCCTGCGTTATTCCAGTTATTATTGGAGCATAATATGATATAGCTTCTAGAAACCAAGTCCCCCAAGCAATCTGCCCTTGATGATCAGGCAAATTATTGTGCTTACCATTAGAGGAATAATCATCCTATGGATGACTACTACACGCTTAAGGACATCATTGAGGCTCTGATTCAGAAGGGTCAGATAAAGCTTGAAGATCTAAAGAAGGCATTTGGGGTTGCTGAGGCCTCCCATGTTGTAACCATCCAGGAGGAGGATGAAGTGCCTGGAATTCTCTACACCTTCTTCATTATAATGATTTAGGAAGGCATAATCACACCAAAGCAGACAAGGCAACCCCTTCACCTTGTTAAGGGGACTGAAGGTCTTTAGTGTCCATACCATAAGATAAGAGGTCATTACTTGTCAGAATGCACAACTTTCCTTGACATATTCACAAAGAAGATGCGGGAGTATCAAGAATTCTACAATCTTCCCATAAGTGATCCTTAAATCATTTCCTCATCGGGGCAAGAGCATCTCACAAGGCAGGACCTTCCCATCAATAACTCAGACCCTACAGAACCCTCAAATTCCCAGCCATGGATGATCTACCATGGCCGAAGCAGACTCAAGTCTTTGAGGCGAGAAGCAGTTCATCAAGCTAAGGCTGTTCTCTAGCCCAGTGAGACGAATCACACATTACCTCGAAAAACCAGAAAAAGACCGGAACCAAGGGCTACTCCATTGCCAACTTTGTTGGACTTCATCCACGGCATGATCCTTTTTCCTTCTTGATTCTGTCAAAAAGACGTCTCTGTAACATATTCCACTTAGCAAACGTCTGATGAGGGTGACGACATTAAAAACACTCCCCAACGGTCAGAGCAAGGGAAAGACCTAAAAGATCCCCTGTGCTCGTCCAATTTTGGTGATGAAATAAAAAGCTGCCTAGATCGGTCTGATGAGAGGAATGACCTTAAAAGTCCCCCACTTTCCAACCCTTCTCATTCTCTTATGCCTTCTGCAGATACGACCTTGATGTTCCCAAACATAGAGGCTCCTGACTGGGAATCCGAAGGAATCAATAAAAGTAGGACGCAGCGGAAGCAATTGAGAAAGACCTTGGCACAGGTGACAGGATTCTTAACAGTTGCTAATGCCATGGCAGCTAAAGCCAAGGCAGAGCCACCTTCATCAAAGAAGCGCAAGAAGTCAAAGCCGTAGAAGCCCCAGTGGTCCCCTTAGCTTGACTTCAAGCAGAGATTGAGAGAATCAAGAGGACAAAGCATCTATTCTCAGTCAAGAATAGATGATACAAGTCTGTCAAGAAGCGGCTGGCTTTGAGCAAACACTCTCGGCATCTGCACAAGTACTATATGGTTCGTACAAAGACACTCTTCACGTCATCATCGTTGAACCTCAATTTCCCTCTAATATTCAAAACAAGCCTCTCCAACCTGACGTGTTCACCACGTTTGAGGTTGACCTTTCCATCACTTGATTCGAGGAAGGTACGCAAATTATGACCCACTTTGGACCTCTATCAGAGGTATAAATGTTAGGATCATCGGTCTTTACACTTGAGGTTGATCAAAAAATCTCTGAGAATGACGATGAAGAACTACTAAAGGCTCCAAAAGAATGGGAAGAAGGTGGTCAGACCAACACTGACAAACTTCAGGAAATAAATCTTGGTGATGAAACGGATCCCAGACCCACTTTCATTTCAGAGAATATGTCTCTAGAAGAAAAAGAAGATTTCACCACCTTCTTGAAAGAAAACTGAGATGTCTTTGCTTAGCACTATCATGGGATGCTTGGGTTAGAACCTCAAGTCGCAATTCACCATCTCGGCATCGATCCAACTATTATACTAGTCAAATAGAAGTCGAGAAGGTTTAGGCCTGACCTTGAGATGCAGATAGACGCCGAGATAGCCGAACTCAGACAAGCAGGTTTCACCCTTGAAGTCAAATAACCAAAATGTTGTTCCGGTCAAGAAAAAGGATGGTCAAATCAGAGTGTGTATTGACTTTCACGATATGAACACCGATTGTCCTAAGGATGACTTCCCATTGCCATTCACGGAGATGCTCATCGACTCTATAGCTCACTGCCAGATATTTTCCTTCATTAACGGATACTCCGGGTATAATGAAACAAGGATTGCGCTCGACGATGAAGAGGCCACCACATTCTTAACTTCAAAAGGGGTCTTCTGTTACACAATGATGTCTTTTGGATTAAAGAATGCTGGGGCCACATATCAGAGAGCAATGGCAGCCATTTTCAAAGACATGATACACAAAGAGGTGGAGTGTTATGAAGATGACTTGGTGGTAAAATCTGAAGAGAAGGATGCTCACATGAAGGACGTTGAATAATTATTTGAGCGATTATGCCTTCATCAACTTAAAATGAACCCACTGCAATGCGCTTTTGACATGTGCTCCAAAACAATCATGAGGTTCATCGTTAGACATCGAGGGCTTGAAGTTGAGCCAGTTAAGGTCAAGGCAATCCAAGAAATGCTATCACCCACTACAGTTCGAAAATTGCGCTCTCTTCAAGGGCAACTGGCATACATTCGCAGGTTCATCTCGAACCTCTCAAGTCGTTGTAAACCCTTTGCACATCTGCTAAAGAAAGTTACCCCATTCATCTAGAACGAAGCATGTCAGGCAGCCCTTGACAAAATCAAGCATTATTTGCTTAAGCCTTCAGTGCTCTCTACACCAATATTGGGGAAACCCCTCATTCTGTATGTGACTGCTTTATACAAGTCACTTGGAGCATTATTGGCACAAAACAATGAAAAGGGAAAGGAGCTTGCATTATATTACCTCAACCGTAGGATGCAAGGAACCAAGAGGAACTATCCCCCTATTGAGAAGATGTGTCTGGCTCTGATCTTCACAGTACAAAAACTCTGCCATTACTTGCTTGATCATGAAGTGAAACTTATATCAAAAGCTGATCCTATAAAATTTCACATGACATGCCCATATTTGTCATGATGCCTTGCCAAGCAGGCATTATTGCTGATGGAGTTTAACGTCACATGTGTCCCACAAAGAGCCATCAAGGGCCAGGCCTTGGCTGACTTTCTAGCAGCACACCCCGTGCTGGCTGAATCTCCTCTATCAAGTGACATCCCTGATGAAGAAGTATTATGTGCCGACCTTACTGTTGTGTGGGAATTATACTTCGACGGAGCCCTCCAATCGGAATGAGGAGGTCCCAGAGTAGTATTCCTAACTCCTACAGGAAGGATACTGCCACTTTCTTTCTCTCTCTCTCAAGCTGGTTCTCATAATGCAGCAGAATATCAGGCCCTTATAATCAGACTCGAGATAGCTTTCGATCTTGACTTAGAGCAGCTCAAGTTCTACGACGACTCTGAGTTGGTTATCCGATAGATCAAAGGAATTTATGTGGTAAGAAAAGGCACCCTCAAACCTTATCACGGTACCGCAAAATCGTATATGGCCCAATTCAAAGACGTATCCCTGAGTCACATTCCCGGGAGGCTAAATTCGTAGGCTGATGCACTTGCGAAACTCGGTGCTACAACTCAGTTGCCCTCATCAGGACCCATGCTTATTTGGGTAGCGAAATGGAGACATATCGAGCTGAGAACTAAAGTCAATGCGGATGACGAGAGAAATATCTTCTCCGAGTGTCCTCCATATCCATTTAGAGCACTTCTATCAGCTAAAGAAGGAATCAAAACTGAACAAGTAATAGCACAGAGTCGAGGAGCTATGGGTTGAAATCAAAAACCACAATTCTTTGACCCAATATGCGCAGAAATTGAGCAGGTCGAAAATTGGAGAGACCCCATTACTAGTTTCCTAAAACATGGTGGGCTCCCGAAAGATGGTGCGGAATGCAACAATAAACGTCGAATGTCCACCAAGTATACCCTCCTCGAAGGTGATGTTCTCTTTAAACGGTCATTTGAAGACATTCTTCTGCGATGTGTCAACATCCAAGAGGAAAATAGGGTGTTAGAAGGAATCCACTCAGGCATTTGTGGGCTGCATAAGTTCGGTCCTAAGCTCTCTAGACGAATTCGTAGGTTGGGATACTATTGGCCTTCTATGAATGCCGATTCCTTCAGCTATGCTAAAAAGTGCTAGGTATGCCAAATCACTCCACCTTGGTTCACCAGCCTCCAGAGCCCTTACACCCTTTGGTTGCATCATGGCCCTTCTCACAATGGGGTATGGATATCGTATGGCCCATTGACCCCCCTTCCAAATATAAATCTCATCATTGCGAGTAGCTATTCACCAGGGAATAATTGAAGATGAGAGAGTCAAGCTCTAGTATCAAGAACTGGATGCACTCGATGGAAAGAGGCTAGAGGCTCAGCAGAACCTTGAACTCAACCTAGTGAAAATGAAGAGGGCTTTTAACAAGTCTGTCAAGATCCACTCATTCACCTGTGGTGATTTAGTCTTAGCCGTCAAGAGGCCTATTGTTGTGCATGGCTGGCATAAAGGGAAGTTTGATCCAAAGTGGGAAGGTCCCTTTATAGTAAAGAAAGTATTGCCCAACGGAGCCCTACATACTAACACATCCATATGGAAAAGAGACAATGCCCCTTATCAACGGGTGATATCTAAAGATGTACAATCTGTGACGTGTATTCAAAAGAAAGGGATTCAACGTGAAAACAAGCAAGATAGTCCAAAAAAAAATGCTAACTCTTTTCTTTTATATTGCAGTAAAATTGAGTTACAAGTTACACGTTACAAGAACCCATCACTAGGGAGGTTACAAGTCTCTTGCATCTGAGGATAAGAAGACAATTACAAACCAAAACCTTTTACTCTTGCTCTTGCTTCTGAGAGTAAGAGGATGGTTACAGGCCAAAACAAATGCCTGCCCCATGAAAGGAAAGACCTTCTCACAAGGAAGAAGCAAACTCACGAAAGGGAGTCCCTCTTCACGAAGAAGAAGCAAAACCACTTGGAGAGTTGGTGTTAATTCATCTGACGAGTAAGAGGATGATTACAGGTAAGAAAACAAAGCAGAGCCACTCCAAGAATTTAGCCTTGGTCCATCCGACGTGTATGTCAGACAAACAAGCCAGATACCTCATCTGACCTGTAAATCAAAGATACGACATAGGATTCATTCGACGTGTATATCAAGCATACAAGGTGAGCTGCCCTGGAAAGGAGCTAGTTTATGACGATAAGCACACCCTGTTCACAGTGGATTCCCTTCCACAGAACAACATGGACCTCACTGCTATCCTGGAGGATTTGGCTTCCAACAAGTACCACAAGCCACACCGCATCCATCACTACCTTTTTTCAGCCCATGAACATCGTCGTACATTGCCCATCGCCAAGCGTCTAGACGCACGTGACTTACCGCCATATATGAGCGTCTTTCTTCCCACCATAATAAGCCACATGTGCTTACAAGTGCCGACTGAAGTCAGCCTTGGTTGCATTCTGAAACGGCTAGCAAGGTTCTGCTCCTAACCCTTAGAGTTAGTTGCCTTTCTCGAGGGACAGCGCCAGTTGAGTCAGCACTCTAAACCATCAGCACCGGTTGCACGCATTTTAACACCGGCCCTATCAAGTCGTTTTCCCTTCCAAGACTCCTCGTTTTCAAAACTTAAATTTTCCCACCTCCTTAATGGTCACACGATTTCCATGGACAACGGTTCACCTCCAACAACCGTACGCCTTCCCTATGAACGTTCACCTCATGCAGCCGTATGGCCCACCTCCTGCGGTCGTTCGTCTTCCGTCGGAATTGCTCCCACACGATCGGAAACTCACTGAAAAACCTTCCTGCCTATCTTTTTAGCCTGGACTTCACGAGAATCACACCAGAAGGCTTCTACAGACTTCCCCTGAGTCCTCGAAAACTTCTGCGACACCACGAAAGTGCTGAAAAACTTCCACAACCATCGGGAAACCCGTAAACAAACGTCAAGACATGCGAAAATAACTCACTGATGTGTTTCCCGCCTCTTCTAGAAAGAAAAACGATAGTCAAAGCCTTCTCTACTTCCCGAAAAGATTCTCGAAAAGCTCTCCCTTCCCTACTACTTTCTCCGTAAACTCACCAAATTCTTGGCAAAGTTTATTCAATGAAGGTCTTCTCTACAGGACCCTTGACTGGAAGCTTGCTGCCTTCCGAAGAACCTTCCTCACAGAGACTATTGCTAAAGTGCCACTGCTCACCGGAAACTACAAATGAGCGCTCTCTCCTCACGGTTAAAGAAAACTTATGCTTTAGATTTTTTTACCTTTGGTGAAAATAAGGGAAAACGAGATTTGACCCCCGTATATAAACTACACTACCCTCGAATGCCCTTCACAAATTAGGAAGTCTAGTTGCATCCAAGGGAAACCAAGCGACAACAAGCCGGGTCGGGTTTACATGAGGCTCGAGTAACTCTCATGAATCCATCCCCAGCACCGATTGACGCAGCATTGGGTGGATTTCCAAAACAACCCTAGCGCTAGTTGACTTAGCATCGAACGTGTTTCCAAATCCATCCTCAGCACATGTTGATTCAACGTTGGGTAAATTTCCAAACAACCCTAGTGCCAGTTGACTTAGCGCTGGATGTGTTTTCAAATACAACCTTAGCGTCGGTTGACTTAAAGACAGGTGTGTCTCCAAAACAACCCTAGCACTGGTTAACATAACATTAGTTGACTTCAGATAATATCACGGGTCATGCACAATGCCAGCTGAATAGCGTCGGTTATGTTAGAACGCAGCGCTGGTTGTGTTAGAACTCAACGTTGATTGTGTTGTAAGAACTCCGCACCGATTGAAAATTCGCAACAAACCATCAGTGCTACACTTGGCGCCGGCCGTATTTCAAGCAGTGTACGCCCTACCACTATCCCTAGTGGACTTGCACCCAGGCCGTTGCACCTAAACTGTGACCTTCCTAATGGAGTCATAAGCTGTCCCTCATCCCTCACTAGGAGTCACACCCATACTGTGCTTATCATCCTTAATGAAGTTAGGGTCATTCTCACCTCCCCAATAGCCAGAGAGTACCTCACCACCTTAAAAACTATAGCAGAGTCCACTTCTGCTAGTCATCCTTCATCAGGTCACCATTTCCACCTAGCCCTCAGTTTGTGAATGGTCTTAGTCATGTTATCCCCAGGGAGTCAAATTACTGACCACAGGCCTATTGCCCATGGAGCTCCACCTACATGGAGATCCATGCAACTGTCCTTGCTGCATGACCCTAAACTGCACATCCCTGGTCTAGATGCACGACCCTAATCTCCACAGTCCAAACTATACAACCTTAAACTGTAGCGGAGGTTTAGTTGCACGACCTTAAACTGCATGGTCCTAAGTTGTATGACTTTAAACTACCTAACTAGGGTCCTAGCTGTGCGACCTTAAACTGCATAACCACGGTCCAAAGTATACGACCTTATACTGTAGTGGAGGTTTAGTTGCACGACCTTAAACTGCATGGTCCTATGTTGTATGACTTTAAATTGCATAACTATGGTCCTAGTTGTGCGACCTTATATTGCATAAGCACGGTCCAACTATATGACTTTAAACTGTAGCGGAGGTCTAGTTGCATGACCCTAAACTGCATGGTCCAAACTATATGACCTTAAACCATAGTCTATGTCCCAGTCGCATGCCGTTAAACTGCACAACACCATGGTCCAAACTATATGACTTTAAACTGCAGCAGAAGTCATGTTGCACGAACTTAAACTGCATGGTACTAGTTCTATGACTTTAAAACTGCATAACCACGGTCCAACTATATGACCTTAAACCATAGTGCACGTCCCGATCGCATGACAATAAACTGCTTTGCCTAGGTGAAGGAAGCATGACCATAAACGCGCCCCCACATATGCGTACACATCTTTACGTACACTTTCACACAGGCCTTTCATAACCTACCTGTTAGTGTGCGCGTATCACCTTCATTACCTCCCCATGAGTTCATCACCCTACATCATTCCCTAGTGAGTCTCACCCATGCACACAAAATGGCGAACCAGCCTCGCTGTAATTTAGTGGGTCACCATCATCCACTCACCTTTCATACATCACCCATCTCTCATGGGTAGCCTCGAGCCATCTCCCCAAATGAGCCAAACCATTACTATATTCACTCCATGGCCTTCATAGACTACCATCTATCACCATTATGGACCAGCTGTATGACCTTAAACCATAGCACACGTCCACGCCGCATGATGTTAAATTGTTTCGCACGTGTCTCGGAGGCATGACCCAAAACACCCCCTCACAAAAAAAAAACAGAAAATAAATAATGGGCATGGTGTATACCATAACAAGCGAACACTGAGTAAAAATGACAGACACGCCTGTTCACGAACCACAAGTATAAGAGTTCTGTGAATAAAATCCGCACACGACGAAAAGCCGAAAGGGCACTGTGAGTAAAAATGGACAAAAATGGTGGACATAGCCGGAAGGTCATGAGTAAAAGAGCCCAAAAAAAAAAAAAAAAAGAAGTTGGTGAAAATCACCGCTTCCCAAATTCAAGAAAAATTCTGCAAAGGACGTTTGGACCAATAAATAGGTAGATGCAACATTCTCTTCCACAGGTAACTTCAACTAGCACTCATCGTCAAGAAGTCCAACAAGGTGTAGACATCAAAATCATCCATGGACATTCCTTCTTCAGTCCTGGGTGAGCAGGTAGCCCAGTCAACGTCCTTCTGCAGTCCTGGGTGAACAGGTAGCCTAGTTGACGTCCTTCTCGAGTTCTGGTTGAGCAGGTAGCCCAGACGACGTCCTTCTCTAGTCCTAGATGAGAAGGTAGTCTATTCGATGTCCTTCAGCAGTCGTGGGTGAGCAGGTAGCCCAGTTGATATCCTCCTCCAGTCTTGGGTGAACAAGTAGCCCAGTCATCATCCTTATTCAGTCCCAGGTGAAGGGGTAGCCCAGTCGACGTCCTTCTCCAATCCTGGGTGAACAGATAGCCCAGTCGACATCCTTCTTCAGGGCTGGGTGACAACGTAGCCAAGTCATTATCCCTTCTTCAAGGACCTTCTCCCCATGCATGGAGTGTCCATGCCTTCTCCCTCTCTTATAGAGCTCCTTTCCATACATGCAGTGTGCATGCCTTCTCCTTCTCTTATAGACCACCTCCCTGTGCATGGAGTGTGCATGCCTTCTCCGTCTCTTATAGACGTCCTCCCCATGCATGGAGTGTGCATGCCTTCGCCTTCTCTTATAGATGTCCTCCCCATGCATGGAGTGTGCATGCCTTCTCCTTCTCTTATATACCTCATCCCCATGTATGGAGTGTGCATGCCTTCTCCTTCTCTTATGGACCTTCTCCCCATGCATGAAATGTGCATGCCTTCTCCTTCTCATATGGACCTTCTCCCCATGCGTGGAGTGTGCATGCCTTCTTCTTCTCTTATGGACCTTCTTCCCATGCATGAAATGTGCATGCCCTTTCCTTCTTCTGTTATAGACCCCTCTCCATGAGGCTAGGTTATAACATAGCCCAGTCATCATCCTTCCAGGGTAGAAATTGACAAAGCCAGGGCAAAAATTAACAGAAACTTTAGCATATCTAGCTAGTATGACTAGACCTTCGGGATCGGCTAATAGAACCTGCCCCCGAGTGAACTCGATAGACGAGACCAATAGTGGTACTCTGATTATCAAAAGCTAACCTGGCGTAAAAGCAAACAAACGTCATAAAAAGTCTCTTCTCCCCCTAAAGTCTCCACAGACGGACCTGCGAACAATGCATCCCTATGTATGAGCAGCCTAGTTACACCAATACGTGAATCTCCTAGCATTCATGTGGTCTAGTGGCCAGCAAGGAGAAACGTAAAAGCTGAAGGAAAATTTCTGAAGGATTATCCTTCTCACTTCTCTTGAAGCACAACATTTAGTGGGGGCAAGCTGTTTGAATGTATTCATCATCACCTTGGTCCCTGGTAGTAAGCAAGTCATTAAAGCCTACAAAACAGTGGAAAATTCTTGATAGTCTCAAAATGGCCCTAGAATTTCTCACGATCGTCATCAGCACTTTAGAATACCACCCGCCAAGTTTTATCACGAAAATACATGTCTAGGGCACCCCGAAACAGACCCTAAACCTAGAGCTACATTTTTTGTGTCTTAAAGCCCTATCAGACTACCACCATTGGATCTGACATGATCAAAAACCTCTATGGGCCAAGTTTCAGCTTGATTAGACACTCCAAAACAAAGATATGAGCAAAACATTGAAACAGGAGAGGTTGCACACTATTCCTATATGGCCTCACTGCACCACAACACCATTAAAGGTGGTTGTTTTAACAGTCACAGGCAGTCACTTTCGGGGCCCGTAACTCACTCGTTCCAAATCGGATTGCTCCCAAATTTGGTGAGCGTATTCTTCTCACTAAGACGAACAATTCGATATGTGTCACGCGCCAAGGCGATATCCAAGCAGGGAAAAAAGCTGGAGAGAACTTGTAGATTTGTGAAGAAGTTGCAGAAAATTCAGCAGTGACATACCTCGTTTGATGAACCAAATCATGATGCTTGTGCAACGGATCGATGCAAAACCACTTCCATTGTGTGCGAAAGGTTCAAGGCTTTCATTGGATCGAACCACGTACATGATGGACGTTAGATTTAAGGCACGAAGTTGACAAAGTTATTGAAATTCCAGCTGTTTAATTCTAGATTCCGTCCAAAACTCAAAAGTTGCGAAACCTTAGTTCGGGCCCCAAATCGTGTTCCAATTGTTGCCACACGATCATGATGACATGCATAGTGCGCTACGATGAAGAAATCACAGAAAAACATTAAGGAAAGATTTCACTACCGATCCAAAGTTTCCAAGATTCAAACAAATTTCAAGTCTCGTGATCATGACTCAAAAACATGATTCATCGCTCGAAGTTGGTATCAAAACGATCAGCATGTTGAGCCCTACAAGAAAACAATAATCTTTCGATCAGATGGCCATAAGAACAACCTCGGGTGAGCCATGAAAGATCACGCAAGTTGTCGAGTAGCCACAGGGACTGTTCTTGAATTCCACACATTGTTTAGTAGGGCAAAACAGTCCTTTTGTACCCACTTTTAGAATTTCTTTTAATTCAATTAAATCTTATTTTTTAGCAATTAGGTTTAATTTTGATCAATCCACCCCTGCTTGAGCACAACTCTATATAAATAGGCAATGCCTCATTGTAAACACCCCCCAACACCTCTCGATCTTGAGTGGATTCTTTGAAGATTCAATAAAATTTTGATCCCTTGCTTGAGCCTGTGAGTACATCTTGGAGGGAGATAGAGGAGAGAGAGGAAAAGGGCCGGTACCCATCAGGTAGGTAACTTTCTCTCTCTTCTCTCTTTCACTCTCTTATCACTTTCTCTCTCTTCTCTCTCTTCTCTCTTTCTCTTCTCTCTTTCTATCTCTTCTCTCTCTTCTCTCTTTCTCTCTTCTCATCTTTATCTCTCTCTCTCTTTTTCTTCCCATAACTATCTTTTTCTCTCTCATCTTCTTTTCTCGTCTCTATCTTCTCTAACTTCTCTTGTCAACTGGCGAGAATTAACGCCGGTTGATCTTCTCTTCACGTCTCTATCTTCTCTAAAGTTTTCTGTCAACTGGCGAGAACTAGCATGATTGATCTTTTGTTGCTTCTTCTATCAGTTGGCGAGACTTAGCGCCGGTTGATCTTCTCTTCTTCTATCAGTCGGCGAGACCTAGTGCCCGTTGGCTTTCTCTCTCTTCTTTTGTCAGCCAACAAGACCTAGCGTCGGCTCGCTTTCTCTCGCTACTTCTATCAGTCGGCGAGACCTAGCATCAATTGGTCTTCTCCCTTCTCTTCTTCTGCCAACTGACGAGACCTAGTGTTGGTTGGCCTTCTCTCTCTTCTTCTAACAACTGATAAGACCTAGTGTCGGTTGGCCTTCTCTCTCTTCTTCTGTCAAATGCCAAGACCTAGCGTTGGTTGGCTTACTCTCTCTTTTTGTATCAACTGGCAAGACTTAGTGTCGGTTGGCCTTATCTATATTCTTCTATCAATTGACGAGACCTAGTGTTGGTTGGCTTTCTCTATCTTCATCTATCAGTTGGTGAGATCTAACGCCAGTTGGTTATATTCCTCTCTTCCTCATCTTATGATACAGTCGGCAATGTCTCGCTCCGACTGCATCTTCTCTCCCTTCTTCTCCCTCCTTTCTTCCTTCTTCTCTCTCCTTTTGTCTGTTCCCTTCGTCTTTGTAGCCCCTACTCTGTTACTCTTTTATTCGACCAAAAGGGATGAAGGTTAGCCTCTCATGGTAGTCCTGTCGTCGAGCTGTAATGTTGTTGTGCCAGGAACACATGGCCCACTTTGCTACCACGACAGACTGACCATCATTCCTTGCTAGTCGATATCAATAATAACGTCCAGTAGTGATCCCGTGAGCTGGTCTTAGTTACCGAGCCAGTTTCAAGACCATGTTAGGCAAAATATCCATTAGCTTAGTCATTGCTTTGATCATCTCTGTTGGTCAAATTCTTCTCTCCCCCTGTCTTTCTTTCTTCTTCTTGACTGCAAATGCTTGTGTATTCTCATCAAAGTGGAAAAGGGTGAGATCTGACTCACCAATTCCGTAACCTTTGCCATATATGCTTGTGATTGTAGAAAAGCAGAAAATAAGATGAATACGAGTTACGGGAAGTGATTCCAAACCAGTTTTATTACTGGGGGGATTTCTTCGTGATCTAAGAGGACGCGAGTCATCCTGAGTAAGTCCCAAACCGACCTTTTAAATTTCTCTCTCACCAGTTGGTAATATCTGCCCCGTTTTCAAGTGAGGTTCCTTAGAGAGCAATCTCACAAACATCCCGAGTCTTCCTCGAAACCTGAGATGGGTGCCGCCCGATCCCCCAGGGATCCGGAGGGTGAGATTAAGGCACCTAACCAACGGCTTTTGGTAAAATTTTGTCCCTCGCACTCCAAAATCTATCTGTTCTTCAGGTTGTGGGTTACCATGGCATCGATGTCTACCTGCGAAACCATTCGAGGGAAAGAACTGTCTTGCGAGGCCTATGGGGGAGTTTGTTTGGAGCAGCGTCTTCCGGGGGATGGGATTTGTCTTCATGATGGGGCAAATTGGCTAAGGACCACATGCTTTCCATGTGGTCAATCTTCTCCATCATTGCTCGCACCATGTGTTTGAACCTATCTATGTGTTCTTCTTTGTTGTCGTTAGGTTCGTTCAAGACCATAACGCTGACCATTTCTTCGGGGAGGTCAGCCTCAGGTGCAGTTGAAGGCTTCCAAGCTTGGCGGGTCCTGTGCGGTAGATCGGTCAGCAAGGGCTCAACAGTCCTCGACTGAGCTCGAGTCTTATACGCCGAACGAGTGAGGATCGGTTCTCGACTGTGTTGAGACCGTGGCTACTAGGTGGTCGGGTCATCTTCTACAACGCTGACCACTATGCAAGATTCTCGCACCTCCTCTACGGACTCTGTCATCTAAAGCGGTTTGAAGGGGTTCTTGTGAGCTGGCTGCCCCAACTATTTGATTGGCTTCTCTGATAAGGATTTGCATACCCCTATTACGCTTGGCTTTGAGGCTTTGATAGGCCTTACACTAGAACTGTGATCGAGACTGCGGCTATCCGACTTTTCTTACGTAAGAAAGAGCCATCTCCATCAGATGAAGTAATGGGTGTGGTCTAGGAACGGGGGTCAACTTAGGTCGGGGAAGACGAACGACTTGATCTCTTATCCGGTCTTTGCCTCGAGTTCTCTAATGGGCTCCAGAGACATGACTGAGCTGATGGGGCTAGTTCAAGATGGTACTCTTAGGGATGGTCTTTGAGTACCAGGGCTCGAGGTGCTCATCCGAAAGAGAAGGAGGAAGTGGGAGAGGGATCAGTTCTTGGTGGTGTATGAGTCATGAGTGAGCGGTAGTTCGAGAAGGCGTTTGCGCCCCTTGAAGAAGGATCACGGGTGACTTGGGAGTCGACCCGAGCTCGAACAGCTGTTCTGGCCTTAAGAGGCTGGGAATTACGAGAACGCGTCTGTAAGGGAACATGAAGGATCCTGCCTCTTATAGAGGGCACTAGTGTGTGTTGAGAGGGAGGACAAGGGAGGTTCTCCCGTGTATTCGAGTTGACGCAGCAATAGCATCGCCTCGAGTGGTGGGATGCACATGCATGCGTACAGGTTTTGCCGCAAGGAGGCCTTATCCTGGATGCTTACTCAGAGAAACACAAGGGTTGCCCCGAGGCGTGACTCAAGTGGATGACCCAGGAGCCTTAAGGTGTGTACGTGAGGTGGAGGCTCCAGGGTCTCCACCTCGATGTGTTGAACTTCTAAGCATAGAAGCCCGAAGTGGTGCAGGAATGTGGGGGGTAGCCTTGTGACGACCCACAAGAGCAACGACAACTTTCTCGCCTTTTACAGAAAAGGATTGGGTAGCCTTCGGTATTTCTCAGCAATATGACCGGCAAGTGACTTGTCGGTGATGGGGTGCATGTTATGAGTGGTAGCAGATGTGTTACCAATGCAGAGTGCTTTGGTGGGGGTTCCACCAAAGCTAGGAGATGGAGAGTTAGGGACCTTTAAGTCCCTTCTCACACATATCCAGGTCAAGACCTAGGAGCTAGACACTGGGTCTTTGCTCAGGAGGAAAGTCGGGAACAAAGCTTGAGGAGCTTGTTCTCGATGGGAACTCGTGAATGTAGGGATGAGAAAATCCTCGATCCAGATGAATGGATTAGAGAGGCATAAAAACAAAGGAGAGACTAGCCAAATAAGAACAATTTGATGATGGGGTAGTGTGTCCCCAGTGGAGTCACCAAGCTGGTTAGATGCCTTGATCTCACCCTCCAGTCGGGATGACCTACTGACACATGTCTCGGGTTTCAAGAAGAACCAATGACTTGAGACCACTCTCTCGAGAACCTTGTTTAGAACAAGAGTAGGTACACTAACCGAAGAGAGAGGAATTTGGTGTGAGGCAGGATACACCTCACTTGGGTTTGTGACTCACTCGGGCTAACTCACGTGGGTGCCCTCTTAGATCATGACAGAATACCCCCCAGTCTTACAACTGATACGAAATCGCCTCCGTTGACTTGTACTCCCCTGTTTCTGCAATCCACGGACATGGTTAATTTTACAAGACAAGTGGGCCAAGGGACCCCACCTTGTCTTTGAGCAAATGCACACGAGCGTGCACAGTCAAAAGAAGAGGGAAAGAACAAGAGCATAGAGATTGAGGTGATTGAGAGATAATAGGAAAAGAGAAGAGAATAAAGAGAAGTTTGATGGGATGGCTAGACTGACACAGTGGCTACACTAGTACAGTGACTGATTTTACATGGTAGCAAGAAGGGTACGATCACAGCTTAACTACTCGACGATAGAACCATAACCAACCAGCTTGACACGATGGCTAGTTTGACATGGCAACTAGACGGGCACATTAACTCAGACCGGTACTGCGGCAAAACTGCTTGATGACAAGACTACCACGACTATGCTAGACCTGGCCTGTCCCTTTGTCAAATGAGAGAGGACGAAGAAAGAAGAGAGAGAAGAAAGAGAGAGAGAAGAAAGAGAGAGAGAAAACAGAAGAGAGGACGGATTAAGAGAAGACTAGTGAGAGAGAAGAAAGATGAAAAGTAGAGAGAGAAAGATAGAGAGGACAAGAGAGATAAAAGAAGAGAGCAGGAAAAGAGAAAAGAAGAGAGGGAAGATAGAAGAGAGAGAAAAAGAATAGATATTAAGAAAGAAGACAGAAGAGAGAGAAGAGGTGAAGATAAGATAAAAGGAGAGAGAATAAGAAAGAAGGAAGAAGAAGAAAGAGAGAAGAAAAGAAGAGACGAGAGAAGAAGAAGAAGAGAAGAAGAGAAGGAAGAGAAGAGAAGAGAAGATGAAGAAGAGAAGAGAAGAGGGAAGAAGAGAAGGGAAGAGAAGAGAAGAGAGAAGAAGAAGAGAAGAGAAGAGAAGAGAGAAGAAGAGGAAGAGAAGAGAAGAGGAGAGAGAAGAAGAAGAGAAGAGAAGAGGAGAGAGAAGAAGAAGAGAAGAAGAAGAGAAGAGATAAGAGAGAAGAAGAAGAAGAGAAGAGAAGAGGTGAGAGATAAGAGAGGACAGAAAAGAAGAGAAGAGAAATGAGAGTGGAGATAAGAGAGAAGACAAAAGAGAGAGATGAATAAGTGAAGAGAAGAGAGAAAAGAAGAAGAGAAGAGAAGAGAAGAGAGAAGAGAGAAGAAAGAAGAGAGAAAAGAGAGAAGAAAGGAGAGAGAGAAGAGAGAAGAAAGAAAAAAGAAAGAAATGAGAAGGGAGATGAAGAATTAGAGAAAAGAAATATGGACGGCGATGGGGTTCCACCATCCATGACAGAGGAGAGAGAAAAGGGAAAGAAACATGAATGGCGATGGGGTTCTGCCATCCATGACAGAGGAGAGAGAAACGGGAAAGAAGCATGGACTGTAATGGGTTCTACCGGTCATGACAGACGAGAGAGAAAGGGGGAAGGAGAGAAGGAACATGAATATTGATAGGTTCCACCATTCATAGGAGGAGAGAGAGTAAGAAAGAACACATATGGTGATGGGTTCCATTGTCCATGACAGGGGAGAAAGAGATAGGAGAGAGAAAAGAAGGGACACGATTAGCAATAGGCATCGCCATGCGTGTCAAAAGAGACTCAGACATGACCCGGCCTGCCACTTGGGAAAGGGTCCGGTTCTGTGCCTTTATCAAACGATTGGAGAAGAAATGTTATGCGCGGCAATGGGCGTCGCCATACACAACATGGGGAAGGAGGAACTTAGACAAAGGCTCGGCCTGCCGCTCGGGTTAGGGCCCAGGTCACTGTGTTCATCTAGGAGATCAAAAGATATAAAGAGTGTCATGCCTAGCAATGGCTACCATCATGCATGACTGGGGAGGAGAGATAAAAGAAAGAATAGTGAGAGAATAAGAGAGAGTGAAGAAAAGGAAAGAAGGAAGGGAGATATGAAGGAAGTAGAGAGAGAACAAAGGAAAGTAGAGAAAGAAAGAGAGAGTTTAGGAAAAAGAGAGAAGAAAGCAAAGTAAAGAGAGAAATAAACATAGTTTAGAAAAGAAGATTAAGAAAGGAAAGTAGAGAGAGAAAGAAAGAGAGAAGAAGGTTAGGAAAGATAGGAAAAGGAGGCATGCACAGCGTTGCCACTGTCGTGCATGTCAAAAGAGAGAAGAAGATAGAGAGAAAGAGAAAAGCACGCACGACGCTGCCACTACCGTGCATGTCAAGAGAGGGAAGAAGGGAGAGAAGGAAGCAAAGAAAAGACTGCACAGTGCTGCCACTGCCGTGCATGTCAACGAAGAGAAGAAGAGAGAGAAAAAGACAAAAAGAAGCAGGCATGGTGTTGCCACTACTGTGCATGTCGATAGATAGAGAGTAGAGAAAGAGAGCTAGCAGATGGGAGAAAAAAAGAAAAAATAAGAGAGAGAAAGAAGAGCAGAAGGAGAAAGAGAAAGGGAAGCATGCATGGCACTGCCACTACCGTGCCTGTCAGGAGAGAGAAGAAGAAAAAGAAAGGTAAAGAGAGAAAGAAAGAGAAGAAGAGGAGAGAGAAGAGACGAGAAGAAGAAAGAGAAAGAAAGAAGAAGAGGAGTGGATGAAAGTAGAAAGAGAAAGAACGGGAAGAAGATGAGAGAGAATTACCTCGACCTAGGGGTACATAGCTTGTTCTTCTCTCTCCTCTCTCTCTCTCTCTCTCTCTCTCCTGGACGTGGCCCTCAACCTCAAAGATTAACTTTAATTTTTATTAATTCATTTGACAGTCCATTACAATGAGGCATAACATATATTTATAGAGTTGGGCCCAAAACATGGGTGGATGCACAAAATTTACCCTAATTACTAAAAAATACATTTTATTTGAACTAAAATAAAATCTAAAAATGGGTGTAAAATTATAGTTTTGCCCCTGCTCAACAATACATGAAATTCTGAAACAGTACCTGTTGTAGCCGTTGAACGTGTGCAATCTTCTAAGGCTGATTCGGGGTTGGTCCGATGCTTGTTTGGCTAAAAGATGATTAATTTCTTGTTGGGCTTAGTATGACAATCAATTTGATACTAACTTCGAGCCACGGATCATGTTTTTAGGCCACGATCATGTGACTTGAAATTTGTACGGAACTTGAAAATTTTCGATCGATAGTGCGCTCGTTTCTTGATGTATTTCCTTAGTTTCTTGGCTGAATTGCATTGAGCAAGCCCTCACAATCGTGTTGCAACAAACGCAGCTCGATTTCATATCCGGATGAAGATTTTACCATCTTGGGTTTTTGGTTAGAATTTTACACCAACTTTAACACCTTCGTATGTAAAATCTAGCTATTCATCACGCGCGGGGTTCGCACCATACATAGCCCTGGACCTTACACATGCAATGAAACTGCTTTCGCGTCGATCAGGTACGTGAGTGCTGTGATATGACAGATCGAGTGAGTCGTGCTACTGCTGATTTCCTATCACTCTTATTCTCGAATCGTCATCTTCTCTCTAACTTTTCTCCTTGCTCGGACACTATTACGGAACCTGCCACATATCAAAACACTCGTCTTGACGAAACGAAGAAGCTCGTAAAATTTGACCTCAACCCGACTCATAACAAAGGATATATGAGTCCCAAAAGTTACTGGTTGTGACTATGTAAACCAGACCCCTTTAATGGAGGCTAGTGCAGAGAGGGCGCACGGGAATAGCGTTCGACCTACACTTTTTCAGTCATTTGCTCATAAGTTTACCCTGACTTGTCTGTTATAGCCAAAACTTGATCCTTGAGGGTTTTCAACTGTGCCAGATCCAATGCCAATAACCCTACAACCATTTGACGCTCCAAAAATAGGATTCCAGTTACATGGTCCATTTCAGGGCACGAGAGGCTAATTTTTGTGAAATTTTTTTTTTGTCTGGACTGCCTTAGACATGTTGGATTGTGATAAAACATGGCAAGTGGCCTTTTGGGATCCTTCGAAAGATGCTCACCCATTCTAGGGCAATTCTGAGACTGTAAAAAATTTCACTGTAAGTCAAGGCTTTATTGACCGGCTTCTCTTTTATTCCACATCGGGGACCCAAGGTACTGACAAATGTCTTCAAACAACGAGTTTGAGATTGAATATGTCACTCGAAAATAGGTCAAAGACATGCCATTGCTGACCATTTAGCTTAACTCGCATTGCAAGATAACACTCCCTTAACATGAATCTTTTTGATGAGGACCTCTTCACAATTAAGGACTCAAGTCGGGAGCTATACTTCGACTGTGCAAAGAACGAATATGAGTTAGGTGTAGGGGTTATACTATGCTCACCCGAGAATATTTTAATGTCAATAGCCATCAGACTGAATTTTCCATGTATCAATGACATTGCTAAATATGAAGCCCAAATAGCTGGACTCGAGAATGCCATAGAACTGAAGATCCAACAAGTACGAGTCATTGGTGACTCCTTGCTCATCATAAACCAAGTTCAAGGGATTCGGAAGGTTAAATAATAAAATCTCAAATCCTATCAAGAAAAGTAGAAAAGATAATAAAATATTTTAAGCAGATCACCTTCCAACAAGTAACTAGGGAAAACAACGGTTTACCGACATCCTTGCAACCCTTGCTTCGATGGTCGACATTAATTTAGAAGTCACCATGCTGCCATTTTACATTAGGCACAAGCATGAACCTTCCCCACCAATGATAGATAAAGAAATAGAATAAGAAAATGAGAATGATGAGGAAGTGTCTTTCGTGACCTCAGATACTCTAGTCAAAGCGAAACCATAGTTCCACGATGTGTTGTCCCTGTTGAAAGATGGGTCATACCCCAATGGAGCCACCAAAAAGGATAAGGATGCCCTTCGAAGGTTTTCTATGGGTTTCCTAATAAGAGATGACCTTTTGTTTAAGAAATCCTTTGATAACATCTTCTTGCGATTCCTCGACCATCCAAATATCAACCAAGTATTAGCATAATTACAGAATGAAAGAGGTCATTCTGGGACAGCTGTCTTAGCCCAGAAAATCAGGCGTCAAGGTTATTATTGGACCACCATGGTTGAAGATTGATGGAAATTTATTAAGAGATGTCCCAAATGTTAACCTTATGAAGACCTCATCCTTGCACCGTCAATACCATTTAACACTGCTCGTATGGCCTTTTTCCATGTGGGGTCTTGATATTATCGAAGTGATTTCACCAAAAGCCTCGAGTGCTCACCATTACGTACTAACGGCTACATAATACTTCACAAAATGGGTAGAGGTCACATCATTTGTCAAAATTGAACGTCAGCATGTTGCCCGTTTCATAAATAACAACATTGTATTCACATTTAGCATTCCAGAGTCAATCATTACCGACAATGGAACCAAATTAAAAAATGAAAGGGTCACTACGGTGTGCAAATATTTTGTGATAACGCAGAAATTCTCCACACCCTACTACCTTCAAAGAAATGGACAAGTAGAGGCCACAAACAAATGACTTCTTAGAATTATAAACAAAATAATGAAGGTGGCAAAGATTGGCATGAAAAGCTAAACGACGTGCTATGGGCCTATCGAACATTTGAGAAGACTCCTATTGGAATGACTCCATACTCATTAGTGTACGGTATGTGCTACCCATTGAAGTCGAGATAACGTCTCTTCTAGTGCTCATTCATAAAGATTTAGATGAGGAACAAAAGATCAAAGCACGTGTCGCTTCCCTCAATACTCTAAATGAAAGACGACTACGATCAACACAAAATATCGTAGCTTACCATCACAGAATCAAGAGGACATACCAACGAAAAGTTGTTCCCTGACAATTCAAAGAAGGAGACATGGTACTCAAGAAGATCTTCCACATTCCTGCAAATCTGCGCTCATTAGGCAAATTCAAGCCTAATTTGGAGGGGCTATTCATGGTAACCCGAGTGTACATAGGCAATTCCTATAAAATAAAAAATCAGGAGGGGTATGAATTCAACGACCCATTAACACAATATACCTCATAAAATACTACCTGTAACGAGCCCAAGAAAAAAAAAAAGAGAAAGAAAAGAAAAAAAACAAAGGATGTGGTGAAAACCCGGAAAGGCATTACAGGTAAACAAAACAATGAAAATAAAGGGTATGGTGAAAAACCAAAAGGTATGGTGAAAAACCGAAAAGGGTGTCACAGGCAAAAAAAAAAAACAATTTAAAAAACGAGACACTAGTCCAAAATCTCAAGTATGAAATAAGTGCTTACAAGCCACAATAATACTGCATAAGCAAACCCTGAGGATGGAGACTCCTCCTAATGCCTACAGGTTCCGAACAGAACCAACCTGGCAAGATGTGGAAAAGTGACTTGAATTGGAAACTCAAGAAACTTCGATGACCCCTGGGAAGAACATCGAGACCTTTCCAAGAAGGAAGCCTGACAAGAACTCAAAGAACTCCTCATGGTTCTGCGAAACACAGGATGGGCGCTCTAAAGGCCAAGGAAAAAGGTCAAGTCTCTTTAGCCCTCACGATCTCACAAGGAAATCCTTTTTATCATCTTTAAATAAATGAATTAAAATGAAATAAAGAAAAGGACCATCAAATGGGCCATAGGTGGCAAAAACCGTATGGCCCATCTCACTTTGAAATTGATTTTCAAATTAAATTTTAAAAACATCCATTTTAAAAATCTTTCCTTTCTTGAAAGGGCTTCCTCTATCACTACAAGAGGTTAAACTGTAAGTTGATCTGGCCTCGCTCTCGAAGCCAACTTCCAATGCCTCTCATGAAGACTTGAAACTAGCCAGGCACTCCATGGTTGTTTGAGTATAACTGTCAACTACCACATGTCGAAGATGGGGGAACCTTGCCAATGACGACATTAGCTAGTTTGGGAGCTTTCTCTCGCTCGACTAGATCCCCTAAGGCAGAAAGAGGCAAATCCATCACCGTATGCGTGAATGACGGTCCGATAACAGAAATTTTAGGACAAAAACCCTATAACTAAGGGGGTTGAGTTTGTCGAAATTCAGTCTGAAAATTGTGTGTAAATAAAATGTCCCTATCTACCTCGATGAATCAATTGCACACATAAATATTAATAAATAAAACACCCCATAATTGGGATAGTGGAGAAAAAAACAAAAAAAAAATTAATAATAATAATTTTTTGGGCGACATGGGTACCCATGTTGCCTAGCAAAAAAAAAAAAACAAATTTGGGCAACACCAGGCGTGTCGGCGAGCCAGGAGGACACCTCATGTGTCCCCCCCCCACCCCTACAAAAAAAAAAAAGAAAAATTCCTTCGGCGATACTACCCATGTCGCCCAACAAACAAAAAAACAAAAAAATAAAAAAAAATAAAAATAAAAAAAATCTTTGACGACACAGCATGTGTCACTTGGTGAAAAAAATGTAAACAATTTGGGCGATACTACCTGTGCTGCCCAGCCAAAAAAAAAAAACTCTGGGGCTACAACATCAAATTCACCCAAACAAAAACAAAAAAAAAAAAAAGATATCAAGCTCCCTCAGAAAAAAGAAAAAATTTTCTTGGGCTACACTTCTCGAGTCGCACAACCAACAAAAAAAAAAATTGTTCTTGGGCAACACTACATGTGTCGCCCTGCCAATAAATAAAAAAAAAAAAAAATCTTGGGTAACACTACCTTATTACACAACCAACAAAACAAAATCAGAAAAAAATGAGAAACTTCTAATAAACAAAAAGAGAGAGGCCCTCAGAGTTCCTGAGAATCAATCAAAACTAGTAAAAAAAAATTCTGGATTTTGTAAAATATCGATCTTATTCATCCATTGAAAATGGGTTTATTATATGCACTCTCGCTATCAAATCTGGCTTGAGACGAAATTTTCTATGGCCCTAAGAGACTTTGATGGAAATAGAACTGCTGAAAAAAAAAGGTGATCATGACATCAACTTATTCAAACAAAAAAAAAATACTACGACTACGTAGCCTTTGACTTGGGATCTGCATCCTTCTCCTTAAGGTCAGCCACAAAGGCCACCCATCGAGCTAACTCAACTTCTGCTTCTTCCAAACTATATCCAACACATCCTCATTGGATTTGACTCGCTTATTAGAAAAAGAGGCATCGTCTTCTAAAGAAGGCACAGGATTCTAAACAGGGGCAAAAGACTTGCAGCGAAGTCTCAGAGTCCCGGGGCATAATGGAAGAGGACAGGCACATTCCCACCAGGAATCATAGTTTGAAGTGGTTGTTGGTTTGTCTAGCTTAAACAGCCCTTCTCTAGAAGAAGGTTTCTTCCCCTTTCATGATAAACTTGTTTTAACCAGAAGGGTGGAAGAGTGTCGTTGAAGTGGAAATACTGGGTGACGATCAATTGCCTCTCAAGGAGATGAATAATTTTGAATATGCCGAAAGTGGCAAAGCACCCTTTGCGGGAAATAGTCCTCTATGAAGTATTGTCCAGCCAATAGTAGATACGAATACCCCATAGGCGGCTGAAACTGGGACATATTCTCAAGGCCCCTGATTACCCAATCTAACGATGACAACTCATCAAAATCCTACGAAAATGATTGACTTCATGAGGTCGGGTGGTATCACTAAGATATGCTAGTCCTAGAGCAGTAGACACAACTATCATGGATGGAGGAGGAAGGACAACTGTGATGTGTTCATAAGCCAAAATCTGCTAGAGGTAGGAGCCAAAACACCACAACAGGTCATGGAATTGAAATTCAGAACCCTGGAACCATCCGCTGCAGGATGACTTGGGCGACACTACTGGTGTCGACCAAACTTTTGGGTGGCACTAACGGTCTCGCCCGGGCGACACCACTAGTGTCGCCGAAGTCAGACTCCCCCAGAACAGTTTGGGTATTTTTCAGTGAATCTCTATTCTAAAAAATTGGATTCCAGGAACAAAAACAATGAAAAAAAACTGAATTTCAGAGGCAAAAATGAAGTAAAAGACTGGGTTCAAGAACACAGCTGCAGGATTAGGACACTGCCCTCGATGAATCAATCCCCTCAAGGAACCCGGTGGTGAAGACTCCGGTATATACCCACTAACACGGCCAGAATAATGGTGTAACCCGCTCTCTCCCAAAAAGCATGGGATAGAGGGATGAGAGAGCAACAATTGGTCTATCAAACACTCAAAAAGATGATCGATCCCAAAATCACAAAGAGAAAGATACGGATTTGCTAGGCGGCCCGGGATCGCCCTCAATTAAGAACCAGTAACTCCATGTCCCAATCACCATGAGAAGAATAGGCAGCCCCCAACGGTCGCGCACCCAAGAAGGAATGATCATCTGTCGTTGTGGATGGTTGATATGCAATACCAGACAAACTCAAGCCAGAGATCCTGGCAACTTCCTCCAAAGTAGGAGTTGTCTCTCTCATAGGAGGAAGAAGGTGTTGGTCTGAAAGTTGAATCTCTCAGCAAGGGCCTCAAGAAGGGGAAAATTCACATGACAAGATGCCTTGCTCAAGATACTCACAATCAAAATCGAAGCAACAAAGGCCATTAGCTCAGGCCATTACCAAGCAAAAAGGAACCAACCCTTGAAACAGGGGCCAATAATAGGATAATGCTAATTTGACGAGGGGCATTGGTTAGGTGCCTCAATCTCGCCCTCCAGATCTGGATGATCTGGCGACACGCTTCTCAGGTTTCTAGGGAACCCGAGACTTTTTGAGATCATTCTCTTGGGAACCTCGCTCAAGAGCAAGCACAGGTATACCAACCAATGAGAGAGAAATTTATGGAGGGTTCAGGACTTACTCGGGCTGGCTCACGTGGGGGCCCTCTTAGAACACGAAGAAAGTCCCTTAGTCTTATAACTGGTTCGAAATTACCTCCCTTGGCCTATATTCTCTTGTTTCTGCAATCACACACACATAGTTAATTTTACAAGACAAGTGGGTTGACTGACCCCACCTTGTCTTTGGCTGAATATACACAAGGCGTGCACATTCAAAGGAGAAAAGAGAAGAGAGGATGAGATGAGGGTTGGGAGAAGAAAGAAGAGAGAAGAAGAAGAAAAGAACGAGACACTTGACCAGGGAACTAGCCTAGCACAGTGGCTAGATTGGGATGATGATTGACCTGACATGGTAGTAAGACCGGCACGGTAATGAGACCGGCACAACGGTAGTACTACTCGATGAAAAAACACTAACACCGATAAGCCTGGCATAATGGCAAGCTTGACATGGTAGCAAGACCGACACGGTAACTTAGACTGGCACGACGGTAACACTGCTCGACAACGAGACTATCGTGATAGTGCTAGACTTGTCCTTTGATCAAATGAGAGAGGAAGAGAAGAAGAAAGAGGGAGATAAGGGGTGAGAACTGCAGAGAGAAAGAGAGAGGACAGAATAGAGAGAAAAGAATAGAGAAAGGAAGAGAGAGAGGTGAGGGATGATGAAGATGAGAAAAAGAACAGAGAAAAGAAGAGAGGGAAAGAAGATAGAGAAGAGAACATGGACAACAATGGACTTCCACCATCCATGATCGAGGAAAGAGGATTTTAAGAAAGAGGAAGAGGAAAGGAAAGTAGAGAGAGAAGAAAGGAAGGAACAGATGGCAACAAGTGACGAGAGAAATTAAGAAAGAGCCAGAGGAGAAAGAAGGAAAGAGAGAGAAAGAGATTAGGAAGAGAGAAGAAGAATAAGGAAAGAGGAGAGAAGAGTGATATGCATGGCATTACCACCGCCGTGGATGTTAGAGAGGAAAGAATAAGAAAAGAGGTACGCACGGCGCTGCCACTGCCATGGGTGTCAAAGAGAGAAGAAAACAGAAAGAGAGCATTGCGTTGCCATTGCCGTGCATGTTCAGATAGAGAGCGACAGAGAGAGCAAGACAGAGCAGGAGAAGAAAGTAGAGAAAGAGATTCGTGCATGGCGTTGCCATTACAGTGCATGTTTAGATAGAGAGAGACAGAGAGAATGATAGAGAAGAGAGACAATAAACAAAGAAGGAGAAGAGAAAGAAGAACAAGAAAGAAAAGAAAATGCCCACGGTGTTACCATCACCATGTGTGTGAGGTAGAGAAGAAGAGAGAGAAGAAAATGTGTACGGCATTGCCATTGCCATGTGTGTGTGAGAGAGAAAATGCACATGGCACTGTCATCACTCAGTGTATGAGATAAAGAAGAGGAGAGAGAAGAAAACACACAGTGTTGTTAACAACATGTGTGAGATAGAGAAGAAGGTGTACACGACGTTGCCATCAGCGTGTCTGAGATTAAGAAAAAGGGAGAAGAAGATGCACGCGGCGTTGCCATTGCTGTGTGTGAGTAAGAGAAGAAGAGAGAAGAAGACGCATGTGGCGTTACCATTGTCACGTGTGAGACAGAGAGGAAGATGCACACGGCGTTGCCATCTCCGTGTGAGAAAGAGAAGAAGAGAGAAGAAGACGCACACGACATTTCCATCATCGTGTGTGAGAAATAGAAGAAGAGAGAAGAAGATGCACACGGTGTTGCCATCATCGTGTGTGAGAAACAGAAGAAGAGAGAAGAATACGAACACGGCGTTGCCATCGTTGTGTGTGAGATAGGGAAAAAGAGAGAAGAAGATGGACACGGCATTGCCATCTCCATGTGTGTGACAGAGAAGATAGAGAGAGAGAGGTTCGTGCATGGTTCTGCCATCACCATGCACATTCAGTCAGATAGGAACATAAAGAAGGATCGAGAAGAAGAAGAAAGAGAGAGGATGGGACACAAGCGCTGCCATCACCATGTGGGTTAAAGAAAGAGAAAGAAGAAGATGACATGCACAGCTCTACCACCGCCATGTGTGTTCATAGAGGAGAAGAGAGAAAAGCTGAGCAAAGAAGAGGAAAGAAAAGAGATAGAGACGAGAGGAGAGAGAAAGAGAGAGACAAGAGGAGGAGAGAGAAATTTACCTTATCGAAGGGTACCAGCCCTTTTCTTCTCTCTTCTCTCTCTCTCTCCAAGACTTACCCAGGAACTCAAAGCAAAGACATGAATTTTATTGATCAATTGAAGGGAAATCAAGGAAGAACTTGCCAACCCTTTCTAATTAGGTTTAGCGTGTATTTATAATATTGGGCCCAAACATAGATGGATGCCAAAAAACTATCTCAATTGATGATAAATACAATTAAATTAAGTTAAAATAAATTCTAAACATGGGGACAAAAGCATTGTCTTGCCCCTACCTAACAATTTGTGGAATTCTAAAGTAGTCCCTACCGTTGCCCTAAAACTTTATGTGATTTTTCGTGAGTGATTTGGGGTTACTCTTATGCTCGTTTGATTGAAAGATGATTGTTTTATTGTAGGGCCTGACATGGCAATCGATTTGATACCAACTTCGAGCCATGGATCGTGTTTTTAAGCCACGATCATGCAACTTTGAATTTGGATGAATCTTCACAACTTCAGATCGATAGTGTGCTCGTTCTTTGATGTTTCATCATGATTTCTTCATTGTATTGCATTGAAAATGGTGTCACAATCGTATGGCAACAAATGTATCTCGATTGCATGTCCGGATGAAGATTTTGCAACTTTGGAGTTTTGGCCGAAATCTAGAATTCCGATGTCAAAATTTGTAGTCACTTCGATGCCGGCCCTCACGTGCTAAATCCAACCGTTCATCATGTACGGGGTTCGTACCAGAGATAACCATAGACTTTATGCACACGATGAAACTAGTGTCATGTCAATCTGATGCACGAGTGTCGTGATTTGGCAGCTCGAGGGAGGCATATCGTCGCTGATTTTGCTGCAACTTTCTTCATGGGTCAAAAACTTCTCTCTATTTTTTATTTCTGCTCCGGCATTGTTACAGCGCGTGCCACATATCAAAACGCTCGTCTTAACGAGACGAACACGCTCACAAAATTTGAGTGTAGTTCGACTCGAGACGAATGAGATATCACTGCCCGAGGCTACAAAAATAGCAACCTTTAATGGTGCTTTCGTGCAGGGAGGCCACACGGGAATAGTGTGCGGCATACCCCTTTTTGGTATTTTACGTATAACTTTGTCTTGGAGTGCCAGATTAAGCCAAAACTTGACCCATGGGGGTTTTCAATCATGCTGGATCAAATGGCTGTCGTCCCACAGCTGTTTGACGAATAAAAAATATAGTTCTAGTTATGGCATCCGTTTCAAGGTGCTAGAGGTTGATTTTCTAAAATTGTTTCTTTGTCTGCACTGCCTTAGACATGTCTTATTACGATGAAACTTGACAAGTGGCCTATTAAAGTGCTTAGGACTATTTGAACCCGTTCTGGGGTAATTATGAGATTTTCAAGAATTCCACTGTATGTCAAGGCTTTATTTACCAACTTCCTCTTTATTCCGCATCAGGGACCAAGGTGCTAAAAAATGTGTTCAAACAGCTTGCCCTGTCGAATGTTGTGCTTCAAGAGAAGCGAGAAGGACAACATTTGAAAAATTTCATTTGTCTTTATTGCTTTTTTCATCCTAGCCACAGGACCATGTGAGCACTGAGAAGATTCACGCAATTCTGCAACTATGAGGCTCAGACGTTTGGATGCAATGTACAGGTCCATCCGTGGAGACTTTAGGGCGAGAAGATACTTTGTTTAGGGATCCTGTTGAAGTCCTCACCCTCTAGGGACTAATTGTGATTATGACTGCTGAGGATTTTGTACGGACCTCGTTGGTCAGAATCAGGCCCATTATGAGGTCCAGTGCCATGCTGAAGGGTATTTTTCCCATTTTGGTTTGGGTTTGTAGATGGTGTGCTGAAGGGCCTTTGGTTGGCGTCAGTCTGTGCGGTGCATCAGGATTGTACTCAGTTGGGCAGGGTACCTCAGTTTATCAAGGTGACCGCTGTCGGTATATCCCCTACCCTCTACTTGCAGTTTTGTTTGCACAACAGGTCCAATTCTGGCTGACATTGGTCTTCTTGGGGTATCTTCGACATTTTGGAGTGTGTTTGTGACCTCGTGGGAATAGTCCTCTTCCGCATGAGACTTGTCTTGCGTTCTTGGCAAGTCTTCTATCCATGGAGTCATTTTTATAAGTGGACTCAAGCTGTCAGAATCTTGCTTGATGCTTGTATTTTTGGATCCTGGGATTGTGACACCAGGGAGTTTTCTTTTTAAAATGTGGGCTAAAGCCGCCTTGTCGAGGAGAGTGTTGCATCAACTTGTTTATTGATTCAAGCGTCCTTTGCAGATTTTCACTTAGATTTGGGAAGCGGCGCTGTAGAGAAGGTTTTTGCCAACTTCCTTTTTATTTGGGGCTCTTTGCCCATGAACTTTTGGCCATGTCCACCCTTATTTTCCAATTTTACTCCGGTGCCCTTTCGAGGTTTTCACTGTGCCCGAGTTTTTATTCATGGAACACTTTTACTCATGGTTTCATGACCATGCCCATCCGTCATTTTTACTCCTGGGGTTCCCTTTTCCAGGTATACACCATGCCCATTATTTTTCTCTTTTTTTTCTTTTTTTTGTGAAGGCGTGTTTAAGGTCATGCCTTCAGGACTTATGTGAAGCCTTTAAATGTCATGCGATCAGGACCTGTGTGAAGCCTTTAAATGTCATGCGATCAGGACGTGCACTATAGTTTAAGGTCATACAGATGGACCATAGTGGAGATATATGGCAGTCTGATGAGGCCATGGAGTGAGTACGATGGTGGTTTTGGCTCACTTTGGGGAGATGGCATGAGGCTACCTATGAAAAGTGGAAAATGTCTGATTGGAAGGTGAAAAGTGGTGACGCACTAACTTACAACAAGTATGGATGGCGGAATGGCGTGTCGTTTTGTCAGAACGGGTGAGACTCACTGGGAAATAATGGATGGTAGTGAAGGGATATGGACTCACTAGGGTGGTAATGAAGGTGGTGCACATACACGAACGGGTTAGGAAGACGTGTGTGAAAATGCACGTAAAGGGCATGTTCTTTTGTGTGGGGACGAATTTAAGGTCATAGCTCCAAGACCTGTGCAAAGCAGCTTAATGTCATGTGGTTAGGACGTGCACTATGGTTCTGGGTCGTATAGCTTGGACCGTGGCTATGCTGTCTGCAGTCATGCAACTAGGACCATACAGTTTAGGGTTGTGCAACAAGACCTTCGCTATAGTTTAGGGTTATATAGTTCGAACCATGGTGTTAAGCCTTTTAACGTCATGCGGCTAAGACGTGCACTATGGCTTAAGGTCATATAGCTTGGACCATGGTTATGCAGTTTTAAAGTCATGCAATTAGGACCATGTAGTTTAAGGCCATGCAGCTAGACCTCCACTATAGTTTAATGTCATATAGTTCGGACTATGTAGTTTAGGGTCAGGTCATATAATTTGGACCACGCAGTTTAGGGTCATGCATCTAGACCACGACTATGCAGTTTACGATCATGCAGCTTAGACCATTGTGTGGGTCGCATAGTAGGTGACGTCCCTTGGAGAATAGCTCTGTGGCTAGTAATTTGACTCCCTAGGGGTAAAATGATGGTAGGGGTTTTAGATGGGAAAAGGACTACATTGGGGATTAGGGGACAAGTATAACTCCTTAAGGTGAAGGATGGAACTCCATGGGGAATAAGCTCATGGAAGGTAGCCCGACTCCTGAGGATAAGAGAGCTTGGTGTGGGACTGACCCAAGGGGATTGAAGGGATAAGCAAGACCTGAACTCTGCTGGGGATCAATGGGTTGCAGTAAGGGTGTAGTTGCTACAAGGGATGATGGACAATGGCCTGCTCTGACTCCATTGGGAATGACCGGTCGTGGCCTGGGTGGAACTACCTAGATGAAAATCCACTAGGGATGATAGAGGTTACGACTTTGATACAACTCCACTAAGGATAGTTGTAAAATACTCACAGTGATGATGAAATTTAGACATGCGTGGTGCTAGCCAGGGCCAACAACAACATACGCGGTGATAGTCATTGACACTCATAGCGCTAGCACGAGCAGCATTGGCATGCACAGTAGTGGTCATGAGTGGCAGTAATGCTAATGTCTATGACACAAGTATGTGCAGCATTGGTTGCACGTGACGTTAGTGATAGGTGGCGATAAGCCTCTATTTGGGCCTCGGGTTTGAGCCCGACCCAGTCTAGGTGTAACAATCCTAAACTTTAAAAAAAAAAAAAAAAAAACAAAAAATCTATTAATACATGACAATTAGTTTGAACATGATGGTCCTTAAGGACGATCGTTACTTTTAAAAGCTTTTGTTTTAAAAGCTTTGTGTTTCCTTGCTCTTGCCACGTCCACTAAAGGACGTGGGCTTTTGGTGTTTACAGCGTAAACTAACGCTCACACCTGTAACGTAATAAAAGCTTTAGGTGTTTAAAGCGTAAACTAACGCTCACACCTGTAACGTAATAAAAGAATAAAATAATATGTTAGTAGAATTTAAATTCAGAGAGGTGAAGACTCCTACCTTAGAAAACTTTTGAGATTTTTCTCTCTGGTCGAAACACAGTGAACTCCTCTCTCGAGCCGAATTTTTATGGGAAGCTCCCTCTCAAATATTTGTGTGTAAGTGACATCATCTTCCTAAAAAACAGTTTGTTTTTAATAAATAGTGATATTTCCATCCAGGATCTTTATTTTATAAGTTTTGTGTGTAAGTGACCTCATTGTCTCGAAAAATAATCCATTCTTTTTAAAAATGAAATGAAATAATTACTTCTGCTTATTATCATGAATTTTAGGAGCGATAAATTTTATGCGCACGTGACCCCATTATCTTGAAAAATAATCTTTTTAATAAAAATTGTGATATTTTATCTATGTTAGAAATTTTGAATGCTGTAAATTATGAAAAATAAATTTATTTATTTTTCTTGTCTATTGTTAGAAATAAATGTGATATTTCTGCTTTTAGTAAAATTGTGATATTTCTTTCTACCTTTTTGAATATTTAGATATTGTAAAATTCATGTGCAAATGACTGCCTTATTATTTAAAAATTGACATTTCTGCAATTGATTATAGTATTGTTGTGAAATGTTTATTTGTTGATTGATATCCCATAAATTGTGATAATTCCGTATTCTTGAATTTCTATAAGAGTTTTTCTATACATATTAAATTGGCAATTATGCTAGAATGCCTTTATAAACTGCTACCTTTCTAAATTTGAGCCCAAAATATTTGATTGGTTATTTTTGAAATGTTATAGAGAGTGACTGTTATTAATGGTTTAAGTGAAATTAATATTAATGATTTCAGTGATATGTTGAGTACATGATATTGCTGCTTTCGAATGTTTAAAGAGATTTAGAAATAATTTGAGTATGCAAGTGGACTCATCCGGTTCGCCGGTGATGTATAAGTGGACCTATCTGGGACGCCGGTAGGGATTAAGTGGACTCATCCGGTACGCCGGTGAGGTATAAGTGGACCAACAGGGATTAAGTGGACCTATCTGGGACGCCGATAGGGATTAAGTGGACCCATCAGGACGCTGATGGGGTATATAGGTGACCTACTTGGGACGCCAGTAGCGTATTTTGTGAAATCCTTTGAATTATGCACTGCCGTTAAAAGTGTTATAAGCATTTCAATTACTCGGATTATACTTAATTATGCATTTATTGAAAGTGAAACTGTTGATGCATTTCTGTTAATAGATCTCATTTTGGAAAATATTGATATCTTTCAATCACGATTATTTTTAGGATTATGATGATCACGTACTGAGTAGCCAAACTCATCAAACTATGGTAAACATTTTTTCAGGATAACTGCGGATTCATTTTGAGTGCTAGTCAAGATCAACCTTGGAAGATATTGTTGTTGTGTTAGCTTTCTTTTGTTACTTTGTAAGACCTCGCCACTGTAAATTTGTCCTATCATTAGATGTATATATGTTTTGTCTGTCACATCTTAGAAATAACAGTATTGTAAGTTCTTGGGGTGTGACAATTATGGTATCAGAGCAATAAGTTTAAGAATCTTAGGAAATTTAAAAAGAATGTACTTAAAATCACATTTATTGTGTGTACAGACTGGGACAAAGTCAAGATCCAGAATAGTTGAGGCTATTATGGAAGGAATTCACAAAGCCTTGGAAAATATGGTTACTCTAATGCAACATCAAATAGAAAACAACAATCCACTCAGGCAGTCAATTACAGGAAATGGTGGGAGTAATATCGAACAATTTAAGAAATTGAACCCACCTTCTTTTAAGGGTGCTGTAAACCCACTGGAAGCCGAGGGATGGATTATGCAATTGAAGAAAATATTCGAGGTAATGGAATGTCTTGATGATAGAAAAGTGGCCTTGGCAGTCTTTATGTTAGAAGGTGAAGCACAACACTGGTGGCGAATGGCAAAAGGAGTATTGGTCATAGAAAATAAACCCTTGACTTTGGAAGTATTTCTAGAGGCATTTAATGAAAAGTATTTCCCAGATTTTATTCAAGACCAAAAAGAAATAGAATTTCTAGAATTAATCCAAGACAATAGAACAGTAGCACAATACGAGGGCAAGTTTACTGAATTGGCCAGGTTTGCACCACATATGATTAACAATGAGGCAAGAAAGGTGAAGAAATTTGAAAGGGGTCTCCGGCTAGCTATTAGAAGCAGAATATCAGTCTTGAAATTGAGAACTTATGCTGAAATAGTGGATTGAGCCCAAATTGTCGAAAAAAATTTTGAAGATTACCAAAAGACGAAAAATCAGAAAAGTCATGTTAGACCTACATCTTCTAATCGACAACAGTTTGAAAGGCCAAACAAGAAGCCAAGGCCCTCGCCATTTCAAAACCCAATAGAACCATGTAGAAAATGTGAGAAAAATCATGGATCAAGCCCTTGTTATTGGAATACCGGAGCCTATTTTAAATGTGGAAAATTGGGACACCAGATTAGACAATGTCCTAGCTTACAGACGCAATAGCTTTCAAAGCAGGGAGAGATAGCTCCAAAGCCTCAGATGAAGGGAAGAGTATTTACGATTACCGAGCAAGACGCTCAGGCCTCAAAATCAATGATCCAAGGTACTCTTACTATCTTCCAAAACGTAGCTCATGTTTTGATTGATCCTGGATCTACTCATTCATTTGTGTCACAACACTTTGCATGCCACTTGAAGGTAGAACCAGAACAATTAGAATACATTCTAGAGGTAGCCACACCGATGGGAAAGTCAATTAACACCAATATAGTGTACAAATCATGTGTAATAAAGATAGAAGAAATGGAACTGTTGGTTGATATAATACTCCTGAAAATTCAAGATTTTGATGTAATCTTAGGCATGGATTGACTTTCTGCATACCATGCAAGTATTGATTGTTATAAGAAAATTGTTACCTTTAGTATTCCGAATCAACCAGTATTTTACTTCAATGATGTCAAAGAAGACTCCCCATCATATTTAATCTCTTGTATTCGAGCTAATCGCCTCCTTCGAAAAGGGTGTCAAGGCTTTCTTGCCTATATCAAAGAAGATAGGAAGGAAGAAATAAATTTGGATACCACTCCGGTTATCCGAGAATTTCCCGACGTTTTTCCAGAAGAATTGTCAGGATTACCGCCTAACAAGGAAATTGAATTCTCCATTGAATTATTGCCAGGGGTTGCACCAATTTCTAAGGCACCTTACAGAATGGCTCCTGCAGAACTTAAGGAACTGAAACAACAATTGGAAGAATTATTAGATAAAGGTTTTATCAGGCCCAGTGTGTCACCTTGGGGTGCTCCAGTACTGTTTGTCAAAGAGAAAGATGGGACTATGAGATTGTGTATTGATTATAGACAGTTGAACCAAGTGACAGTGAAAAATAAGTATCCATTACTTAGAATTGATGATTTATTTGATCAATTACAAGGATCACAAGTGTTTTCAAAAATTGATCTTAGATCTGGATACCATCAGCTTAAGATTAAAAGTGAAGATGTACTCAAAACAGCTTTCAAAACAAGGTATGGCCATTATGAATTTTTAGTCATGCCTTTTGGATTAACCAATGCACCGGCTGCATTTATGGATTTGATGAATCGGATCTTTAAGCCCTTTCTGGATAAATTTATTGTGGTATTCATCGATGATATTTTAATTTATTCCAAGAATTAGAAGGAACATGAGCAGCATGTAAGAATGGTATTACAAATATTAAGAGAGAAGAAATTGTATGCCAAACTTAGTAAATGTGAATTTTGGCTTGAACAAGTGATATTTTTAGGACATGTCATATCAAAGGAAGGTCTATCAGTTGATCCTTCAAAGGTTGAAGCGGTTGTTAATTGGAAACAACCAAGTAATGTGACTGAAGTTCGATGCTTTTTGAGATTGGCAGGATATTACAGAAAATTTGTAGAAGGATTTTCTCGAATCGCAACCCCATTGACTCGATTGACACAGAAGAATGTCAAATTTGAGTGGACAAGTGAATGTGATGAGAGTTTTCAAGAACTAAAAGTTCGATTAACTTCAGCACCTATTTTAACTATTCCTGAGGGGAGTGGGGGATTTGTGATTTATAGTGATGCTTCACATAAAGGCTTGGGCTGTGTATTAATGCAATATGGGAAAGTAGTGGCATATGCATCCAGACAGGTGAAAGAATATGAGAAAAAATATCCAATTCATGATTTGGAGCTAGCTACAATAGTATTCGCTTTGAAAATATGGAGGCATTATCTATATGGTGAGCAATTCGAAATATACACGGATCATAAGAGTTTGAAATACCTCTTCTCTCAGAAGGATTTAAATATGCGACAGATAAGATGGATGGATTTCTTAAAAGATTATGATTATAAAATTCATTATCATTCAGAAAAAGCTAACGTTGTGGCCGACACTCTAAGTAGAAAATCTACGGGAGTCTTAGCTCATCTAATGATCCAAGAAATGAGCTTGTTAGAGGAAATAGTGGATTAGCATCCAACTCCGTCCATTAATGGTGTGGTAAGTATGATTGCCAATATTAAGGCAGAACCCCAATTAATCCAACAGATTCGATTGGCACAAAGGAAAGACCCTCAGCTTATAACAATTATAAAAGAGGTGAAGCAAGGAAAGAGAGATGAATTCTCTATATGTAGTGAGGATTTGCTAAGATTCAAAGGTCGAGTTTATGTTCCGAATGATGAGAGTGTGAAGAAAGCTATCTTGGAAGAAGCACATCATTCTCGTTATACGATACATCGCGGAAGTATTAAAATGTATCAGGACCTGAAGAAAATATTTTGGTGGAATAATATGAAAAAAGAGGTAGCACTATTTGTGTCTAAATGCCTAACGTGCCAGCAAGTAAAAGCTGAACATCAAAAGCCCGCTGAGTTGTCGCAGCTTTTACCCGTGCCAGAATAGAAGTGGGAGCACATCTCTATGGATTTTGTCTCTGGCTTGCCTAGAACAAATTCAGGACATGATAGCATTTGGGTCATTATGGACCGGTTGACCAAAGCTGCCCACTTTTTATCGATTCGCACGATGTACACTTTGGATCGACTGGCCCAATTGTACATTAAGGAAATAGTGCGGTTGCATGGAGTTCCAGTCAGTATTGTATCGGATAGGGATACTCAGTTTACTTTTAAATTTTGGGCTAGACTACAATCAGCCATGGGGACAAGACTCACCTTTAGTACTGCCTTTCACCCCCAAACTGATGAACAATCGGAGAGGACCATCCAAACCTTGGAAGAAATGCTGAGGGCCTTCTGTTATTGACTTTACAGGAAGCTGAGATGACCATTTACCCCTGATTGAGTTTGCTTATAATAATAGCTTCCAAGCCAGAATTCAGATGGCACCATATGAAACCCTGTATGGAAGGAAATGCAGGTCACCCATCTGTTGGGACGAGATTGGTGAAAGAAAGCTTTTGGGGCCAGAAATTGTCCAGATAACCACACATAAGATAACATTAATTCGTGAAAGGCTCAGAACAGCTCAGAGTCGGCAAAAGAGTTATGCCGATAACCAACGGAGAGATCTTGAATTTGAGGAAGGTAATCGAGTTTTCCTAAAAATCTCACCAATAAAAGGCATTATGAGATTCGGCAAGAAAGGAAAGTTGAGCCCACATTACATCGGACCATTTGAAATTTTAGAAAGAATCGGAGGTGTCGCTTATAGACGTGCCTTACCACCCGAATTGGCAAACGCCCATAATGTCTTTCATGTATCTTCACTACGAAAATATCAGCCCGACCCATCCCATATCTTGAAATATGAATCTTTACGGATCAGGAAGGACCTATCCTTCATTGAGCAGCCAATTTTGATACTGGATAGAAGGGTGCAAGTGTTGCGAAAGAAGGAGATTCCTTTGGTCCGTGTATTATGGCTGTACCAATCAAGAGAAGAGTCGACTTAGGAACGAGAAGACGATATCAGAGAAAAATATCCCTATCTTTTTCAGTAATCAAGTACACAAATTTAGAGGACTAAATTTCTTTAAGGAGGGAACAATGTAACAATCCTAAACTTTCAAAAAAAAAAAAAACAACTAATACATGACAATTCTTTTGAACATGATGGTCCTTAGGGACCATCGTTACTTTTAAAAGCTTTTGTTTTAAAAGGTTTGTGTTTCCTTGCTCTTGCCACGTCCACTAAAGGACGTGGGCTTTAGGTGTTTAAAGCGTAAACTAACGCTCACACCTGTAACGTAATAAAAGCTTTAGGTGTTTAAAGTGTAAACTAACGCTCACACCTGTAACGTAATAAAAGAATAAAATAATATGTTAGTAGAATTTAAATTCAAAGAGGTGAAGACTCCTACCTTAGAAAACTTATGAGATTTTTCTCTCTGGTCGAAATACAGTGAACTCCTCTCTCGAACCGAATTTTTATGGGAAGCTTCCTCTCAAATATTTGTGTGTAAGTGACATCAACTTCCTGAAAAAGAGTATGTTTTTAATAAATAGTGATATTTCCATCCAGGATCTTTATTTTATAAGTTTTGTGTGTAAGTGACCTCATTATCTCGAAAAATAATCCATTATTTTTAAAAATGAAATGAAATAATTGTTTCTGCTTATTATCATGAATTTTAGGCGCGATAAATTTTATGCGTACGTGACCTCATTTTCTTGAAAAATAGTCTTTTTAATAAAAATTGTGATATTTTATCGATGTTAGAAATTTTGAATGCTGTAAATTATGAAAAATAAATTTATTTATTTTTCTTGTCTATTGTTAGAAATAAATGTGATATTTCTGCTTTTAGTAAAATTGAGATATTTCTTTCTACTGTTTTGAATATTTAGATATTGTAAAATTCATGTGCAAATGACTGCCTTATTATTTAAAAATTGACATTTTTGCAATTGATTATAGTATTGTTGTGAAATGTTTATTTGTGGATTGATATCCCATAAATTGTGATAATTCTGTATTCTTGAATTTCTATAAGAGTTTTTCTATACATATTAAATTGGCAATTATGCTAGAATGCCTTTACAAACTGCTACCTTTCTAAATTTGAGCTCAAAATATTTGATTGGTTATTTTTGAAATGTTATAGAGAGTGACTGTTATTAATGGTTTAAGTGAAATTCATATTAGTGATTTTAGTGATATGTTGAGTACATGATATTGCTGCTTTCGAATGTTTAAAGAGATTTAGAAATAATTTAAGTATGCAAGTGGACTCATCCGGTTCGCCGGTGAGGTATCAGTGAACCTATCTAGGACGTCGGTAGGGATTAAGTGGACTCATCCGGTACGCCGGTGAGGTATAAGTGGACCTGCAAGGATTAAGTGGACCTATCTGGGACGCCGATAAGGATTAAGTGGACCCATCAGGACGCTGATGGGGTATATAGGTGACCTACTTGGGACGCTGTAGCGTATTTTGTGAAATCCTTTGAATTATGCACTGCCGTTAAAAGTGTTATAAGCATTTCAATTACTCAGATTATACTTAATTATGCATTTATTGAAAGTGAAACTGTTGATGCATTTCTGTTAATAGATCTCATTTTTGAAAATATTGATATCTTACAATCACGATTATTTTTAGGATTATGATGATCAATTACTGAGTAGCCAAACTCATCAAACTATGGTAAACATTTTTTCAGAATAACTGCGGATTCATTTTGAGTGCTAGTCAAGATCAACCTTGGAAGATATTGTTTTTGTGCTAGCTTTCTTTTGTTACTTTGTAAGACCTCGCCACTGTAATTTTGTCCTATCTATAGATGTATATATGTTTTGTCTGTCACATCTCAGGAATAACAGTTTTGTAAATTCTTGGGGTGTGACACTAGGTCATCTGAAGATTGGTGCTCGGCATTGTGGTCGACGGTAAGCCTCTGTTTTGGGCCTTGAGTCTGAGCCCGACTCGGTTCGGCCCATTATCGCTTGGCCTTCACGGACCTGTTTGGTATTCACACTTTGGGAGGGGTACCTTAGGGAACTGTCTTCTATATAAGGGGGAAAGACCCCATTTTTATTGTTTTACTGAAGGTAAAATAGTGAGAGAGAAGAGGCTTCCAGTGAGAACTTTCGACGACCACGCAGGTATTCCGGCAAGTTTAGCAGCTTTGACAGGGTGTCTACAGGAGTTTGCCGGGGAGTCGAGGTTTTCGCCGAAGGATTAGAAGGTTCAGGTGCGTAAGGGACGACACCAGTGAGCTGCTGAGACATTTCAGCAGAGGTTCTCAATCACCGGAGTGGTGGGGAAGAGGCAGGAGAGGGTTGTCAGTCATTTTCGTGAACTTTGGGGTCATTCACGTTTGTTTTTCGTCACCGAGGAGTAGTATGAGAGTAGCAATGGTGAGTGGAAGTGTTTTCCCGATGTTGGGAAGATGGTTTCTAAACGAGTAGGGAGACGAAGGGTTGTCGAGGATTTTCTAGAGGCTTTCAAGTGGTTCTCCAGTAGCATTGGTCACTGGTGAGGAGACGGAAAGATTGGAGAGGGTTAACAGGTGAGAAGGAGTGAGTTCAGGGAGAGGAGAGGAAATTCAAGTGATAACCAGAGGCGTTGCAAGCCTGTAATGGTCGAGGAGGTGATGGGTCGTGGGATGGCGAACGGTCACCCTACGCACGCATGGTGTCAGGCCACGTCGCGAGTGTCTGGCGGCGTGCTAAGATTTTGAGGGACTTGGGGCTTGAGGTGACACATGTGCAGTCTTTGGCATGAGTGTTGCTTCGAGCACCAATAATTCTTGAAGGTGCAACCAGCTTTGCGCTTTTGAGAACCCAATCGGCGTTGTTCATTAGCTATCATAGCCGGCATTATGTTTTCAAAATGCACACGGCGTTAGCCTGTATCTTAGTGATTGATTCTGTGTAGACGGTGGTTGGCTAAATCCTTTCAATGTATGTCTTCTTAGCAGCTAGCCAGGGCCTCAAAAGCTCCCAAAATGCAGGTCCCTTCAAAGATGGTCTCTATCATCATTGAGGACGATGAGCCTCTTATCACTGAGAACGAAGATAGGGGAGACTTGATGGTAACTAAACCTGACAAAGCGCATCCCTGATCTCAACCTCTTTCTTCAATGGACGGGGGTGCGCCACTACCTTCTCGGGGTGATTCTAGTCCATGTGACCTGATAATAATGGGCAACTGAGTGTTTTCTCTTGCAACCTTAAGAGGGGGCCTTGCAATTTCTGCTCGAAGGGAGCCTATCATAAGTTTAGCTTTTGTAGTCAACTCCTTCTCGGGACAAGTTATACATCATCTTGTTTGGTGCATTTGTGGAAGCTTTGTCGTATCACCGGCTGTGATGCCTTTCCCTATACAAGTTATCTGGCTTAATCATCGTAATGTTTCTACGGACAATGGACGTGATCTTCTTAGAGTCGATTATCAGCTTTTCGACCGGGCTTCTTTCTTCGATTTAATCATGTTCCCATTTTTGGTGAAGAGGCTAGTGGGCAACCTCATAGACTTCAATGTCCCCTGTGCGGACTCATTTAAAGAGAAAGTGACTAAAGTAGCTCGATAGGCTAAGGCAGTTCTGGATTTAGAAGAATCAACTTCTATTGAGAGATATCCCTCTATCAAGCCTTTGCTTAAGTTCTTCCTTGGGCCTTTGACTGTCACAGATTCTACGGTAGCACACTTGCGTAACTTTAAAACCAACCTGCTCATGCGTCAGTTTGTTCACTCTGATTTTGAGATTTTTCCTTCAGAGGTTCCTTCAATATTTAAAGAATTTGCATGTTTTGAAAATGAGGATGACATAGCGATTCTTTAAAGTAACCTCAATGATTTGAAAGGCTTGCTTGCTATGGCCCCGTGTGGTAGAAAAAGAGCCATTTTCACCTCATTTGGTATGTTGAGAATATCCTCATTTGATTTGAAAGTTTGCCCTTCTTCAGGAGGTGGCTATGAAGGATGGAATCAAATGGACACAAAAGAACTGCTATTGGCTTAGTCTTGAGAACTGAGCGATCTTCTTCATTTATAATTCGTTGTACACAAACGTTTGACAATAGAAATAAAATTCCCCTCTTTGCCTTTTACTTTCTTTGTATGCCGTCACTTGTGATATTCTCTTGCTTTATGAATAAAATTGTCTTTTCTCGTCAGTGCGACACATGGTTTTTCTTTTTCCATTTGCTTCTTTGCACTCTCCCTCTTTCTCTTGTTCATCGTTTCTGCCCCCTCGTAGAATGGGACATGGAGGGATACCGTACACCTTGCTTTGTTTTATGACAAGTCATTGTAACTTCAATGACCTCGAATGGAGGAGTAGTTGCTTCTTCTCCCCATAATGTTTGATTGAACATGGACTCATAATTCATCATCCTCGTAATGTGATGAGCCTGATAGCTTTAAATAGTCCAATAAGGAGGAGCTTTGGCATCTATTCGAGGTTTATTCACTCCAAGCCCATCGTAGCTCTAGGTCTCGGGCACGAACTCCTTTAGGTGTTTAAAGTGATACACATCACTCCCAATTGGTTCTGGAGACTTCGAACCTCGCTTCTTAACTCTGCCAGGAGATCGTGCTCTTGAGGGCAAGAAGGTTGTCCTTTCCTTAACTTCTCTTTTCCAATAGAATCAGGGAAATGCAAAACCTTTGAGGGTGGCCGATGCATTAATTCATCTTCCAAGAGTGTAATGGGGACATGCAGGACTTTCTGATGGTTCGGCGTGTAGGTGACCCTCGTAGTTGGAAATTCCATCCCCATGGCCTCCTCAATCTCAAGAGTGTCGTCTAGTTCATCTTCTTGCACAAGTAGTTCAGAATTAGAAGCAGAAGGGGAAGCCTCATCTTCAAGGAAGATGGAGTTTTCTCAAAGATAACGGGTGATGGCATACTTGGATGAATGGGATTTAGAGGGAGAGTTTTGCCTTGTCTTTCTTCCTCTTTAAACATGCTCACGAGTGTTCTGCCAATGTCTTTGACATCTTCATGTGGCAACGGTTTCGCCTTATTTACAAACTCTGGATCATCGCTATCTAACTTCTGGGGTGGCGCCGAATCTGTGAAGTAGTACTTGGTAACAACATAGTGAGTTTTAGCTATAGGAAATGGTCTTCTATCAGCATAGACCGTGTATTGTCTCCCATCTCGACTATACTTGAAGCACAAATGCAATGTGGATGGAACCACCTCCTGGTCATGGAGCCACAGACAACCAAGAAGGATGTTGTAGGATGTGTCGGTGTCGATCACATGAAATTGGGGGTAATCGTTTAATTCACCAATCTTAAGACGAACGCGGACGGTGCCAACCAGCTTCTCTCTCGACTGGTTGAACCCCTGGACTGTGATATGAGTTGGAGTGAGATCTTCAGACCTTAATCCGAAACGGGTGAGGATTCTCCTTAGGATATGGTTGACTGCTGACCCTCCATCCAACAAAATTCGGTTGATGGGGCATGCATGTAACTCACTAGTCACAAAGAGATGGCGATTGTTAAATGTTTCTCCCAATTGCAAATCAGCCTCTGAGAAGGTGATTGCCATACATCCCCTTAAGATTGATGGGTCCACCTCAATGGGTTCCACTTCGGTTTCATACACCTATGGATTGCAGAGAGCTTGAACCAAAGCCATACGATAATCTCTTGAGAGCATGAGGGTGTCATAGATGCTGAGAAGAGCTGGAAGCTTCCTTAGGTGCCTTATCACATCATACATCACCTTTTCCTCATCAGCCTTTTGTGCACTCTGTCGTGACACTGGTTTGGGTGGTATAATGGGTTGAGGAGCAGGTTTAGGTGGAGGAGATTTATTCTGGGCTGTTACCTGGCTTGATTGCACAGCAGACTTGGTTTGGGTAGTCTTAGTGGATTTTTGAGGTTGAGGCTTACGAGATGGCTGGTATATGGGACCAGTGGCATCCCGGGGAATTGAAGGATCAATGGATTTTTCAAGGTATTTAGGGGAGGAAGGAGCTTTGGGAGTTGGAGGATGAGTAAATTGTTTGAGGTATTTGGGTAAGCGAGAAGTGGTAGACCAAGGACCTTCAAGATACTTGGCTTCCGAGGTGGAGGTTGCAGTGTTTTCCTCGACCTTAGGATCATTTGCCCCTTGCTAGGTGATGTTTTTGAGATTTGCACCATGTGGCAAGCTTCTTGGGAATAAAAGCTTTGCCGCCTTGATTCTCTCAGCCTCTGCTCAAAGTTAGGCTAAGGAGACCACTGGGGTTTCTTTGACTTTTACTTCTTGTGCTTCCCAGTAGAAGAGGATGGCTCTAACTTGGCTCGAGCCGCCAATACATTAGCAGCTGTTAAGAATCTAGCTACTTGGGTCAATGTCTTTTTCAGCCACCTTCGTTGCATCTTGCTTATATTGATTCCTTTAAGATCTCTGTCAAGCGTCTCTAGGTCTAGACATTTCAAGGTTGTTTCTGCAGGAGACATAGAAGAGGAAGGATAAGACGATGAATAATAAGAGGAAGAAGGAGAAGGGTCAATAAGTGAGGGACTTTTAAGGTCATTCCCCTCATTGGATTCATCTGGGTAGCTGTTTACGTCATCACTAGAGTTGGACGTATGTTGGGAGTCTTTTAGGTCTTTCCATTACTTAGACCGTTGAGGAGTGCTTTTAACGCCATCACCCTCTTGATGACATGAAGGAATGAGGTTAGTGGCGATCGGGCTGAACTCTTTTAAAGTCAGTAAGGGAGGAAGAGGCCTGAGGAATTCTGGCTCGATCGGTGGCTGAGGAACCTTATTCTTTTGGTGAGCAGTTCTTGATGCACATCTTCTTCTAGTCACCTTTGGAGGTGCTTGGTCCATCTTGCTAGGTTTGTGAGGTCAAAGGCTTCATCATAGGAGTCTTGTACTGGGACAGTCTTTTGAACAGAAGTATCGACTTGTGGGCATTCGACATACGCAATATGACCTGCCTAGATTTTTTCTGCAACCACAGCTTCAAACCCATAACATTCATTCAGATTATGGCCCCATATCTAATGGTATGGGTACCAGTGGTTCTCAGTCCCATGAGCGAGGTGCTTGGGCTGCCTTGCAGGCTTGGGAGTGACGAGTCCTTGCTGAAGCATCGCCTCAAACAGGGCTAGAAGGGGATCTAAATTATCATTTCCCAGGTCTTGAGTCAAGGGGTCCTCTTGTACCAATGGAGGAGACGTTTGGGGATCTCTGTCTTAAGTGTAACCAAATTCTTGGCCTCTCTGCATTTTCTTCGTTAATAGCTTGTGGAAGTTAGAGCATTCGCTCAGGTCATGCCCCGATATCTGATGATATGGGTACCAAAGACCTTCGGCTCTATGAGTCCAGTGTTTTGGTTGTCTTGTTGGTTTCGACGTGATGAGTCCTTCTTGAAGCATCATGGCAAACAAGACGCGGAGGATGCTGGGTGCCTCATCTTCATCCCGAACTGTCACTGTGTGGGACACTTCTGCTGCCTCGAATGCCTTCTTGAGTTCTTCGATCTTGATCTGACCCCTTTGGATTAGAGTCTCGATGAGATCTGTAAGTGTGTAGCATTCTTTTGTGGAGTGATTTACCATTTGATGATAAGCACAATATCTTGTGTGCGTATCGAGACCAGCTGGATCGGGAAACTTGATCTCGAGCAACTCAATAATGTTATGTTCCTGCAATAGTCGGAGCAGTGCAGGAACCCATTCCTTTTCAAAAGGATAAAACTTATTTTGATGTCTAGCGAAATAGTCATCTCGATTAAAGTTTGCATGTGGGGGTACCCGGTTGTACAATAGCTGTCGTTTACCTGTCTGAGGTGTTGTCTTTGTTGTGCTTACACCTTTCGAAAGGTCCAAAGTCTGCGAAGAAGCTTTCTTTGGATCACTATAGGTAACGGCTGCACTGATCACCCCTTTTTGTTGGTTGCCCCAGGAGTTGGTCCGAGAACTACAATTGCCCCGGTAGTTTCTCGAGCTCGAGGACTGTTGTTGTGACTCACCATGGTGACGTGAGAAACTCTCTATGCGAACTGAGTTAGAGATCAGCTCTGACATGGAAGTCGAGTTGGAGGCTTCAACATGTAGAACAATCTCAAGATGTAAGTTTCACACGCAAGTCTGAACTGCTTCCTTCTCAGGCATGAGATTGGGATGGCGAGTGGCCAAATCTCTCTGTCTTGCTATGAATTGATCAATGGGTTCATCCGGATCTTGGGTTAAAGTGAGAAGCTCGATGGTATGAACTTCTCTCTGAACCTCATAGAAGCGATGGTGGAACAGTTTCCCCATTTCCTCTCAAGTATGTACTGAGTTTCAGGGAGGTCGAGCATACCACTGAAAGCTACTGTCTCTCGACATGCTGCTTAGAAGTGGGTGATATACTGGTGTGCGGATGTGGTACCATTGAGCAGGGGAACTTCCCTTTCTTGTAGTCTAAGGGAAACGACACGTAGTCAATGTAAGAGGGGTATGGCTTTTAATAAAGCGTTGCACCCTATACTCTTGGGATTTGTCTGTTCTTTAAGTTGTGACTCACCATAACATCGATGTCTGCCAATGAGACGAGGTGAGGGACAGAATTGTCCTGTGAGGTAAGAGGAGGAGGCTGCCTTGGAAGCACATCCTCTGAGTGACGGGATTTGACCTCATAGTTAGCCGAATCTCACGCGACATCTATATGATGAATCTTCTCCACCTTGTGTGCACCATGTCTTTGAACCTATTCATGCTCTCTTCCTGCGAGGCAGATTCGTTTACAACCATTACGTTAATTGTTTCTCAAGGGAGGTCAGCCTTAGGTGCATTTGAGGACTTCCAAGCTTGATGGGTCTGTTTGAACACATTTTTCAGCACCTTGATCCTCGATGCGGAATAAAGAGGAAGCAGGTCATTAAAACCTACAAAATAATGGAAATTTTGACAGTCTCATAATGGCTCAATAATCGTTCAAGATACTCATCAGCACTCCAAAAGGCTACCTACCAAGTTTCATCGCAATCAGACGTATCTAAAGCTGTGAACACAGGAACAATTTCGGTGAAATCGACCTCTAGCACCCTGAAATAGACCCCGTAGATAGAATTACATGTTTGGGCATCAAACAGCAGTAGGACCACCGCCATTGGATCCGGCACGGTCGAAAACCCGAATGGATCAAGTTTCGACTTAATCGTGCACTCCAGGATAAAGTTAAGGGTAAAATACTGAAAAGGGGTAGGCCAGACATTATTCCTGTGTAGCCACCCTGCACCAAAACACCATTAAAAGTGGTTGTTTTTACAGTCACAAGCAGTGAATTTTAGGGTCGATATCTCACTCGTTCCAAGTCGGATCGCTATCAAATTTTGTGAGCATGTTCATTTCCTCAAGACGAGTGTTTCGATATATGGTACGACCCGTGACGATGCCCGAGCAGGGAAAAAAAATAGAGAGAAGTTGTTGATCCGTGAAAAAAGTTACAGAAAATTCAGCAACAGCATGCCACACTCCGACAGCCAAATCATGGAACTCGTGTACCCGATCAGCATGAAATTAATTGCATTATGTGCGTAAGGTTCATGGCTATTTCTGATCCGAACTCTGCATACGATGAACGGTTAGATTTAACACAAGGAGGCATCGAAGCTACTATAAATTCTAGGCATCTGATTTCAAGATTCTGACAAAAAACTCTAGACGATGAAATCTTCATTCGAACATGAAATTGAGTTGCGTTGTAGCAACGTGATCATGACGGCATGCTTAGTGTGATTCAGTGAAGAAACTAAAGAAAAATATTAAGAAACAAGCACACAATCGATCCAAAGTTTTCAAGATTTACGCAAATTTCATGTTTCATAATCGTGGCTTAAAACTAGGATTCATTGCTCGAAGTTGGTATCAAAACAATCGTCATGCCAAGCTTTACAAGAAAATAATCATCTTTCGATAAAATGAGCATAAGAACAACCCCGGATCAGTCATGAAAAATCACGCAAGTTCTCGAGCAGCAGCATGAACTGTTTTGAAATTCCACACATTGTTAGACATGGGTAAAAAAGTCCTTTTGCACCCATTTCTAGATTTTCTTTGAATTCAATTAAATTGTTATTATCTTCAATTTTAGGTAGTTTTTGGGCATCCACCCATGTTTAAGCCCAATTCTATATGAGCATGTAAAGCCAAATTGTGAAATCCTCATTGGTAAAGACTCAATAAAGACTTCATTTTTACATAAGCTCGTGGGTACATCTTGGAGAGAGAATAAAAGGGTCGGTACCCTTCGATAAGATAACTTTCTCTCTCCTCCCCTCTTTATCTCTCTTTCTCTCTATTTTTTTCATCTCTATAGCTCTTTCTCTCTATTTTTCTCATCTTTATAGCTCTTTCTCTCTCTTCTTCTCACCTTTATCTCTCTTTCTCTCTCTTCTTCTCATCTCTATCTCTCGTATCTCTCTTCTTCTCATCCATATCTCCTTTATGTTGTTCTTCTTAAAACACAGCTGGTAATGCTTAGTGTTGACTATGTCTTTCTCTCTCCACTCTTCTTAAAACATAGCCGGCAATGCATAGCGTCGACTGTGTATTTCTCTCTCTGCTCTTCTTTAACAACAGCCGGCAATGCCTAGCACCGACTGTGTCTTTCTTTCCACTCTTCTTAAAACACAGCCTGTAATGCCTAACACTGACTGTCTTTCTCTCTTCTCTCTTCTTAAAAAAATACAGCTGGCAATGCCAAGTGCCGACTGTGTCCTTCTTACCCCTTCTCTCTCTAACACAGCCAGTGATACTTAGTGCCAACTGTGTCCTCTCTCTCACCTTCTTGCCCCCTCCCTCTCTAATACAGTTGATGATACCTAGCACCAACTGTGTCCTCTCTCTCTTCTTCTTCTAACACGGCTGGCGATGCCTAGTGTTTATTGTATCTTCCTTCTCTTCTTCTTCCAACATAGCCAGTGACCCCTGACGCTAATTGTGTCCTTCCCCCTCCTCTCTCCTTCCTTCTCTCTTCTCTCACACTCTTCTCATTCTTTCTTTCCCTTCCCCTCTTTCTTTCTCTCCTCCTCTTATTCTCTTTCTTCTTATTCTCTCTTTATGATTTTCATGCCTTTTGTTATCTTGTTGTTTGACTTAGAGGGGTTGAGATTAGCCTCTTATTGTATCCCTATCGTCTAGCCGTAATGTTGTTGTACTAGAATTATTGTGCCCATTTTATTGCCACGATAGACTAACCATCACAGTAAGCTAGTCAGTATCGGTATTGACATCTAAGAGTAACTTTGTTGAGCTGGTGTGAGTTACCAAGCATGTTTTACCGTTATGTCAGACCCATTACCTACTAGCTCAGTCGCTGTGCTGATCTCCCCGCCTAGTCAAATTCTTTTCTCCCCCACCTTTCTTCTCTCATTATTCTTTTCTTCTTTGAATGTGTACGCCTGCATGTATTCATCAGGAAGGTAAGGTGAGGTCTTCTGACCCACCTGTCTTATAACCTTTACCAAATGTGTGTGATTACATAAAATAAGAGAATACTAGCTAAGGGAGGAGATTCCGAACCAGTTTTACGACTCGCGAGCTATCTTTGTGATCTAAGAGGGTGCCCCTGCGAGCCAGCCTGAGTAAGTCCCGAACCCACCTTAAATTCCTCTCTTATCTATTAGTAATACCTACCCTTGTTCTCGAACGAGTTTCCCGAGGGAGCGATCTCAAAACGTCCCTAGTCTTCCCTGAAACCCGAGACGCGTGCCGCCTGATCATCCAGATCCGGAGGACTAGATCGAGGGACTTAACCAGCTTGGTGACTCCCTTGGGGACCCTTAGTCGGATCATACTTGTTTGGCTAGTTTCTCCTTTTTATTTTCTGCATTCACACATCACTTATGGATTGCGGGTTCTGCAACCCATTCGTCCGGATCGGGGATTTTCTAATCCCCGCATTGGCGAGTGTCCCTAGGGAACAAGTTCCTCCAACTCCGTTCCCAACCATCCTTTTGAGGAAAGACCGCCCTTGTCAAGCTCCCAGGTCTTATCTTGGATAGGCGTGAGGAGGGACTTGAAGGTTCCTCACTCCCCATCTCCTCACTCTGGTGGAACCTCCACTAAGGTACCCTGCATTGACCACATGCACCAAGCCACCAACAAGTCACTTGTCAGTCGTACTGCCGAGGTACGCTGGATGGCTGCCCAGTCCCTCTCTACAAAATGCAAGCAATTTGCCATTGCTTTTTTGGGTCGTCACAAGGCTGCCCCCCACATTCTTGCAGCACCACGAGTCCCCATTCCTAGAGGCTCGACATGTAGAGGCAGCGGCCCTGTGGCCTCCAACTCTCACACACACCATAAGGCTTGTGGGTCACCCACCCGAGGCACACCTCGGGGAAACTCTTATGTTACCTCGAGTTCGTGTCCAGAATTAGACCTCCCAATGCGAGGTCCTGCACACGCTGCTCATATACATCTCGCCACTCAGAGCAACGCCATAATTGCGTCAACCCGAGTACAGAGGAGACGACCTCCTTGTTCTCCTACTCATCACACACAAGATCACCCTGTAAGGGGCAGGACTCCACTTGTTATCTTACAAACACCTACTCGCAATTCTCGACTTTCTAAGGCCAGATCACTTACTCGAGATAAGGCTGACCCTCAGGTCCCCCATCATCCTTCTTCAAGGGGTGCACAGGCGTCGTTGGCACAGACATCCCCTCGCCCTCGACTCAGACCTCCTCATGAGTCAACCCTGCTCTTTCCTTCTCCTGCATCTTCGAGCGTGCATCTTCAGCTTTGGTATTCAAAGACCTTCCCCAAGAGTAGCATCCTGAACCAGCCCCATCATTTGGGTCGTGTCTTTGGAGCCCACAAGAGAGCTCGAGTCAATGACCTGATGGAAGATCGAGTGCTTCATCCTCCCCTGCCAAAGATGACCCCAGTCCCTGACCCTCATTTTTTGCCGTACCTAATGGAGACAACTCTCTCTTGTGCAAGAAGAGTTGACCAGTTGCAATCCCAATCATAGTGTTGCTAAGAGGTCCATCAAAGCCTCAAAGCTAAGAATGATAGAGGTCTTCAAATTCTAACCCAAGGCGATCGGGACAACTAGCTCAGATAACCCTCTTCACCTGAATCCCTTCTACGTTCTTTAAATGACAAAGCTTGAAGAAGAAGGTCGTGATCCCTGCAATGTGGTTTGTGCCATTGAAGATGACCCAGCCACTCAGCAGCCACAGTCCCAATACCATCGAGAACCGGTCCTCGCATGATCTGCACACAAGAGTCAAGTCCAGTAGGGGCACGCTGGCCCCCTACTGACCGATCTGCTGCACACGACCCATCAAGTTCGCAAGTCGTCAACTGTAATTGACGCTAACCTCCATAGAGAAATAGTCAGTGTAATGGTTGTAAGCGAGCCTGGTGATGGAAGGAAGGGTGCATGAACAAATACGAAGATATGGTGCACGCGATGATGGAAAATATCGATCGTATAGACGTTGCACACCAATCAGCTAACCATGAGGTCAATTCCCATCACTCAGATGGTGCACCTCCAAGGCAGCCCCCGCCCTCTGCCTCACAGGACAATTATGTCCCTCACCGCATCTCTCAGGCTGACATTGATGCTATGGTGACCCATAGCCTAAAGAACAGACAAATCTCGGGGATACAGGGTGCGACGCCTTATCAAAGGTCGTATCCTTTGTACATCGACCAAGTCCCATTTCCCTCAGATTATAAGAAAGGGATCTTTCCTCTATTCAATGGAACCACGTCCCCAAACCAACATATTGCCCACTTCCACGCAGCATGTCGAGAAACAGTAGCTGATGGGAGACTTCTTCTCCGTCAATTTGTTGAAACCCTTGATGGCCCAGCCTTTCAGCGGTGTGCTCGACTTCCCCCAAAATTAGTACATACATGGGAAGAGATGGAGACACTGTTCTATCAGTGCTTCTACGTGATCGAGAGAGAGGTCCAAACTATTGAGCTTCTCATCCTGACTCAAGATCCTGATGAGCCCATGGACTAGTTCATATCAAGATGGAGAATTTCGACTGCTCGCCATCCCAATCCTATGCATGGGAAGGAAGCAGTCCACACTTGTGTGTGCAACATGCGACCTGAAATTTCTTTACACATGGAGGCCTCTAATCCAACTTCCATGTCAGAGCTAATCTCTAAATAAATCCGCATAGAAAGTCTATCACACCACCATGGTGATTCACGACAACAGCTTGCAAGTTCTAGGGACAACCGAGGCAATGTTAGCTCTCGAAACAACACATGGGGCAGCCAACAGAAAGAAGTAATCAGTGCAGCCGTCACTGTCACTGGTCCAAAAAAGGCTCCCTCCCAAACTTTGGACCTCTCCAAAGGGGTGACCACAGCAAAGATAACGCCCCAGGTGAGCAAGCAACAACAAACTTACAATTGAGTACCCCTGCAGGTGAATCTTAATCGAGATAATTATTTCACCAGGCATACGAACAAGTTATACCCGTTTTGTGAAGGAAAGGGTCCCTGCACTGTTTTGGTTATTATTGGAACAAAATATGATTCAGCTTCCGGAAGCCAAGTTCCCTGAGCAAGCTGGCCTTGACACTCAGGCGAATTATTGTGCTTATCATAGAAGAATCAATCATCCCACAGATGAGTGCTATGCACTAAAAGATATTATCGAGGCCTTGATCTAGAAGGGTCAAATACAGCTCGAAGACTTAAAGAAGGCCTTCGAGGCATCAGAAGCCTCCCATGCAGTAACCATTCAGGAAGAAGACAAAGCCCTTTGTATCCTTCATGCCTTCTTCGTTATAATGCTTCACAAAGGCATAATCACACCAAAGCCTGCAAGGAAACCCCGATGCCTTATTTAGGGGACTGAGGACCGTCGGTGCTCATATCACCAGATAAGAGGTCCTTACCTGTGGGAATGCACCAGTTTTCATGACATATTCGCAAAGAAAATGAGGGAATGTCAAGAGTTTTACGATGTTCCAGTAAGTGATCTCCAAGCCACTGCTACTTCAGTGCAAGAGGAGGACCTCCCAAAACAAGACCTTCCTAACAATGATTCAGACTCTGCTGAACCCTTGACTTCCCATCCATGCATAGTCCACCATGGACAAAGCAAACTGAAGCACTTGGGGCGAGAAGCAGTTCACCAAGCTAATGTTGTTCACAAGCTTAGCGAGACGAATCAAATACCATCTCAGAAAACAAGAAGGAGACGGGCACCAAGGGCTGCTCGCCAGAGAAACAAGAAGGTTCAACTGTCAGCTGAGCAGGAATTTCTCAGGCCCGTTCTCCCATTGCCAACCTTACTGGATTTTACCCCTAGCACGATCCTCCTTCCTCCTTCTCATCAAGAGGATGTCCTTGCCCCATCTTCCACTCAGAGCACGTTCAATGAGGGTGACAACATTAAAAGCACTCCCCAACGGTCTAACCAAGGGAAAGACCTAAAAGATTCCCTGCACACGTCCAACCCTGGTGATGACGTAAAAAGCCACCCAGATAGGTATGATGAGGGGGAACGACTGTAAAAGTCCCACACTTTCTGAAAAATCTCCTTCTTCTTCTTTTACTTCTCTTATTTCTTCTCCTACTTCTCCTCAATGTACAACCTTGAAATGTCTAGACTTCGAGGCTCTCGACAGAGAATTTGTCGGAGTTAACATAACGAGGATGCAATGGAAATGATTGAGAAAGACCCTGACACAGGTAGCTGGATTCTTAATAGTTGCTGATGCCCTGACAATTGCAACCAAGGCAGAGCGACCTTCTTCAAAGAAACACAAAAAGTTGAAGCCAGAGAAACCCCAGTGCCCCCTTGAGCCTGACTTTGAGCAAAGACTGAGAGAATCAAGAGAGCAAAGCTTCTACTCTCAAGAAACTTTCCACATGGTACAAGTCCACGAATTACTAGCCATTCAGGGGTAAACACTGCAGACACCCGTTCAAAGACTGTGTCATTCGTACGGGGACACTTCTTGTGCCACAATCATTGAATCTCAAATTCCATGTAATCTCCATGTTGAACTCCTGCAGCGTGAGAAACAATCTTTATTTACGGAAGATCCTTTCGTTCCTCAATCTGGGGAAGGTGCAAAAATTATGATCCACCCTTGACCTCTATCGCAGGAGGAGATGTTAGGATCATGGGTCTCTACACTTGAGGTCGACCAAATAACCTCTGAAAACAACGATGAAGAGTTGCAGGAGGCCCCAACACAGTGAGAAGAAGGTAGTCAAGCCACAACAGATGAGCTTGTGGATATAAATCTTGGAGACGAAGCCGACCCCAGACCCACTTTTATTTCAGCAAATTTGTCTCTAGAAGAGAAAGAAGATTGCACTGCTTTCTTGAGAGCAAACTGATATGTCTTTGCTTGGCATTACCAAGTAATGCCTAGCTAGACCCTCAAGCCGTCGTTCACCGTCTCAGCATTGATCCTCCTGTCAAGCAGAAATCAAGAAGGTTTAGGCCTGACCTTGAAATACAGATAAACCCACTGTCAGATCTTCTCCTTCACGGATGGATACTCTGAGTATAATTAGCTTCGGATGGCACCCAAAGATGAGGAAGCTACTGCGTTCTTGACTCCAAAAGGGGTCTTCTATTACACAATGATGCCTTTTGGATCAAAGAATGCTGGTGCCACATACTAGAGAGCAATGACGACCATCTTCAAAGACATGACGATCAACGAAGTGGAGTGTTAGGTAGATGACTTGGTGGTAAAATTTGAAGAGAACGATGCTCATATGAGAGACCTTGAAAAGGTATTCAAGTGGTTACGCCTTCATCAACTTAAAATGAACCCATAAAAATGCGCTTTTAGCGTGTGTTCGGAAAAATTCTTGGGGTTCATTGTCAAACATCGAGGGCTTGAAGTAAAGCCAGTCAAGATCAAGGCAATCCAAGAAATGCCATTGCCAACTACATTGCGAGAATTGTGCTCTCTTCAAGGGCAGCTAACGTATATCCACAGGTTCATCTCAAACCTCTCAGGTCACTATAAACCTGTTATGCACCTGTTAAACCTCATTCATTTAGGATGAAGAATGTCAAGCAGCCCTTGACGACATCAAGCAATATTTTCTTAATCCTCTAGTACTTTCTACACCAATGTTGGGAAGATTGTCATCCTGTACGTTACCGCTTTAGACGAGTAACATGGGGCATTGTTGGCATAGACCAATGACGACAAAAAAGAAACAACACTGTATTATCTCAGCCGCAGGATGAAATCGCCGCTAGGAATTATCCCCTTATAGAAAAGATGTGCCTTGCTCTAATTTATGCAGTAGAAAAACTACGTCACTACTTGCTTGGTCATGAAGTCAAACTTATATAAAAAACAAAGCCTATAAAATTTCTCATGACATGCTCATGCTTGTCGGGACGCCTTGCTCAGTGGGCATTATTGCTGATGGAATTCTACATCATGTATGTCCCACAGAAAGCCATCAAAAGCCAAGCATGGCTGATTTTATTGCAGCACACCTCATTCCAGCGAAGTCTCCGTTATCGAGCAACCCCCTTGATAAAGAAGTGTTTTGCGCTAACCTTGCTAATGCGTGGGAATTGTACTTCGATGGAACCTTTCAATCTATTCAAGGAGGCACTAGAGTAGTGTCCCTAACTTTGAGAGGAGGAGTATTGCCACCTTCTTTCTCTGTCGCTCAGGCCGGTTCTCATAATGAGGTAGAATATCAGGCCCTTATAATCGGGTTGGAAATAGCCTTCGACCTCGACTTGGAGCAGCTTAAGACCTATGGCGACTCTGAGTTGGTTATCCGACAGCTCAAAGGGATTTATGACGTGAGGAAAGACACTCTTAAGCCTTATCACGAGATTGTGAAATCATATATGGCCCAATTGGAGGACGTATCCTTGAGTCACATCCCCAAGAGGTTAAACTCACAAGCGGATGCACTTGCAAAACTCGTCGCTACAATTCAATTATCCTCATCAGGTACCCATGTTTGTTTGGGTGCCAGAATGGAGACACATTGAACTAAGAACTGAGGTAGATGAGGATGATGAGAGAAATATCTTCCCCGAGTGCCCTCCTTATCCATTCGGAGGCTAAAGAAGTAATCAAGACTAAACGAGAAATGGCACAGAGTCAAGGAACTAAGGTTCAAAACTAAGAACTAGAATTCTTTGACCCCATGTGCGTAGAAATTGAGCAGGTAGAAGAATGGAGAGAACTCATCACTAGTTTCCTAAAACATGACAGGCTCCCAGAAGATCATACCGAACGCAGACGCGTATGTCGAATGTCTACCAAATATACTCTCCTTGAAGGAGATGCCCTCTTTAGATGGTCATTTGACTACATTCTTCTTAGATGCGTGGACGTGCAAGAGGCAAATAAGGTATTAGAAGAGGTACACTCAAGCATTTGTGGACTACACTAGTCCGGTCCTAAGCGCTATGAACGGATACGTAGATTGGGGTATTATTGTCCTTCGATGATTGTTGATTCCTTAAAATATGCTAAGCAGTGTTAGGTGTGCCAAGTACATTGAAGTCTTGTTCACCAACCTCCAGAGCCCATACACCCTGCAGTAGCATCATGGCCCTTTTCACAATGGGGTATGGACATTATGGGGCCTATTAACCCTCCTTCGGCAATGGGCCATGTCTTTATTCTAACTGCAACAGATTATTTATCTAAGTGGGCTGAAGCGGTCCCCCTTAAGCAAGTTCCTGAGACAACAGTGGACAACTTCGTTTGACATCACACCATATATCAGTTCGGAGTGCACGACCGAATTATATCTGACAACAGTCCTCAATTTAGGAGTCACCACATTGATCGTTTGATTAACCAGTTTAGTTTCGAATGGAGGTACTCGACTATGTACCACCCTCAGGCAAATGGATTGGCTGAGGTCTTCGATAAGACTCTATGCAATGTTTTAAGAAAGTCAGTATCAAAGACAAAGAAGAACTGGCATGAGAAGCTTCCTGAGGAACTATGGGTTTATCATACTACTACTCGAAATGCTATAGATTCCACTCCATACTCTCTGATCTATGGGGGTGAAGCAGTTTTACCCCTTGAAATTCAAATTCCTACAATGCGTGTCACTATACATCAAGGACTAATCGATAATGAGAGAGTCAAACTTCGGTATCAAGAATTGGATGCACTCGACAAAAAGAGGCTAGAGGCTCAACAGAACCTTGAATTCAACCAAGGGAGAATGAAGAGGGAGTTCGATAAGTCAATCAAAGTCCTCTCATTTGCCCCTGGGGATCTAGTTCTAGCCATCAAAAGGGTAATTTTTATGCGTGGGCGTCATAAAGGGAAGTTTGAACCCAAGTGGGAGTGTCCCTTTATAGTCAAAAAGCTCTCGCTAAATGGAACTTACATATTAGCACATCCAGATAGAGAGGAGGCAATGCTCCCTATCAATGGGTGATACCTAAAGAAATAGTATCCGTAATGCATATTCAAGAAAAGACACTCAATGCAAAGTAGGAAAGACAGTTTGATTCAAGGTCTAACTCTTTATTGCTGTCAAAATGAGTTACAATTTACAAGCCAAAAAGACCGTTATTAGGGAGGTTGCACATCTCTTGCACCTGAGCATATGAGGACAGTTACAAATCAAAATATGTAGTTTTGCTCTTCATCTGAGGATAAGATGACGGTTACGGGGCCAAAAGAATGCCTATCCTCATGAAGAAGAAGAAACCCACCGAAGAATTATTCTCCCAGAAGAAGCAAATCCACGAAAGAATTGCTTTCCTAGAAGAAGCAAACCCGCCAAAGAAGAACCCTCATCATGAAGAAGACGCAAAACCACTTAGAGAGTCAGCTTCAATTCATCTAATGAGAGCCACCATAGGTGGACGGTTTCAGGCCAAAAGAAGGAGCCAACCATTTCCGAGTCATCTTCAATTCATCAGACGAGTACACCAAATATACAAAGCAAACTTCTTTTGCAAGGAACTGGCCTATGATGGAGAGCATATCATGTTCACAGTGGATGCCCTTCCATAGAACAACATGGACTTCACTGTTGTGCTGGAGGACTTGGCTCCCAACAAGCATGACAAGTCGGGCCTTACCATTAGTCACCACCCTTTGTCTACCCATTCCAACACCATCACCAAGGGTAGCAATTTCTGCATGTAACTTACTGCCACATGCGAGCAGCACTATGCACGTCATCACGCGCCACATGCGCTGATGAGCGCCGTCTGAAGTCAGTGCCGACTATTTCCTCCAAAGACTAGCACAGTTTGTGCTCCTAACTGCTAGCGCTAGCTACCTTTCTTGAGGATCAGCACCAATCGTGTCAGCTCCGGTTACGCTTCTAACCATCAGCGTCAGCTATGTCAGTGCTGACTGTGCTTCTGTTAGTGTCAGCTGCCTATCCTAAGTTAGTGCCGGTTGTGTGCTCAACTATAGCTTTTCACCTCCCAATGACTCATTGTTTTCCACGTCTCTTCACCTCCGGAGACTCCTCATTTTCAAGGCCTATATCCCTTCGTCTCCCCAAATGTGGCATGATTTCCAAGCACAACCGTTCACCCCCTACGATAGTCCACCTCGTGCACCGGTTCGTTCCTTGTCTTTTTGGTTTCTCGTCGAAACTTCTCTTCCCCATTGAAAAACCTCTGCAAGGGCACCAAAGACACCGAGAAACCACTTAAGCCCCCAAAAAAAGGCGCATGAAAATGCCCACTGCTGCATTTCCCACAGCTCCATCTCGAAAAATCATGGTCAGAGCTCTTCTATTTCCCGAAAAACTCCCAGGAGAACTCTCTTTTGTCGTTCTCTTCCTACAACTTCACCAATGCCCGACAAAAACTTCTGTCAGGCTTACCGAAACCTTCCTGTAAGGTTTTCTAGAATACTTGATCTCTTGCCGAAATCCCCCTGCTTGTCGAAGCTTCCACCGAGAACCCTTCGCTCACTATTAAAATGTTTGTTTAAGTTTTTAACTTTAGTGAAAAGTGGGGAAAATGGGGTTTTACCCCCTTATATAGCAACCACTACCCTCAAACGCCCCTCACAAAATGGGAATCCCAGCCGCATTCAAGGAAAGCCAAACGACGATGAGCCGAGTCAGGCTTTGACCCGAGGCCCGAGGCAACTCTCATCACAGCCTATAAAGTTCCAACAAATAGGTTGGACCAGGTCAGGCTTTGACCAGAGGCCTGAGTAAAGTTTAATTTTCTTCCTCATCAAGTGCCTTGCAACACAGACCAGGACCAAGTCTGGCTCTGGTCATTGCTCGAATATCAATCCACACCAGGTGTTGGTTACGCGGTTGAAGTTACCCAGTGCTAGCTGTGTTTCAACAATGTTAGCGACGGCTGTGTGCTCGGCTACTCAGCGTTGGCTGTGTTCCAGCAATAGCATAGTGTCGGCTGTATGCTAGGCAACTCAGCACCAGCTGTGTTTAAAGCACGTGTCGTCCTCACTGCCCGTTGTGTTCCTGAAGACTCATCGTCAGCTGAGCACGCACAAGAAACTCTCACATTAGACCTATCACAAGCGCTTCTCGAGGGGGTGCTTCTCAAACTATTGCACCTTCTTAGGTGAAGGGGAAGAAGAGGAAGCAGACTACCCCAGTTGTACCTCATGCACCGGTTTGGGAGCCAGCCAACGATTTTTCGCCATCTGTTTCCTCGGATTCATATGTTCTCTTATTATTTCTGCATCACCCTCTACTTTTGGGGATTCGTCTTCCCTTTTACCTGAGCCCTCCTCTAGCTCTTCAGAGACTCAGGCCGATGCCTCAGATCCCGTTGAATCAACATTGCTTCAGATCAGGACGTGACGTCCATGGCTGAGGGGGAAGGCCCAGTCTCGATGGAGATCAATGGGGGAGATGAGGCAGTCAAGATAGAGAAATCCTCTGAGGCTTAGAAGGTTGCTGCGCCTATTGAGGCAAAGGGTGCAGTCATGGAAAGGGAAACCTCACGAGAGCTTGTGGTCATAGAGGAGGTTGATGTCCCAGGGACTAAAGAGGGACTACCCAAGAAGCAGGAAGTTGCTGCTTCAAGCTATGTAGCTATAGGGGATGCAAGGGTAGGACATCCTCAGGGGCTGATCTTGATGGCCAAGAGATGGTAGCCCTAGTGGGCAATGAAGGAGTGGAGGGCCTTATAGCCATAGAAGCAGTAGGCCTAGTAGAAGAAGCGATAGCTGAAATGGCTGCCTTAAAGGACAAGGGCGAAAAAGAAGGCAGAAATGGCATTTCAAGAAGAGAGGGAGCAGGGAGAAGAAGTTGGCCCTGAAAGGGTTGAGGCTACTTTGGAGCATATTGTGACTGCTCTAGAAAATGAGGGGCAAGGAGAAGAGGTTGGCCTTGAAGGGACTAAACCTACTAATAGTGAGGTTGAAAAGCCAAGTGAGGAGGCTCATATTGTGAGGGCCGAGCAAGTTGAGACTGGGGCCCCCTTTGAATTTGCAAATGATGAGATCTTGGGCTTCACAATGGCTCGAGAAGAGTCAGCAACTCACATGGCTATCATCCTTTCGAGCCCCACCATTGAGACTGATGCTCCTTCCATTGCGGCGGCCCCAGTAGCATTGTTCAGGTCTAATTTCAGTGGGATGTCTGACATAATCATGGATATGCTTTGCCTGAGCATTCAAAAACTGAAAGATCTGCATCTTACTGAGCTTGACAATGCAATCCAGAAGTTAAGGCAGATCATCCTTCTATGGGGTGCACCAGAGGTCTTCTCATATTTTGATGATGTCGTAAACGAGCTGGAAGGGTAGAGAATAAAGGCCTTGCATGAAGAAGCAACTGCACAGTGGCTGGAGAGGTCGTCATTGCGCCCTTTGGAGTTCTCACTCATGCACCATTGTGAACTGGTAGAAACTAAATTGTAGCAAAAGGATGTTGCAGTTTCCTAGAGATCTGACCATGCTGAGGAGGCCATCGCCGGCCACCAGAAGGTGATGACCCTCAGGGCGGAGATATTAAAGCTAACACAAAATCTTGACAAGTTGGAGGAAGAAACTGCGGCTTGAGAAGCGAAGGATAAGGTGCTTTCCAATAATATTTTGACTCTCGAATACTCCTTGGAGGATGGGACTGCCTCGATGGAGCATGAGGCTGGGATGGTGGAAGAGTTGAACGGATGCATCAAGCAGGCTAGGGCATCAGCCATGACATATAGGGGGAAGATCAATGAAGTAATTGATCAATTTTGATAGTGTCATCATATTTTCTTTCCCTTTTCCTATATATTTTTTTTCTGACACTTGTAATACACCCTTGCTTTATGAATAAAATTCTTTGTTTTTCTTCAGTGTGCTGCGTGACTCTTTTTTTTTATTTACTTCTCTGCACTCTTCCTCTTTCTCGTGTTCATTGTTTCTGCCCCTTCGTGGAATGGGACATGGAGGGATACCCTACACCTTGCTTTGTTTTACGATAAGTCGTTGTAGCTTCAATGACCCCGAATGGGGGAGAAGTTGCTTCTTCTCCCGTTAATGTTTGATTGAACATGGGCTCATAGTTCATCGTTCTCATAATGTGATGAGCCTGATCACTGTAAATAGTCCAATGAGGAGGAGCTTTGACTTCTATTCGAGGTGCATTCACCCCATATTTGATGGTATGGGCACTAGTGATTCTCGGTCTCTTGGGCAAGGTGTTTGGGCTGCCTTGCCGGCTTAGGAGTGACGAGCCCTTGTTGGAGCATCGCCTCAAACAAGGCTTGAAGAGGGTCTGAATTTTCAATTCCTGAGTCTTGACTCAAGGGGTCCTCTTGTACCAGTGGAGGAGAAATTTGGGTATCTCTATCTGGAACGTCACCAACTTCTTGGCCTGTCTGCATTTTCTTTGCTAAAAGCTTGTGAGAGTCAGAGTATTCGCTCAGGTCATGCCTTGATATCTGATGATATGGACACCAAAGAACCCCGGCTCCTCGACTCTGGTGCTTGGGTTGTCTCATTGGTTTTGGCGTAATGAGGCCCTCTTAAAGCATCATGGAAAACAAGGCGCAAAGGATGCTGGATGTCTCATCTTCCTCTTGAACTGTCGCCATGTGGGACGCTTCTACTACCCCGAATACTTTCTTGAGTTCTTCGAGCTTGATCTGACTCTATTGGATTAGAGCCTCGATGATATCTTTAAGTGTGTAGCATTCTTTTGTGGAGTGGTTTATCATTTAATGATAAGCACAATATCTTGTGTGCGTATAGAGACTAGCTTGACCAAGACACTTGATCTCAGGCAGCACAATCACGTTCTGTTCCAGCAATAGTCAGAGTAGGGCAGGAACCCATTCCTTTTCAAAAGGATATATCATATTCTGTTGTTTGGTCCAATAGTCATCTCTATTAAGGTTTGCAGCTGGGGGGTACCCGGTTGTATGGTAGATATTGTTTGCCTATCTGAGGTGTTGTCTTTGTTGTGCAAAGTCTGAGAGGCAGCCTTCTTTGGATCACTAACGGTAACAGCTGCACTGATTACCTCTTTTTGTTGGTTGTCCCGAGGTGTTGGCCCGAGAACTACCATTGCATTGGTTGTTTCTCGAGCTTGAGGACTATTGTCGTGACCCACCATGGTGGCATGACTTAGAGATCAGCTCTGACAGGGAGGTTGGGTTGGAGGCTTCGACATGCAGAGCGTTCTTAGGTCGCAAGTTTTGTTCACAGGTCTGAACTGCTGCCTTCTCAAGCATGGGATTAGCATGACGAGAGACCAAATCTCTCCACCTTGCTATGAATCGATCTACAGGTTGATCTGGATCTTGGGTCAAGGTGAGAAGCTCGATGGTTTGAACCTCTGTCTCAACCTCATAGAAGCACTGGTGGAATAGTTTCTCCATTTCCTCTCAAGTATGTACTGAGTTTGGGGGAAGCCGAGCATACCACTGAAAAGTCGGGCCATCAAGGATGAATTGACGGAGTAGGAATCTCCCATCAGCTGCTGTCTCTCGACATGCTTCTTAGAAGTGGGCGATATGCTGGTGCGGGGATATGGTACCATTGAACAGGGGAAACTTCTTTCTTGTAGTCTGAGGGAAACAAGACCTGATCAATGTATGAATGGTACGGCTTTTGATAAATCGTTCCACCCTGTATTCTCGAGATTTGTTTGTTCTTTAGGTTGTGAGTCACCATAGCATTGATGTCTGCCTGTGAAATGGGTTGAGGGATAGAATTGTTCTGTGATGCAGGAAGAGGAGGCCGCCTTAGAGCTGTATCATCTAAATGATGGGAATTGACCTCATGGTAAGCCGAGTGATGTGCGACCTCCTGTGATCAGTCTTTTCCATCATTGCTTACATCATCTATTCAAACCTTTCCATGCTTGCTTCCTGGGTGTCACCAGGCTCATTTACAATCATGGCACTGACCATTTCTAGAGGAAGGTCAACCCTACGTGCAGTTGAGAGTTTTCGAGCTTGGCAAGTTGCACGTGGAAAATCGGTCAGCAAGGGGTCAGCATTCCCCGACTAGACTTGAGTCTTACATACGGATCATGTGAGGAGCGGCTCTTGACAGTCTTGGGACCATGGATGCTGGGTGGTCGAGTCATCTTCTATGACGCTGACCACAGTGCAGGATTCCTGCACTTCTTCTTCAGTCTCTGTGATTAGAACAGGGTAGAAGGTATTTTGAGGGAGGAAACCCTTGAAAAGGGGTGCCCCGGCTTTTCTGGTCAGGTCCTTAATCAGAAAATGCATTCCTCTTGTCTTGCTTGAGCTTTAGACTAGACCTCTCTCCAGAACTGAGATTGGGGTCGAGGTTGACTTTGTTTCTTAGAGCATGAGAGGGTGGCATCCATAAGGTGGGGTAGCGAAAGTGAACCTTGGACGGGCTTGGGCTGCTGCCTCGGAAGTTGAAGAACTTCATTAATCATCAGGCCTTTGCATCGAGCTCCTTTGTGGGATCCAGAGGCATAGCGGGTTTGATGAGGCTGGCTGAGGATGGTACTCTTAAAGAAAACCTTCGAGTACCAGGTCTTGAGGTTTTTGCCGAAAGGAGATAGGGGGAAAGAAGAGGGGAGCGACTCTCGATGATGTCTAGGTCACGAGCAGTGGCTTGAGAAAGTGGGGCATGTACACCCCTTAAAGTAGCATTACGGGTGACTTGAGGGTCAGCTCGGGCTCGAACAGGTGCTCTGGCCTTATGAGGTCGAGAACCACGAGAATGTGTCTGTAAGGGAACAGGTGGAAGCCAGCCCCTTACAAGGTGCACGAGTGTGTGTTGAGTTGGCGAATGAAGGGGTCGTCTCTCGTGTGCCTAAGTTGGCACAGCAATGATGTTGCCCCGAGCAGTGCGATGCATATGCATGCGCAGAGGTTTTGGCCCAAGGAGGCTTGATCTTGAACGTTTATTTGAGGTAGCACAAGGGCAGCCCCAAGGTGTGACTCGAGTGGATGACCCACGAGCCTTAGTGTGTGTGCATGAGGTGGAGGCCGCAGGGTCTCTTCCTCGATGTGTTGAGTCTTTAATCATAGAGACTCAAGGTGGTGCAGGAATGTGGGGGGAAGCCTTACAGGATCCCACAGAAGCAATGACAACTTCCTTACCTTTTGTAGAAAGGGTCTGGGCAGCCTTCTGGTGTACCTCGACAATACGACGGACAAGTGACTTGCCGGTGACAGGGTGCATGCCGTGAGTGGTAGCAGATGCACTACCAATGCAGGGTGCCTTAGTGGAAGTTCCACTAGAGCGAAGAGATAGGGAGTTAGGGACCTTAAAGTCCCTCCTCACGCCTATCCAGGTTAAGACATGGGAGCTAGACAATGTGTCTTTGCTCAAAAGGAAGGTTGGGAACGAAGTCCGAGGAACTTGTTCCCAGGGGAAGTTCGTGAATGCGGGCATCAAAAAGTCATCGATTCGGATAAACGAGTTAGAGAACCCAGAAGCCATATGTGGTGTGTGAAAACAAACAAACAAAGGAGAAACTAGCCAAACAAGGACGATCCGACGAAGGGGTAGTAAGTCCCCAATGAAGTCGCCAAGCTGGTTAGGTGCCTCGATCTCGCCCTATGGATCTAGATGTTTTGGCATCACGTGTCTCGGGTTTCGAGGAAACCCGAGACTTTGAGATCGCTCTCTCGGGAACCTTGCTCAAGAGCAAGGACATGTATACCAATCAATGAGAGAGGAATTAAAGGTGGGTTTGGGACTTAGATGGGCTGGCTCACTTGGGTGCCCTCTTCGATCACGAAGAAAGCCCCCCAGTTCAACAACTAGTTCGGAATCATTTCTCTTGGCTTGTATTCTCCTGTTTCTGCAATCACACACACATGGTTAATTTTACAAGACAATGGGTCGAGTGACCCCACCTTGTCTTTGGGTGAATAAGAAAAGAAAAGGAATGATGAGATGAGAGTTGGAAGAAGGAAGAAGAAAGAAGAAAAGAAAAGAAACTGACATTTGACCTAGTGACTAGCCTAACAAGTGGATAGATTGGCATGATGATGGACCTGACGTGGTACCAAGATGGGCACGGTAATGCAGACTGGCACAGCAGCAATACTACTCGACAATAGAACACTAACCAGCCTGGCACAACAGCTAGTTTGACGTGGCAGCAAGACAGGCACGGTAACTTAGACTAGCACGGTGACAATACTGGTTGACCACAAGACTACCGTGACAATGCTAGATTTGTCCCTTGGTCAAGAAGAAGAAGAAAGAGAAAGAAGAGAGATAAGAATAGAGAGAAAGAAAAGAGAAAATAAGAGAGAAGAGAAGAGAGAAGAGAAGGGAGAAAGAATAAAAAAGGGAGAAAAGAAGAGAGAGAAGAAGAGAAAGAATAGCATGGACGGCGGTGGACTTCCACCGTCCATGACTGTTTATGCTGAAAATCAGACAGATCTTCTGATGAAGGTCTCTCGATTTTAACACCTTAAACTAAATGAAAATGCAAGAAATAAAATGGTTAAGAAAGTTGGACAAATGGAATTCAGATCTACGGCTAGATCTGCCTGGAAACGAGCAGATCTGCTCTTAGATTTGTGATAGGGCCAGCATGATCCAGAGAATCCAAAACACGATTTTAAAGTGAATAAGCAGATCAAAATGAAATTAAAATAGTAAAGAAGAATAAGAAAAAGAAGAAAGGAAAATGATTCCAAGTCGAGCCCGATGCCCTTGGACTCCCGAGCCTTATGAGGCTAGCCCGTATTATAACCAGTCCTCTTTTGTCTCTCTTATCCCGATGTCAGCCAACAAATATTCATTGAGTAGGGTGAGAGTGCCCTGTAAAATGGCTTCGAACTAGGGTTCTCAAGCTTAGATTAGATAGGGTTTTTTCTCTGAGGTTTTTTATCAAATCTCTATCTTCTGCAGCTCTCTAGGGCTTCTAATGTCTATCTTTAATATTTTCTCTCCGTCCCCTCGGGTTTTTTCTCTCTCTAATGCCCACGAAAAGAGGCCTTATAGGGTTCAAAGCTTGTTGGGACGAATAAACTCACATAACAAACAAATTCCAGGTCAAAGGGTCCACCATTTGAGGGTCATGGATCTAGGCGACACACCTAGTGTCGCCCTAAAAACATGGTAAAAGTCATAAAAGGTGAAAAAAATAGAGGTTTAGGGTAAAGTGTTCTGGGTGACACAGGCCGTGTTGCCCAAATTTAGGCGACACTAGGTGTGTCGCCCAGTTTAGGATGGGCAACATTAGCTTTGTCGCCCAAACCAAATGGTGTCCATATTGAAAAATTATTTTTCAAGCGTGTTCCTCAGCCTCTCATAAAGCTACCAGAAAATCTTTGGGTCATAACAGATTTTTTTACTATTTTTAAAGATTTTTTTGGTAAAATTGGGCATTTACAGAAATCTGAGTTAAAATAAGGTTTTTGCAGCGTTCCGGGCAAGCAGACTGGTTCCATGGTTCCAGGTCACAAGATAGGTTGTGTGAACTATGGATTTGGGTTTACTAGGTTAAGTGTGATCCTAAGAGTCCAATAAATCATATAATTTGCCAAATTTAAAATGGGGTGTCTACAGTTGCCCCTCTTTAGCACTCCTTGTCCTTAGAGGAATAGGCGAGTGACAAAGAGGTAGACACTTTGGCGTTCCCTGTCCTTCAAGGGGCAGGCAAATGTCTAAGATAAAGTAGACATTTTAAATTTTGTCCTAACGTGTCACGTGGTCAGAGGGCACACCAGCTATCCTTCCAAGTCATTGTGCTCACCGAACTCACCTACCTAGGGCATTTTTCTTCCTAGGGTTTTCGGCGTTGTCGGTGAGTTACACAAGCTTGAAACTCGAGTTGGATTTTTTGGCCATGCCACTTAACTTCAGGGGTTTTGGAGTTTTATCCCTAACATTTTCTTTGATCTCCTTAGGGTTTCCTAAGGCTATCTATAGGAAAAGGCCTTTTATAGAAGGAGACTTGTTTGGCTAAATCTGAAGAGAGAGACGAGGTAGCAATGCGGTAAACGCGGCGATGCAGTATTCATCATATACGAGTGTCCAAGCTCCTTCATTTTAGAAAATGTTTTAGAAATTTTGAAAGTAGGGGGAGAATTGAAATAGAGTTCTGAGCAGGGACATGCTACGATTTAACAAAGAAATTAAAGTTTTTTAAAGCACAATACATATAGTGAACATTTTGAAAAGAGGAAGATATTCTGAAAACAAGGTTGGTTAGCAGTTTTAACTCCTGCAACCATAGAGCCCACTAAGAAGTTTAGCGTCATGCATCGGTGGACCATACACCCGACCCATTTACGTCATATGGGGATGGGCGTTTGAACAAGGGGGTTGTGCCTTGAACACATTGAACGGGGTAGTTGTGCCCAAAACAACATTGAACAGGGTGGTTGTGCCCTGAACACATCCGACATTTTACGTCATATGGGGCTAGACGTTACATGTCTCGTCTCTTTTACATCACACGAGTTTTACGTTGAACTGGATATACCCAACCTTTAGCATCATACGGGGCTAGACATTTGAACAGAGTGGTTATGCCCTGAAAACATTGAACAGGGTGGTCGTACCCTGAACACATCTGATATTTTATGTCATACGGGGCTAGATGTTACATATCTCGACTTTTTAACATCTTACGAGTTTGATGTTTTTCCTGTCTCGATTGTTTAACGTTGCACGAGTTTGACGGTTTTTTTTGTCTCGGCTCTTTAATGTTGCATGAGTTTGACGTTTTTCATTGAAACAGGGTGGTTGTGCCCTGGATCGGACTTTAGTTGACAGTTTAGGCTCATGTCATCGAGGAGTGTTCTCCCTTTTTCTTTTTCTTTTTTGTTTTTTTTTTTTTTGTATTTTTGAAATTTTGGAAACATGGTTGGTAGTTTAAGCTCATGCCAAAGCGGAGAGTTTTTATTTTTACGAATTGTTTTTGAATTTTTCTGGAAAATTGGTTGGCAGTTTAGGCTCATGCCACCAAGGAGCGTTTTATTTTAAAAGTTAATAAAAATGTTTGAAAATGATCATAAAAAACCATGACAAATCATGTTTGATCCTTGGAAGTCCCCAAAACTTGAGTGGGGAAAGTTTATGCGAAAAGGTTTTGGGCAACACTAGCCGTGTCGCCAAGGTTTGGGCAACACGGCTGGTGTCGCCCACCTTAAAAAAACTATTTTTTTTCTTTTTTTTTATTTAGTGTATTTTGCAAGAAAACGTAAAACTAAAAATTTTGGCAAAAATGTATGGGCGACATGCCTCATGTCACCCTCACAGATTGGGAGACACAGGCAGTATACCCCATAAAAAAAATTTATTTTTGTTATTGGAAAATTTTATGGATTGAAAGGGGTTTTTTTAAAAAAAATATGTGGGCAACACGAGCAGTGTCGCCCAAGTCTGAGTACGGAATTGGGCGACACAGGGAGTGTCGCCCAGACCTCTAACCCGTAAAATTTTTTTTTTTTATTTTTCATGGTTTTATGATTATCTAAACCCGCTGTTTGCCGAAGTGGATAACTATAGGACACGTTTTGGGTCGGGTTTTTTCTATAAAAATCATCTCCCTCGCACTCTTCTCGCATATTTCAAACTCAATTTTCCTCCTCTCACCTTCATCCTCTCCCTTCTTCATCATCTTCCCTCTGTTTTCACAGGATTTTATTGCTCCCATCCCTATGCTTTCATGGCTCCAAAGAAGGACAATGTGATCTCTAAGGGCAAGGGGAGGGTTTTCAAGCGGGTTGTCAACGGAAGAGAGGAGGAGAATTCCCCCCTTTTTCATACCTGAAGGTCTGCCCTCTCATATCTCATAGGGCCTTCGATTGGGTGAAGTTCCTCGATGTGTCAATGGATTTCCTATCATCGGACCTTGGTTCTGAGATTGGTTTCTTTTCGCACGGCAGTGGCCCAAGCTCATGGCCCTTCTAGCTTCAATTTCGATCATAGGCATCTTGAACATGGCCTCTTCCCATGTGAACTTTCCACTCCTTGAGGCTCTTGCTAAGAGGTTTAACTATCAGATGAACACTTTCTTTCTTCCTACAGGCAAGACAACACCAACTTTGAAGGACGTTGCCAGAATTTCTATCCTGAACTTTGTCGGAATTGCATATCAACCCTCCACTACCACTAATGACCATTCTGTCATGTGTGTGCAACTGTTGGGGGCTGCTTATTCTTCACATGATCAGTGGGTTGATATGGACTTGCTGGTCAAAAATCGAGAGCAATCTCTAGCTGCCGAACGGATCAGTATTTTTCTTTTTGTGATGTTGGGCTCCATTCTCTTTTTGAGTGGTCGTAAGATGGTTCACAGTTCCCTTCTTGCCTTAGTCCATGCCTTCTGGGAATGAGCAGGTTACACCATTGTTCTGACCGTACTGGCGGGCATATACCAAGGTCTTCACTACCAGGTCACGCAAGGTGACCGATTTATTGAGCGCAGTGTCCTGATTTTGTAGGTATATTTTTTAACATAATTTTATTTTATTTTTCCCCTGAAACTTAATATTTTGTCTGGTTTTTGGGCTCTAGAGTTCATGTTTTAACGTAAGAATTTATTGGAAAAAGTCGTGCTGGATCCGGGAGGTTCTAAGTTGGGCGATAGAGCTAGTGTCCCCCTGGGTGACATGGCCAGTGTTGCCCAAGTCTGAGTGACACGCCTAGTGTCGCCCAATCTGGGCTAGGCGATGGTTAGGGTCCTCGATCTCGCCCTCCAGATCCTGGCACGTCTAGGGTTTCGAGGGAAGACCTAGGACATTTTTGAGATAGCTCTCTCTGGAGCCTCGTTCAAGAATAGGAGCAGGTGTTACCAACTGGTGAGAGAGGAATTTTAAGGTGGCTTTGAGATTTACTCGGGCTGGCTCACCTGGATGCCCTCTTAGATCACGAAAAAAGCCCCCCCAGTAATGAAACTGGATCAAAATCAACTCCCTTGGCTCATATTCTTCTTGTCTTTTGCATTCACACACATATATGGCAAAGGTTGTAAGATAGGTGGGTCAGACCTCACCTTTTTCCTCTTTGATGAACATACACAAGCATGCGCATTCAAAAAGAAGAAGAGAAGAAAGACATGGTAGAGAAGAGTTCGATTGAGCGAGAGGATCACGCTGGCGAATAATTGTCCTGATGTGGTAGTAAAACGGGCTCGATACTAAAACTGGCTTATGGGATCCCTACTAGACATCACTACCAATAACTACTAGTTAAGCATAATGGTCAGTCTGTCGTGGCAATAAAGCAAGCCAAGTAACCCTGGCATTGCAATATTATGGCTAGACGATAGGACTTCCATACTTCCATACTTCCATGAGAGGCTAACCTCAATCCCTCTTAGCCTAACGAAAGAATAGCAAAGTGGTGGTTATAGGGGAAAGAATGAAGTAAGAGAAGAAGGGAACAGGCAGAAGGAGGGAGAAGAGACGAGAAGATAAAAGAGAGAGGGAAGGAAGACGCAGTCGACGTTAGACATTGCCAACTGTTTCAAAAGAGAAGAGAGAGAGGATGCAGTAGATGTTAGGCTTCACCGCTTGTCGAAAGATGAGGAAGAGAACCAACCGGCGCTAGACTTGCATCGGTTGCAATGGGAGAGAAGCAAGGGAGAGAGATCGAGTCAACATTAGGCTTCACTGACTGCAACAGAAGAAAGACAAATCCAACCAGCGTTAGGCCTCGCCAACTGTGACAAGAGAGGAGAGAGAAATCCAACCAGCATTAGGCTTTGTCGACTATGAAAAGAGAGAAGAGAGAGAAATACACCTGACATTGAGAATGAAAGAAAAAGAGAGAGAAATTCAACCGGCATAGAGGCTTTGTCGATTGCTTTAGAAGAGGAGAGAGAAATCTAGTCGATACTAAGCTTCACCGATTAACAGAAGAGGTGAGAGAAATCCAACCGGCACTGGAATTCACCGATTATGATAAGAGAGAAGAGAGAGAAATTCACCCGATGCTGGGGATGAAAGAAGAAGAGAGAGAAATTCACCTGACGTTGTGGATGAAAGAAGAAGAGAGAGAAATTCAGTCGGCAGTAGGCTTTGCCGATTGACAGAAGAGGTGAGAGAAATCCAATAGATGTTGAGCTTCGTCGACTGTCAAAAGAGAGACATGAGGGAGAGGAGAAAGAAAGAGATAGAGATGACAAGACCTAGCCGGCACTGAGAAGAAGAGAGGAGAGAGGAAAAAAAATAGAAAAGAAGTGAGAGAGATAAGGGAGAAAGTAGAAAAGAGGAGAGAGAAAGAGAGAAATGAGAGAGAAAAGAGGAGGAGAGAGAAAGAGGGGAGAAGGAGAAATTTACCTGCCCGAAGGGTATCGACCCTTTCTTCTCTCTCCTCTCCCGCTCTCCAAGACGTACTCACAAGCTCAAGCAAGAATGGAAATTTCTATTGAATGATCCAAGAATGAATCGAGGGGTCGTTACAATTTAGCTTTACATGTTTGTATAGAATTGGGCTAAAACATCAGTGTTTGCCCAAAAACTAACTAAATTGATGATAATTAAAATTTAATTGAATTATAGAAAATTAAAAAAATGGGGTGCAAAATGACTGTTTTACCCCGTGCCTAACAATGTGTTGAATTTCAAAACAGTCCCTGTTGCTGATCTAGAACTTGCGTGATCTTGCATGTCTGATCCGGGGTAATTTTTATGCTCAATTATTCTCAAGATGATTGTTTTCTTGTAGGGCTCAGCATGACTATCGATTTGATACCAACTTCAAGCGATGGATCGTGTTTTCGGTGCACAACCATGTGACTTGAAGTTTGAGTAGATCTAGAAACTTTGAATAGATAGTGTGTTCATTCCTTAATTTTTTTCTATGATTTCTTCATCATAGTGCACTAAGAACTCCTTCACAATCGCATGGAAACAAACGGAATGTGATTTAATGCCCGAACGAAAATTTCTTAACTTTTAAGTTTTTGATGGAATCTAGAATCCAGCGGCCAGAATTTCAGTTACTTCTTTGGCTTCGTCCATGAAATATGATTATCCATCATGTATGACGTTCAATCCGATGATAGTCCTGGACCTTAGACACACAATGAAAGTGGTTTCGCATCGATCCATTGCGTGAGCGTCATGATTTTGTCCATCGAGCGAGTCGTGTCGTTGTTGCATTTTCTACAACTTCTTCACAGATTGGCAACTTTTCTCTAACTTTTCTCCCTACTCAGATAATGTCACGAGGCATACCACATATCAAAACGTTCGTCTCAACAAGATGAACACGCTTACAAAATTTGAGAGTGATCCAACTCGAATAGGGTGAGATATGGGCCCCGAAAGTGGCTGCTAGTAGCTATGAAAACAACCACCTTTAATGGTGTTTTGTAGAGTGAGGCCACACGGAAATAGTTTGTGTGGCCCCTCCTATTTCAATGTTTTGCTCATATCTTTGTCCTGGAGTGTTTGATTAAGCCGAATGTTGTGCTTCAAGAGAAGCGAGAAGGACAATCATTTGAAAAATTTCCTTCGCCTTTTACTTTTTTCCTTCCTAGCCACAGAGCCACGTGAACACCGAGGAGATTAACATAATGGTGTAATTAGGCCGCTCAGACATAGGGATGCATTGTTCACACATCCGTCTGTGGAGACTTTAGGGGGAGATGAGACAAATTTGCGGTGTTGTTTGCTGCTACACCAGGTTTTCTTTTGATGTTTAAAGTACCACTATGGGTCTCGTCTATCGAGTCTAGTCGGGGGCAGGTTCTATTAGCCCATCCCCAAGGTCTGGTCGTGCCGGCTAAGCGGGCTGACGTCTCTGGTAGGTTCTACCCTGGCTTTGTCAGCTTCCTGCCTTGGAAGGATGATGACTAGGCTACTTTGTCACCTAGCCTTATGGAGAGAGACATGCACGTTTCATCCAGGGGAGAAGGTCCATAAGATAAGAAGAAGGCATGCACATTTCATGCATGGGGAACAGGCTCCTTAAGAAAAAGAGAGGGTAACTGGGCAGGTTGTTACCCTGCTTGGAAGAAGGATGTTGACTAGGCAGGTTATTACCCAGCTTTGAAGAAGGAATGATGACTGGGCAGGTCGTTACCTAGCTTTGAAGAAGGAATGATCACTGGTCAGGTGGTTACCCAGCTTTGAAGAAGGAATGATGACTGAGCAGGTCGTTACCTAGCTTTGGAGAAGGATGTTGACTGGGCAGGTTGTTGCTCAGCTTTGAAGAAGGAATGATGACTGGGCAGGTCATTACCCAGCTTTTGAAGTAGGATGTTGACTAGGCAGGTTGTTACCCAAGACTGAAGAAGGGATGATGACTGGGCAGGTCGTTACCCAGCTTTTGAAGTAGGATGTTGACTAGGAAGGTTGTTACCCAAGACTAAAGAAGGATGTCAACTGGGCTACTTTGTTCACCCACGATGGATGAAGGATGTCGACTGGGCTATCTATTCACTCAGGATCGAAGAAGGATGTCTTCTGGGCTACCTATTCACCTAGGACCGAAGAAGGATGTCGACTGGGCTACCTGTTCACCCAAGACCGAAGAAGGGAAGATGAGGGTGATTTTAACGTCTACACCCTGCTGGATGTCTTGATGATGAAGGGAGTTCTAGCTGAAGCCGCTTGTGGAATCGAATGTTGCGTCAAGCTGATTTTATCGCTCTGAGTGCCCTTTGCGAGTTTCCACTTGAACTGGGGAAATGGTGCCTTTAAGACGATTTTCACCAATTGTCCTTTTTATTAGGCTTCTTTTGCCCATGGCCATGTCTTCCCTTTTTCCATTTTTACTCACGATGCCTTTTTGGGTTTTCACTGTGCTTAGTTTTATATTCATGGAACTCTTTTTCTCATGGTTTCGTGGTCATGCCCATCTGTCGTTTTTACTCATGGTGTTCCCATGTTCAGGTATACACCATGCCCGTTATTTCGTCTTGTTTTTCTTTTTTTTTGAAGGCATGTTTAAGGTCATGCCTTCGGCACCTGTGCAAAATAATTTAATGTCATGTGGTTAGGACGTGTACTATGGTTTTAAGGTCATATAGCTGGGCCATGGTTATGCAGTTTAAAGTCATACAACTACGACCGTGCAGTTTAAGGTTGTGCAACTAGACCTCTGTTAGAGTTTTAAGGTTATATAGTTTGGACCATGGTTATGTAGTTTAAAATCATACAACTGGGACCGTGGTGATGAAGAATGGTAGTCTATGGAGGCCATGGAGTGAGTATGGTGGTGGTTTGACTCACTCAGAGAAATGGCATTAGGCTACCTATGCGAGATGGATGATGTACGAAATGTGAGTGGACGATGGTGACCCACTAACTTACAACGAATATATATGGCAGGATGGTTCGCCATTTTGTGAGCGCGGGTGAGACTCAATAGGGAATGAGGAATGGTGATGAAGTGAATGAACTCAGTGGAGAGGTAATGAAGGTGGCACACGCACACTAATAGGTAGGTTAGGGAAGGCATGCGTGAAAATGCACGTAAGGGCATGTGCGCATATGTGGGGTAAGTTTATGGTCATACCTCCTAGACATGTCTGAAGCAGTTTTATAGTCATGCCAGCAGGACGTGCACTATGCTTTGAGGTCATAAAGCTAGACCGTGGTTATGCTATTTAAAGTCAAACAACTAGGACCATGTAGTTTAAGGTCGTGCAACTAGACCTCCGCTACAATTTAAGGTCATATAGTTCAGACCATGGTGCTGAGCCTTTTATCATCATGCAGCTAGGACGTGTACTATGGTTTAAGGTCATACAGCTGGGCCATGGTTATGCAGTTTAAAATCATACAACTAGGACCATGTAGTTTAAGGTCATGCAACTAGACCTCCGCTACAGTTTAAGGTCATATAGTTTGGACCATGGTTCTGAGCCTTTTATCGTCATGCGGTTAGGATGTGCACTATGGTTTAAGGTCATATAGCAGGACCATGGTTATGCAGTTTAAAGTCATAAAACTATAACTAGACGCGACATTTTTAAGGTCATATAGTTTGGAGGTCGTGCATCTAGACCACGGTGTGGGTCGCCAAGTAGATTGAGCTCTATAAGGAATAGGTCTGTGACGGTAATCTGACTCCTTAGGGATAAAATGGCTAAGACAATTCACAAACTGAGGGCTCAGATGGAAATTGCGACCTGAAGAAGGATGACCAACAAAAGTGGACTTCGCTAGGGTTTTTAAGGGGGTAAGCATACTCTCTGGGGTGAAAGATGAGACTGACTTCCTGAGGATGAGGTAGCTTAGTGTGAAAGAGACCCACTAGATATTGAAGAGGTAGGAATGATCTTTTCTCCACTGGAGATAATGGGCTACAGTATGGGTGTGACTCCTACTGGGGAGTCACACTATGGGTGTGACTTCTACTGGGGAGTCACACTATGGGTGTGACTCCTATGGGTGAAACAGCTCTTGACTCCATTAGGGAGGTCACGATTTGGGCGCAACGGCCCGTGTACAAGTCCAGTAGGGATGGCTTGCATGCAACTCCACTAGGGATAGTGGTAGGACATACACAGCTTCAGCCTGGAGTAGGTGACAATAGGTTGTTTGTAATACCGCTGGCACCAGGCATAGCGACCATGGTTTCTTATGAATGTCCAACCGGCGTAGAGCTCTAAAAACGCAACCGACGTTGGGTAGTTAAAAACTCAGCTGCCACGAGTCGTTACATTGTTTGAACACTACAAGCACTAACTCAATCGACGCTAGTCAACCGGCGCTAGGATTTGTTTGAAAATCACCTGGCACAGGACTACCGGTGCTAGGGTTGTTGGGAATTCACTCGATGCTAAGTCAACCGACGCTACGATTGTTTGGAATTCACTCAACGCTAAGTCAACCGGCACTGGGTTGTTTGGATTCCACCCGGTGCTAGGGTTGTTTTGAATTCACCCGACGCTAAGTCTTTGATCAATGAGAGTTACCTTGGGCCTAGAGTCAAAGCCTGACCCAGCTCATCGTCGCTTAGCCTCCCTTATACATGATTGAAATTCTCAGTTTGTGAGGGGTATTTAAGGGCAGTGTAGTCTATATAAGCGGGTAAAATCCCATTTTCCCGCATTTTTCACCAAGGGTAAAAAAGAACTTAAGCAACATATTTCTTTAACAGTGAGGAGAGGGTGGTTAGTTGATGTTCTGGCGGGCAGTAAGACTTCAATAGAAGTTTTTGAAGCAAAGGTTCTTTGGCAAACAACAGCATTCTGACGGTTTGACAAAGAAGACCTTCGGCGAACAGACTTCGCCGAGAATTCGGTAAGGTTGCAGAGAAAGCAACGGGGAAAGGAGAGCTCTTCAGGGATCTTTTCAAGAAATGGAAGAGGTTCCGGCTGTAATTTTTTCTAGAAGAAAAGGCGAGAGTTGCAGCAGTGAGCATTTTCACACGTCTTGATGGTTTTTCAGGGACTTTTAAGGAATTTCCCGGAGGTTACGGTAACTTGTCGAGATTGTTCGTGGTGTTGCAGAGGTTTTAGAAGAAGTTTGGAGGAGTTTTTGATGAGGTTTTGGTGACGCTCAGGGGTAAAAACACTGGCAGGAAAGTTTTTAGGTAGGTTTCCGGCCGTATAGCAGAAGTTTCGACGGGAGACGAATGCGCACAGGAGGTGTGCCGTATGATTGCAGGAGGTGAACCGTCGTAGGAAGTGTACGGTCATGGAATATGTGGTGACAGTTAGCCTTCGCTCGTGTGTCAGGCGGTGCCGAAGGACGTGGCCACAGTTGTCAGTCGGCGCAACTGAGTTCGAGGTGTCCCGACTAGGATTGGTGGCACGTTTGAGAAATTTGCTCATAGCTGATGCTGGCCTTTGAAAATCTCAACTGGCTCTGGGTGTTGGCAATCACAACTGGCGCTGAGTGCTGGAAAGACTCAACCGGTGCTAGTCGGTGTCGCTCAACCGGCGCTGGACGTTGAGAGGCTCAACCGGCGTTGAGTGTTTAATACCCACCCAGCGCTAAGTGCTAAAAGACTCAATCGGCACTAGTTGTTGGCACTCAACCGACACTGGGCATTGAGAAGCTCAATCGGCGGTGAGTGTTTGACAAACTCAACCGACACTGCTCCTGTGCCATAGCAATTTTTGAGAGTGAACCACTAAGTCGCTTTATAATGGATGGTTCTTCTTACCAAGTCTCTAATGAGAAGAGGCTTCCAAGGGAAGGAGAAATCGGCGCCCATGATTTTAAAAGTAAAGTTTTATCAAGGGGTGAACCCATTTGGCTGACCCAGTCGGTGTGCGAACCAGAGTGGCCTCTTGGCATCACATTTATTATTAAACTCGTTTGCTTTGAAGTACGGGAGGGAAATGACGGCAATGTCAGTACTGAAGAAGGGATGGCACTTCTTCACTATATGCATCAGAACGTAGCTTCCGGTGAGAACTTGCCTACCTTAGGGAAGCGGATGGTACAGGCAAGGGGACTATTAAGGTGGGCAGCAAAAGGCCTCCAGATTTAAGGGGAGCACCAGTACCTGAAGGGATACTCTTCCTGGACTGCCAAGGTACTGATGTCCTATAAAAGCACTCTTGAGCGTGCTTCACTATTAGCAGCAATTCAGTGCTCAAGTAGATGCTCCGACCGTTGCTCTAATACAGTAAAGGTATTGCTGGAGACATGGAGCCATGTAAGCAATACTTGGCTTCTTGGTCATGGTGAAGTGGGAATCTCTTCGCTAGATCTTCACTTATTGGAGGGCTCCCGATGATCGGGGCCATGTAGGACAAGTTCGTGACCCCGAACCCAGTCATCTTTGGTGGTGTTAACTTAGGGGATGAAGAGCTATCGGGAAGTCTTCAAAAGATCTTTGAGGCATACCAGTAGAGTGTCAACCGCTCTAACAATGGTAGGGTCACTTGTACAGAATGGGTGAAATTCTTTTGCGGGGATTATCCTGAGGGCGGTCAGGGTACTCCAAAGGGGAAAGGGAAGGCGGTTGCAAAGTAGATGCCTCCCATATACCATCTTGAGATCGGTGATGATCGTGTCTGCTTGGCTGCATATCTAGCCCTATTCTTGTTCAAATTTGTGCTTCTTGGTTGGGGAGGCGACATTCGTCAAGGGGTACGATACGTGGCATGGACATGGTCAAAGGACAGGCCCTTACATGCCCTTACTCAGCCAATCCATTGCAATATATACCATGACTTGGGGGCCATCTCCCGTGGAAAGGCCTACGAGGGCAAAGAGGGAGGGATTGACGTTGGAGGAGTGCTTTTCCTGGGGATTTCAAAACCCCATTCCATGTGCATTATGTGTACGGGTGGCTTGAGGCTTATTTCCCTGGCACCTACAACAAGCACCAGTGTTCAGGAGATAAACTGCGGCCCTTCTTGACGAGGATCATGAACCAGAGGGCTATATTTCACACCCCAAGTCCTGCACCACAATTTTCTTCACCACTAGATTTATCTTTAGGAAGAAAACCAATTGGTTTAAAGAACATCATGATACCAATTTTTCTTGGACTGTCACATAATTTTGAAACTGGAAGCATCAGTAAAACAAAAAAATGAAGAAAATGAAAAACTTCCAAAAATTGATTTATTTTCAAACTTTTTATTTCAAATGGGGAAGAAATAATCTTCTCACACAACGAAAACAAGAAAAAATATTTGTTTGTTTAGGGAGAATTTAATTTTCAAGGCTATAAACCTTATCACCTTGATATTTTGGTTGACACAGGAGCTACCACATGCGCCTGTGCCCCACGGTGTTACCATTAGAAAAATGGGAAAGAAAAGCCTGTTACATGTAACCGACATTGATGGGAGCAATACTCTCATAGAGTATAAAGCCAAAAACATTGCTATCTGGCTGGGAAATAAAAAAAAATTTATCCCAAAGATACTTTGTTTTCCATTTATGCATAGAGATTTTAGTTTGGGAAACATTTTTTAACAAAACCATTACCCAATTGAAATCTTTTCAGACAAAATAACTTTAACTCAATAAGGAGGTAAAGTTGATAGACCTATACTTATATAACATAAGTATAGATGTCAGTTTGGATTCTCACCTAAAAAAAGGGAAGAAACCATACAAAAATTTCAAAAAAAATAAAAAATAGCCTTTTGAAAGAGCTAGATGCTACCCATTGGATTTAAAAAACACTTGAACCAAATTTCTTTGAAAACGCTTTGAAATTATGGCTTTGATCTAAACAGGATCATCAGAGTAAAACCCATGGTCTATCTCAAGAAAAACATAGACGAATTTACTATAAAGTTAAAAGAATTACTAGAAAAAAACTTCATTGAACCAACAACAAGTCCTCATTCTACTCCTACGTTTATGGTAAGAAACCATAATGAAAACAAAAAGTGGAAAAGCCTGGATGGTAATCAACTATCAAAGGCTTAACCAAAATATTGAGTTTGATGGATATTTTATACCCATAAAGGATGTATTAATACATCAAACCAAAGGAGCCAAATATTTTAGCAAATTGACTGCAAGTCAAGATTATGGCAAATCATACTAACATAAGAATCAAAACCACTCACTACTTTCAGTGCTCCATATTTGAATACAATTTTTAGCACCTTGGGTCCCCGATGCGGAAGAAAGAGGAAGCCGATTAATAAAGCCCTGATTTATAGTGGAATTTTGGGCAATCTCATAATTGCCCCAAAATGGGTGAAAATCTTCTTAAGCACTTCAAAAGGCCACCTGTCAAGTTTCGTAGCAATCCGACATGTCTAAAGCAATGCAAACAAAGAAACTACTTTTGAAAACCTCTTGCACCCTGGAACAGACTCCATAATTATAACTCTATTTTTGGTGCATCAAATGGCTATGGGACTATTGCCATTGGATTCGACACGGTCGAAAAATTTTGGGGCTCAAGTTTCTGCTTAAATAGACTCTCCAAGACAAAGTTATGAGTAAGAGACTAAAAAGGGGTAGGCGCAAACTATTCTCGTGTGGCCTCCCTCCACCAAATCACCATTAATGGTGACTGTTGTTACAGTCCCTGGCAATGACTTTCGGGGGCCATATCTCACTCGTCCCGAGTTGAATGATGCTCAAATTTTGCAAGCGTGTTCGTCACATCAAGACGAAAGTTTTGATATGTGGTATGCCCCGTGACGACACTCGAGCAGGGAGAAAAGCTAAAGAGAAGTTGTCGATTCGTGAAGAAAGTTGCAAGAAAATCAGCAACGACAGGCCTCGCTCAAACGGCCAAATTAGGGTGCTCGCTCATCTGATTGATGCAAGACCAATTCCATCATGTGCGTAAGGTCTAGAGCTATCTCTGGTCCAAAATCCATACATGATGAACGGTCAGATTTTACACACGAGGCTGATAAAGTGGTTGTAAATTTGGGCCGCCAAAATTCAGATTTCTGCCAAAACCCAAAGATTGAGAAATCTTCTTCCGGGCACGAAATCGAGCTGCATTTATTACAATGCGATTGTGATGGAATGCTTAGTGTGATCCAGTGATAAAATCGAAGAAATACATAAAAAAACGAGCGCACTATCAATCCGAAGTTTTCAAGATTCGTGCAAATTTTGAGTTGTGTGATCGTGGTTTAAAAACACGATCCAGGACTCGAAATGGGTATCAAATCGATCGTCATTCCGAGCCCAACGAGAAAACAATCAGCTTTTGGTCGGATGATCGTCAGAGAGAGGAAGGAGAGAAATCTTTGGAAGAGAGAGGAAGGAGAGAAATTTTTGGGTCGATACCCTTGGACTTATCTCTTTCTCTCTCTTCTATCTCTCTTCTCTTTCTCTCTATCTTTTTTTCTCCTCTTTCACAGATGGCTAGCCCCATTGCAGTATGTGTTTTTCTCGTTCTCTTCTTTCATCTTTCTTTACCTTATGGTCTCACATGACCACGACCCTCTTCTTCCCTCTTCCCTATGGTCCCTCACGACCACAACTTTCTCTTCTACGCTCATGCCACATAGTAGCTCCTCTTCTATCTTTGGAGATAATCGTAACAAGACTCTAGAGTTGATCATTTTGAAGCACATACAAACCTTCTTTCAGCACCCCCTCAGCAATCATCTTCCCACTTTGTAGATCCTTCACAACACAACCATGAAGGGTAAACTCAAAGCAACACTTAAAATCTTTAGCAAATTGAGATACATATATGAGTTGCTTCTTTAGTTTGGGAACAAGTAAAACATTAGGAATATTTAAAGAACCAAAGATAGTGGAAATACTAGCTCCAATATGGCTTATAGGTAAGGCAGTACCATCTCTAGTGAATACCATACAAGAACCATGGTAAGGAATCATACCTCTAAGGTGAGAGTAGTCGTCCGTCATATGAGTAGTTGCACCGTAATCCATAACCTAGGATCGATCAGTTGGGGTAGTAGTTGATAGATTGTTGAAATCATGTACTAGTGCATTGTGGGACGATGAAGCAATTTTGATGTCTCAGCAGTTTTTAGCAATATGTCCATGTCGTCCACAATAATGGCAAGTTATGCGAGGTATCATGCCCATTCTTGATTGAGGAGGTTGATGGAAAGGTGGGTTGGCTCCAAGAATGTTTTGCTGATTTGGGTTCCGACCTCTACCTCCTCTACCTCCTTTACCTCCATAACGACCACGTCCTCAAACAAATCCACCTCTTTGCCTTGATGATATATTCACCAAGGCTTGAGGATGACTTTCAATAAACGATGAAGATACAAACTGAGCTTCAAATGTGAGAAGAGATGATCGAAGCTCTGATAAAGATGGAAATGGTGGTTTGGTCATCAAGGAGGTCTCAAAGACTTAAACTCTGGACCAATACCTTTGAGGGTATAGATGATCATAACTTGATCACTTATTAGACTACCAATTGCTGCAAGGTGGTCACATATAGTTTTAAACTTGTTCAGGTATTTAGTCACTGATTGAGAACCTTTTTGTAAATTGATCAATTCTATTTTAAGTTGGAGATTATTGGCAAATGTTTCCCTTTGATATGTATTGTAAAGTGTCTCCCATACTTCTTGAGTGGTTTTCAGGCGCATCACCTCTATGAGCAAGTCATCGGAGAGAGTAGAAAGTAACCAACTCAATAATGTTTTATCCATTCATCATTCTTGAAATTTGGGATCCTTTGATGGTTCAGGCTGAGTACCTTGATTTTCTTTTAGTGCCTCAGAAATAAGGTCATTTTGTGGCCGACTAGATCCATCAAGATGACTTTCAAGATTCTGGCCTTCAATACAATTGAAAACTTGGGCCTTCCATTTGAGATAGTTTTCTCTACTGAGTTTAATAGATATAAAGGATGAGAAGCTTAAGGACGCCATAATTAAAAGGAAGAAAATCACAAACCATAAAAAGTGTTGAGAGAAAAGAAAAAACTCCTCTTGAAACCCTCAATCAGTAGAGCAAAACAGCTCCACAAACAATAAAAACACCCCAAAATCCACACCAAGAAACAATTCACCAAATAAAAAATCAAACGGAAACCCTCCAAATAAATACGAGCCAACCTTAAATTGAGATTCTAAGAAGATCATGCAGTAGAGAGAGAAAAAAATGAGATATTGCCAATGGGAGCAGCCTCGAACTTAAAAGATAAGAGAGAGAAAATAATTATAGAGAGAAACGACGCTTTGACTTTCAATAACAGAGATGATGTTATCTTGTAGAGAGAGAGAGAGAGTAACTCGTGAAGAGGGAAAGGACTTCTGAGGAATGCAAAGAAAAAGCAAAGGTACGAGAAATGAAGCAAAAAAAAAAAATGTCAGGGCTAGACAGAGAAAGAAGGTGGGTTTGTTGTGGTTAAATAGAGTGTTGCAGTCTAGCTGAAATTGGGTGTTTCCCTTTCATAAATGGTTATATAGCACCTTAATCAAGAGAATGAGGGTTTTAGCATTCAAATCCACATCAAAAAGAGGGAACTTTGGGACTGCATCCATTGTTTATGGTAAGAACACAAAGGATTTAGGCAAGAGGATCCCACAAAGGAGATCAAGAAGTGTTAAAGGAAAACACATATGATTTAGGCAAGAGGATCCCACAACGAAGATCAAGAAGTGTTAGTGCTTCTTCTAGGAATTATGCCAAGTTTCAAACTGGTGCAGCCAATTTTCTAAACAAAAGGGATAACCCACTCTTTTGTAGTACTAGCTCATCTCTAGATTCTATTGAGGGATAGAGAGATTGGGCAGTAAAGAAGAAGACTAGAAAGAGGAATGAGGAAAGATGGTGTTTTAGGCTTTGAGCATTGGAGAGAGCTGCAAAGGGGTAGAGAGGATTGCAAAGAGAGTGAAATACACAGAGAGAGAAATACATGAGAGAGGTGTCACGATGCCACCCCCTGACCCCAGCCATCCCAAACCAGAGGGCGACAGAGTGCGGGATTGCGATCGGAGGTCACATACGTCACTCAGGTGGGAGTGGCATCAACACATGTTATAAATGCGGAATCAAAGCAAACCACGAGAAATAAAAACACTCAACAAAAACAACACATAGCTGGATAATCTAAAACCATTCCATATCCATATACAGTCTCCAAGGTCATAAACAATATCCAAAAATATTACAATTCATCCAAGACACTACAAGCCCACTAATAAAAATACAAAGCTTCACAAACAACAAAAAAAGCACGGCCGACGGCCAACTAACACCTACAAATCAGAGAGGTCTTCTCGTCGAGCGTGAGCTTTCAATCTGCCACTCACGATCACCGCCCGTCCGTCCTAGATCTGCAGCAGTCAGTCTACAAGGAAAGAAGCAGAGGAATGAGTTAAAAATCCCAGTAAGTAGATCACAGTATCATGCTTCCCTATCTAAGAATAAAATCTCACAATACTGCTCAAGGTTTTATATCATTCTCATAAAACATGAGTCATGTATCACAATTATGGAAAGGTATACATAGCCCCTGATTCATCAAGAATCTCATCTTAGTCACAACATGACAATTAAAGCAAACACATCTATCTCTCAACAAAAGGTGGTATGAAGTCAAATGATAGTCATTTGGTCAATCAACACTTAGGCACAACATAAATATTGGTGTTGGAATTCCTCCATTATACTACAGTGGCATGTCCCTCTTTTCAAAGGCATAACTTTCAATTTAGAAGGCATCTCAAAATGATTTCAACATTCAACTTTAAGCCAATATACTGATCTTTCAAATGGTCAAGGCTTGGGAGCAATTGGACTCCATTTGATTAGCCAAAACCCATGACAACGGAGGTCATAGTTTTGAAATTCAGTGAATTTGCTAATCAGTGACATGCCTCCACAATTTGGATCATAACTTCACAATTATACAAAATTAGAACCAGGTTAAAAAATAAAAATCATAGTAGACTCATGTACATTTTAATTGGATGTGATTTTGTGTCATTTATACTTCAATAGGTTAAGCAAAGGCTCAGTGAAACAGAAGTAACATTTCTAGAAATTATCACAGTCTGTTAACAGTGATATATAAGTACAAAATGAAGGTTATCTTCCAAACCATCAAGAATCTCAGCTAGTCTTAAGCACCAAAATCAAAGTAGACTCAGAGATCTTTCCAATGGTAGTAGTTTGAGGCAATTATGAGATTAACTGATAGTAGCAGAGAGTCACAAGAACCTCAATTATCCCTGGAATTCCACAATTCAGCCATAACATACTTCAAAGATCAAAGTATAACTTCGAAACTACACAAGATAACCACATGAAACTACCTCTAGCTTAAACTAGACTCACAAGAGCATTAAATCACAAATTTGTTCGGCTCAACAAAAATTATAACAATGCATAATATATCTTACAACAAGACCCACTTCCTAGAAAACAGAACACTAAACATGCCTACGATCTTATTCATTCACACAATTTTATACATACTCAAAATCTAACTCAAGCTTAATTTAATATTTCATTCATGCTTAAATCTCATGCTTTCATGCTTAAGAAACATGCTCCATACTATGGATACATAATAGCATAATCTACTTACTTTGTGCTCCAAGGGTGATTCCAAATCCTTCACAGCTCGCTCTTCAAGCCTCTCCACAGTGGGCACAAATGGCTAGATATTCCAAGGGTTTAAAGGGGGAAAAACGTGGTTGAGAGAGAGAAACCTCATGAGAGAGATGTGAAGGGGTGAATAAATAAGAAAAAAAAAGGGCCAGCATGTCTGCATCAACAGGTGGCATCAAGGGCCTTCACATGGCACACAATTGGAACAAGTGACAATCTTATGGCACACTAAACAACAAGCAAGGGACAAGTGGTGCATAACTTAAGAGAAAATAAGAGGAAGTCCCCTGGACTACCTTATACATCTGCGCTTGATGGCCCACATCGTACACAACTGCCCACACACACACGACAGCATCCCCAGGCATGAATGGTGTTGACCCCTTACACGCGCGATGCTGCTCCCGTCACTTCACAGCTGGCAATAGGCCTCTTTCACAAGAAGCGCCTGGCCTCTTTCATAGATGGTGCTAGGCCTCTTTCACCGGCGGCGCAAGGCCTCTTTCATAAATGGCGCTAGGCCTCTTTCAATAACAGCGTTAGGGCTCTTCCTTAGCACCGGGTGTGTGCTTCCTTCTCTCTACTGGCATGAGTGTCTAAGTCCAGAAAATTGTGGTTCTTACATCATGCCCTCCTTTAAAAAGATTTTGTCACCAAAATCATACATATACAACCCAACAACAGGGGGAGGGCACCCACACATCCACTACTATCTCATTCAACTGTCTATAGTCCTATCTTCAACATCTCAAAGTCTGTGCTTCACCTTTCACACACAGTGTCATGCACTAACCATTTAGATGCCTTAGCAATTCAAACATCCTATTAACCCAACCAGCCAACATTAACAAGTTCACACACATAAATCAAATCAAGCCATTCAAATCTAATCAATCTCAACCAGTTCAACCACTACCAACTAACTGTTGGTATCAGTCTCTAAATAAGGTCCGACATTGCTCATAAAGCGGCACCTTACAAGCATCAATCATACAATTCAAAACACACACGTCCGAATCACAACCACAAAACTAGGTCCTGCAATATGCTCAAAGCAGGCACCTCACTACTACTAATCATAAGGTCAGGACCTGCTACAAGCTCAGAGCAGGCTTTCTATCAATATCACGCATAAAGTTTGGTCCTATAGTACACTCAAGGTAGGCACCTCAGTAAAATCACCATATTAGGTCCTGCAACAAGCTCAAAGCAGGCACCCTACCGTATCAATCACACAGTCAGGTTCTGTAATACGCTCAAAGCAGACACCCTATCAGTGTCAATCACAGCCATGCAATACACTTGCACCATAGAATCACAAGGTTAGGCCCTACAATACGCTCAAAGTGGGCACCACAATAACATCACAGTATCAAGTCCTGCAATATGCTCAAAGCAGGCACCCTACAAGCATCAGTTATGGTCATGCAATACTCTCAAAGCATGCACCACAGAATCACAAGGTTAGGCCCTACAATATGTTCAAAGTAGGCACAACAATACAATCATAGTATCAGGTCCTGCAATATGCTCAAAGCAGGCACCCTACAAACATCATTCATGGTCATGCAATCCGCTCAAAGCATGCACCACGTAATCACGAGGTTAGGCCCTACAATACGCTCAAAGTAGTCACCACAATACAATCACAGTATCAGGTCCGGCAATACACTCAAAACAAGCACCCTACAAGCATCAGTCATGGTCATGCAATATGCTCAAAGCATGCACCATAGAGTTACAATATGCTCAAAGTAGGCACTACAATACAATCATAATATCAGGTCCTGCAATACGCTCAAAGCAAGACCCTACAAAAATCAGTCATGGTCATGCAATATGCTCAAAGCATGCACCACAGAATCACAAGGTTAGGCCCTACAATATGCTCAAAGTAGGCACCATAATACAATCACAGTATCAGACCTTGCAATACGCGCAAAGTAGGTACCCTACAAACATCAGTCATGGTCATGCAATACGCTCAAAGCATGCACCATAGAAGCACAAGGATAGGTCCTACAATTCGATCAAAGTAGGCACCACAATACAATCACAGCATCAGGTCCTGCAATACGCTCAAAGCAGACACCCTACAAACATCAGTCATGGTCATGCAATACGGTCAAAGAATGCACCACAGAATCACAAGGTTAGGCCCTACAATACGCTCAAAGTAGGCAGCACAATACAATCACAGTATCAGGTCCTGCAATATGCTCAAAGCAGCTACATTTACTCCACTGGCCATACAGGTCATACCATACAATATTTATCTCTTTAATTACAGGGCATATATTAGCCCTCAACTAAAAGGGATAGGGCATACCCCTCAAATAAATTTCTACAAAGTTATCATACGAAAGGATCTCTAAAAATCCTTCCCAAGTAGGAACTATCTCATCCTCGTCCCAGGCTTGCTGGACCGAACGCCACCAATGTTCGGCTTCCCATTCTAACATGAAGGCACCTGGTCTCAACCTCTGCTCATCAGAGCACTGTAGGACCCTAAAGATCTTTTTCACTTACACTATCCATCTCTTTTCTTTCTCTACACTTCCCCACCCTAAGAAAGTTGGGGGTGCCAGCTCCTAAAGCTCTCTATCAGGTTCCTATCATTCTATTTGGGGGTAGGAGGGGATATGGCTGGCATTGTCTCTTTCATCAATTGGGTCATACCCCCAAAGTTCTACAAAATTCACCGAGGGCCTCAGTGTTATAGTCGCTGGAACTCGCATAGTAGCCACGAGCTTTCAATATCTTCAACCTAATCACAGGAGCACCTAGCCACTACTCTATCCTAAAACCACTCTAAGGACACTCCTAAAAACTCCCTAAGCCAAAGAACCTATTATGGCTACTATGATACCATAACTGTCACGACCCCACCCCCTGACCCCTGTTGTCCTAAACCGGAGGGCGACAGAGTGCGTGATCACAACTGAAGGTCGCGCACATCACTCAAGTGGGAGTGGCATCGACACGTGCTATAAATGCGGAATCAAAGCAAACCTCGAGAAATAAAATCACCCACAAAAAACAACACAAAAGCTAGATAATCTAAAACCATTCCATGTCCATTTATAGCCTCCAAGTTTATAAACAATATCCAGAAATATTACAATTCATCCAAGACACTATAGGCCTACTAACAAGAATACAAAGCTTCACAAACAATAGCAAAAGCACGGATGATGGCCAACTAACACCTATAAATCAGAGAGGTCTTCTTGTCGGGCGCGGGCCTTCAATCTGCCACATTGATCATTGCTCATCCATCCTCGACCTGTAGCAGTCAGTCTACAAGGAAGGAAGAAAAAGAGTGAGCTAAAAATCCCAGTAAATAGATCACAATATCATGCTTCCCTGTCTAAGAATAAAATCTCACAACACCGCTCAAGGTTCTATACCATTCTCATAAAACATGAGTCATGTATCACGGTAATAGAAAGATCTACATAGCCCCTGATTCATCAGGAATCTCTGCTTAGTCACAACATAACAATTGAAGCAAACACAATTATCTCTCACCCAAAGGTGATATGAAGTCAATTGATAGCCATTTGGTCAGTCAACACTTGGGCACAACATAAATGTTGGTGTTGGAATTCTTGCATTATACTACAGTGGCAGGTCGCTCTTATCAAAGGCATAACTTTCAATCTAGAGGGCGTTTCAAAATGATTTCAACATGAAAATTTAAGTCGATATGCTAATCTTTCAAAAGGAAGAGGGTTGGGAGCAATTGGATTCCATTTGATTAGCCAAAACCTATGGCAACAGAGGTCATAGTTCTGAAATTTAGTGAATTTGCTAATGAGTGACATGCCTCCACAATTTGGACCATAACTTCACAATTATACAGAATTAGAACAAGTTAAAACATTAAAATCACAATACACTCATATAGTTTTTAAATGGCTATGATTTTGTGTTATTGGGACTTCAATAGGTTACGCAAAGTCTCAGTGCAACAGAAGCAACATTTTTGGAAATTATCACAGTCAGCTCACAGTAACTTATAAGCCCAAAACGAAGTAGATATTCCAAACCATCAAGAATCTCAGCTAGTCATAAACATCAAACTCAAAGTAGACTTAGAGATATTTCCATTGATGGCAATTTGAGGAAATTCTGAGATCAATTGATAGGCCAACAAAGATTCACAAGAACCTCAATTCTCCATAGAATTCCACAGTCTAGCCACAACATAACTTCTAAACTGCACAAGATAACTATATGAAACCAATTCTAGCTTAAACTAGACTCACAAGAGCATCAACCCACAAAATTTTCAGGCTTAGCTGTAATTACAATAGTGCATCACATTTCTTACAACAAGACCCACTTCCTGGAAAACAGAACACAAAACGTGCATACGATCGTATTCATTTACACAATTCTATACATACTCAAAATCTAACTCATGCTTAATTAAATACTTAATTCCTGCTTAAATCCATGCTTAAATCTCATAATTTCATGCTTAAGAAACATGCTCCATACTATGGACGTATAATAACATATTTTCCTTACCTTGTGCTCCAAGGGTAATCCCAAATCCTTTACATAGCTCACTCTTCAAGCCACTCCACAGTGGGCACAAAGGGCTGGAAATTCTAAGGGTTTAAAGGGGGAAAAACATGGCTGAGAGGGAGCAACCTCTTGAGAGAGATGTGAAGGGATGAATAAATAAGAAAACAAAAGGGCTCGCATACATGTATCAACAAGTGGCATCAACGGCCTCTACATGGCACACACTTGGAACAAATGGCAATCTCATGGCACACTAAGCAACAAGCAAGGGACAAGTGGTGTATAACCTAAGATAAAAGAAGAGGAAGTCCCCTGGACTACCCTATACAGTTGCACCCGATGGCCCACATGGCACATGACAACCCACGCACGCACAACGACATCCCCAGGCATGCACGTCGTTGGTCCTTCACAAGCGCGACGCTACTCTCTTCACTTCACAGCCGGTGATAGGCCTCTTTCACAGGCGACGCCAGGCATCTTTCACAGACGGTGCTAGGCCTCTTTCACAGACGGCGCTAGGCCTCTTTCACAGACGGCGCTAGGCCTCTTTCACAGACGGCGCCAGGGCTCTTCCTTAACGCCGTGTGTGTTCTTCCTTCTCTCTACTGCTGTGAGTGTCTAAGTCTAGAAAATTGTGGTCCTTACCAGAGGTCACTGGTTAGAAAGAGAAACAAAGGGTAGGTAACTTCTGATGCTTGTGCCCACAATACACAGAATAGATTGAAAGAACAATGTAGAAAAAGAGGAAGCACTTACAGATTAAATCTTTGTTTAGAGGAAGAAGATGAAATGCTCTGATTCCATGTAAAATTACCAAAACCCTAGAGAGACAAAGAGAACCCTCTTTCATTTATTCAAAACCACGAACCACTCACACACATTTTGAAGGTAAAGAATAAAATAAATACTCTATATAATGTTATGAACAAATACCCTATACAATGCTATGAAAGATAGTAAAGGACAATCTCTTCCTTAACACAAAGCGTAGCCAAGGTTGGCTTATTGATCATGGATATAGTCAGGACTCAGGACTTTGGAGACTCTGGACTCTGGAGTGGACATTGGAACTTGGCATGCTATGTATATTTACACAAATATTTAAGAGTACATGATCATAGTTCAAGGATCCTAAGGTTTGATTAACGAACATTTCAAAGGGTAGCCAAATATGGCTTATTGATAAATGACATAGTCTGGAGTGGACATTGGGAGTTTGCATATTATGTATATTTAGGGTGCACGCATATTGATGGTTTGTTCGTGACTGAGTGATCACAAATCAAAAGCTGTGTAACATGGTTTAGTTAAACCCATGTGGATTCTAAGGTTTGATTAATGGACAGTTCAAAGACTAGCTAGGGTTGGCTTATTGAGCATGGACATAGTCTAGAGTGGACTTTTGTAGTTGGCATAACATGTACATTGTCTGAATACGAATGTTGTAGTATGGTCATGGCATATTGAGCATGGACATAGTCTGGACTCTTGTCTCTGGACTATGGACATAGTATGTATAAATAATAAATTATATATCTATATATATAATTTTAATATATAACATATAAACAAAAATATATATAAAAATATATTATATATTTATAATAAATAAAATTATATATAAATAATAGATAATATATCTATTTATTAATACTTTGATATATAACATGTAAATAACAATTATGTAAAAAAATCTATATTATATATTTATAATAAATAACATTATATATAAATCATATACTATATCTCTATATAATAATAATTTTCATATACAACGTTAAATAACAATATATATAATATATTTTATATATAATAAAATAATTTATATTATATTATATTTTAAATATATTATATATTTATATATTCATAATTTTAATATATAACACACACACATACACACACATAAATGTATTATATTATATATTAAATTTATTATATTTTTAGAATGACTTGAGAATCTATTTTCATATAAATGTAAAAATTAAAACTCTAAAAATGGTTTCAAACTTCAAATTTTCAAATCATTTGGTTGTAAGAGTGTAAATGTTCACTAAAGTCAAAGTTCAAAAAAACATTCGTGAACGTCTGGAACATTTCAAGCCATCCAATTTCATATCTACTATGTGACATCTCAATAGACATCCTTATAACAAAGATAAATAGCCTTCTGATGGAAATCCCTGCCTGAGTAATAGGTGGTGCGTGCGTGTGCACCCGGTATGCAATAGCAAGTCACGATTCTGCCAAATTACATGGGTGCTTTCTTTCAAAGATACATCGCAGTTTCCATACTAGGAGGTATGGAGTCAATGAACTATAGAGAGGCGTGGTGCATTAACTAAGTGCTTCACTGGCATGCTATGAAATAAGGACACTTGGGCAACCGACCTACCATATTCATGGACATTATATATAACGTTATCCATATTGTAATTGTAAGAAAACGTTTATATAAGGTTATACGGAAAAAGTTTTTTTAATGCTGGAAAACCCTCTAACTGATCATCTCAACATCGAGATGTATGAATATGAAGAAAAAAATAAAAGGACTTTGAGTCCCAGAAATAGTGCATCTTGCAACATATTATCTAAACCGTCCATTTTCATGATTTTCATATATTTATAGATCTACTTTATTTTAACTATTTTAGGAGATAAAATTTTATAATTAGATATAAAAATGAATTTTCAAATAATCCTAAGAATTTTTTATATCAAAATTACTTGCTATGATAAAATTTGGAGGAGTGCCTTAATTGGATTGTTTAAGGTCACAACCTTATAGAAACCACCATTATAAATTTAGGTACATTAGTCCATTACTACATGGTTGGAAGCCTCGATCTCGCATCCCTGGATCTAGGTGATCGAGTGACACGTATCTTGGTTCAGAAGACCCGAGACCTCATACTGCTCTCTCGGGAACCTTGTTCACAGAACAAGGGAAAGTGCCCAACTGGTGAGAGAGGAATATTAAACGTGAGGTGGGGACCAACCTCACTTGGGTCCGTGACTTACCCGGGCTGACTCGCACGGGCGCCCTCTTAGATCACGATGGAACGCCACCGTAGCTGCTTCAGCTAGATCGGAATCACCTCCCTTGACCTGCTATCTCATTGTTTTCTGTACAATACTAACATGGTTATTTTGTAAGACAAGTGGGCTGAGGGACCCACCCTTATCTTCGGGCAATGCACACTCATATGGCAGAGAAGATGAGAAGTTAGAGTGATGAAGAAGAGGATTTGAATAAAGAGAGAAAAGAGAAGAGGACTCGACATGGGGACGAGACTAGCATGATAGCTGGACCAATACAGTGACCGACTCAGAGTGGTAGCAAGACGAGCACGGTAAATCAGACCGGCGCAACGACAATTCTACTCTAAACCAAGGTCGATATGACTCTCCTAATCTAGTGTGGTAGCAAGACGGGCATGGTACTCTGGACCAGCATGACGGCAATACAACTCGACAGCCAGACCCCTATGACGGTGCTAGACTGAGTATATCCTTTAGCCAAGTGATACTAGAAGAAAAGAGAAGACACGAGATGGCAAAGGAGGAAGGTTCTGGAGGTGTTGAGCATCGCCACCCACAGCCGTGAAGTAAAAGTGTCGTGGCCCCTAGACGGTGCTAGACACTATTGCTCGAGACGAAGGGGTGAGCAGCAAACTACAGACGACGTTAGCCATCGCTGTCGGTAACATGATAAAGCAGCACAACCCTTCACAGGAGGCGATAAGTATCGCCGTCAGAGATAGGCACAGAACGCACAAAGAAAGAAAGAGGCATGCACGGCACTGCCACTGCCGTGCATGGCCTCTGAGAAAAGCACAGCAGAGAAGGTGAGGAAGAAGGGATGAGAAAGAAAATACCTTGAGAGTACGAGGGGTACCGCTCTAAAGTTTCTCTCTCCTGTGTCTCTCTCGCACCCACGAATTTAAGGAAGAATATCAAATTTTATTGCTCAACGTAGAGAAAGAATAAAAGGGTTACAATGATTTTCTAGCCTCTCCAAAACTTTTTTTTTTGTTTTTAATTAGAGGTAGCGTCTTTTTTTATAGTAGGGATAAAAAGTGAGTGGATGACCCGAAACTAACCCTAATTGGGGATAATTGCAATTTTTGTGAATTAAAAGAAATAAGAAAATAGGGTGTAAAATAACTGATTTGCCCCTACCTAACAATTCAAGAAATTTCAAAACAATCCCTGCTGGGTACTTGAGACGTTCTTGATTATTCTCAGACGATCCGGCATCCAAATGAACAAAATATGATTACCATCATGTAGTGCTTGATGCTACGATCATTTTGATATTAATTTTAAGCCATTAATCACACTATAAAGGCATGATCACATAACTTGAAATTTGAATAGATCTTGAAAACTTTTGATTGATAGTGTGTCTGCATCTTGACGTTTTTCTGTAATTTCTTCGCTGAATTATACTGAGCCTATTACCACGAGCGGGACATGATTTGGTGCCCGAATGAAGTTTTGGCAGGACTTTGGCTGAAATTTGGGATTATGGCTGTCAGAATCGGTAGTGACTTCATCTTGATCTTGTGCAAAATCCAACCATTCATCACGCGTGGGGTTCGGACCAATGATAGCTACGGACCTTATGCAAGCGATGCAACTGGTCTCACGTCGATTGGGCTTGCGGGCACTATGATTTTGCCGCTCGAGTGGGTGGATGTCCTGCTGATTTTCTGTAACTCACTGCTTCAAATGACAAAATTCTCTCTAGTTTTTCTCCTAGCATAGTCATCGTCACGGGACATGCCACATATCAAAATGTTCGTCTTGGTGAGACGAACATACTCCTATAAGTTTGAGCGCAATCCGATCTTAGACAAGTGAGATATGACCTTCGCATGTTACTGTTCGTGACTGTCCCTTTAATGGAGATTAGTTGCAGACCGCACGGCAATAGTGTGTGACTCATCCTGTTTCAATGATTTACCATAACATTTCCCTAGAATGTCCGTTTAAGCTGAAAATTGATTCAGAGGGTTTTTAACCATTCCAGATCCAATGGCAGTGGTCCCACGACCGTTTGATGCTCCAAAAGTAGTTTCAGTTATAAGCCGTTTCGGGGTGTAAGAGGTTGATTCTGCATAAATGTTTCATAGTTTGTATTTTCTTAGACATGTCGGAATGCGACGAAACTTGGCAAGAGTCTTTTTGGAGTCCTTATGAAGATCTTGGCCAGTTATGGAGCCATTAAGAGACTGTCAAACCTTCTACTGTTTGTCAGGCTTTATTGACTGACTACTCCCTTTTATTCCGCTTTGGGGACCCATGGTGCTAAAAAATGTCTTCAAACAGCATGCCCCGTCAAGAAGAAATCCATGCAATGCTGTAATCAGGACGCTCAGACGTTTGGACGAATTTGTTGTAGATCCATCCGTGGAGACTTTAGGGTAGAATAGAGTTTTGAGGGATTCTATCGAAGTCCTCACCCTCAAAGGACTATTTGTGATTATGACAACTGAGGACTTTGTGCGAAACTTGTTGGTCAAAAATAGGCTTATCTAGTGACCAAGTGCCATGCTTTAGAGCACTATTCCCATTCGGTCTGGGTTTCTTTGTTTTTGGATTGACAGTTATAGAGCCTTTGTTCGGTGTTGTTTGCTGCTACACCAGGTTTTCTTTTGACTAGCAGAGTATCTCTATAGGCCCCATCCTGTTGGGTCTAGTCGGGGGCTTTTTGTTGGCCTATCCCGAAGGTTTGGGTCTATCGGCTAGGGAGGGATTTGGTGAGGGGGCCTCATGACGAGGCTTCACCCTGAAGTCTCTGGCAGGTTTCGCCCTAGCTTTATTAGTTTCTTGCCTTTGTGAGCGTCTTTGTTTTGTCAAAATAACTTTCTTATTTTTTATAGTTTGTTCTGGATGGTCAGATGAAGAGCCTTTGGTTGGCATCGTCTACTTTGTGCACCGAAATTTCCTTGGCAGGCAGGGTACCTCAGTTTATTGAGGTGACCAGCTGTGGGTATAACCCTTGCTTACTGCTAGCTGTTTCAACAATCAGGATACCTCTCTTCTTTATCTGAGGTGGCCCCATAGGACTCAATCCTGATCGCTGCATAACAGGTCCAAAGTCTGACTGACTTATCCTTCTTGAGGCAACCTTAGCATTTTGGAGTGTTGTTTGTGACCTCGTGGGAATAATTCTTTTTTTCATGAGACTTGTCTTGCCTTCTTGGCGAGTCTTCTGTCCTTCGAATCCTTTTTGCTAATGGACTCAAGCTGTTAGAATCTTTCCTTGAAGCTTGTATTTGGATCTTGGTATTGTGACACCAAGGATTTTTCTTTTGAATGCGAGCTGAAGCCTCCTATAAAGGCGAGTGTTGCATCAACCTATTTGTTAGTCCAAGCGTCCTTTGGGGATTTTCCCTTGGACTGGGAAGCGACGCTGTAGAGACGGTTTTCACCAACTTCCTTTTATTTGGAGCTCTTTTACCTATGACCTTGCGGTCATGTCCACCCTTTTTATCCATTTTTGCTCACGGCGCCCTTTCAGATTTTCACGATGCCTAGGTTTTTATTTTCATAGAACTCTGTTACTCATGGTTTCGTGACCATGCTCGTCCCTGATTTTTACTCATGGTGTTCCCTTGTCCAAGTATACACCATGTCCGTCATTTGTTGTTGTTGTTTACTTTCTTTCTTTCCTTTTTTTTTTTTCTTGTCTTCTTTTTTGTTGTGAAGCAGTGTTTAGCGTCATGCCTTCGGGACTTATGTGAAGCCTTTTAACGCCATCCGGCTAGGACGTGCACTATAGTTTAAGGTCATATAATTGGACCATGGTGGGGATGGATGGATGGTAGTCTGTTGAGGTCATGGAGTGAGTATGGTAGTACTTTTGACTCACGTTGAGGAGATGGAACGACGCTACCTGTGAAAGATAGATGATGTATGAATGGTGATTGAAAATTGGTGACCCACTAGCTGATGACGAGTATGGATGGCGGAATGGCTCGCTGTTTTGTGAGCATGGGTGAGACTCATTGGAGAGTCATAAATGGCGATGAAGTGAATGAACTGTCTAGGGAGGTACTGAAGGTGATGCGTGCACACGAACGGGTCAGTTAGGGAAGGCGTACATGAAGATGCACATAAACGGCGTGTGCGCGTGTATGGGGGTGTCTTTAATGTCATGCGTCCAGGACCTAGGCAAAGTAGTTTAACGTCATGTGGCACGTGCACTATAGCTTAAGCTCATATAGCTTGGACCATCACTACAGTTTAAGGTCATACAGTTTTGACCTTGCAGTTTAAGGTCGTGCAACTAGACCTCCTCTACAGTTTAAGGTGATATAGTTTGGACCATGCAGTTTAAGGCCATGCAACTAGACCTCCGCTACAGTTTAAGGTCATATAGTTTGGACCATGTAGTTTAGGGTCGTGCACCTAGATCATTTATGTGGGTTGCGATTTAAGTAAAGCTCTGAAGAGGGATAGAGATAGTGGTTCAATGAGAAGCGGGCCCATTGGTGATTAATATGATTCCACGGGGATAATGGGCAATGGTATGCTGTTGAGAATGGCAGACCGGAGCACAGATGGAACCCCACTTGGGATTGAAGAGATAAGAATGATCGTAACTCCACTAGGGATGATGGGCAGTAATACGTATGTGACTCCTACTGGAGATGTGGGACAGTGGCCTGCATGTAGCTCTACTGAGGATGACAGTACGGAGCACAGGTGTAATCTTAATGGGGATAGTGGTAGAATACATTCGGTGGAGAGGTTGATTCCATTTCATAGTCTTAAAGTCAAGTGCATGGACCATTTGTCGTGTTATTTTAACGTCTTGCTACAGAGACATGTGGTATAGTCTTAAGGAGATGAAGCTTGGACCATGGCGATGTCGTTTAAAGTCATACAGCTAGGGCCACGTAGTTTAAGGTCATGCAACTAGACCTCTTTTATAGTTTAAAGTCATGTAATTTGGACCATAGTGTTAAGCATTTTATTGTCATGCGGCCAAGACGTGCTCTACAGTTTTTAAGGTCATACAGTTGGACCATGGTTATGCAGTTTAAAGTCATGCAACTAGGACCATGCAGTTTAAGGTCGTGCAACTAGACCTCTGCTATAGTTTAAGATCATATAGTTTGGACCATAGTGTTAAGCGTTTTATTGTCATGCAGCGAGAACGTGCACTATAGTTTTTCAGGTCATACAGCTGAATCATGGTTATGCAGTTTAAAGTCATGCAACTAGGACCATGCAGTTTAAGGTCGTGCAACTAGACATCTGCTACAGTTTAAGGTCAGCCATGCAGTTTAGGATCGTGCACCTAGACCATTTAGGTGGGTAAGGGAATGTGACTTCATGGGGAACAGAGCCGTAAATGGAGACTCGACTTCCTGAGGAGTGATGACTGTGGTGCAGGGAATGAACTAATGGGGATGTAGAATGATAGTCATGTTGTAACATTTGAGTGTGGCTCCAAAGAGAGAAATCCCAGATGGTAGCTCCATAGCACACGCACGGTGCTAGGTTTTGAATGATGCAAGGCCTGGATGATGTGCGCACGACGTTAGGCTTGTGGATAATGCATAATGTGCTAAGTTTCTTGGTGAAGTGAAGCTCACGTGGCGATAGCTTCTGGTGAAGCGCACAACGATAGCTTCTTGTGAAGTGCCAGACGATAGCCTTTTGTGAAGCACATGATGATAGCCTCTAATGAAGCGCACGACGATAGCCTCTTGTGAATCGCACGACAATAACCTTTGATGAAGGGCACAACGATAGCCTTTTTAGTAGAGTATGCGGTGCTAAGCCTTAGGAAAGCACGCGCGGCGATAAGGCATAACAATAGCGATAGAAGACAGTGGGTTCATGAGGTAGGCGGCAATGACTCGCATTCGGGCCTCGGGCTTGGCCCTCCTTAGCCTGTACCTATCGACATCTGAAGATGAGGACCGAAGTGTCATTTCGAACTTGTGAGGGGCACTTTGTGGCATTGTAGACTTTAAAAGGGGATAAAACCCCATTTTACTGTTTCACTGTTTGATAAAATAGTGTGAGAGCTTTAGAGAGCCAGAGCTTCCATCGAGAGACTTCCGGCAAGAGTTTCTAGTCAAAACCTACAGTGTACAAGCGTTCAGGGACTTTCCAACAAACTTTAGTCGTGAACCTTCACAGCGTGATGAGAGTGTTTTCTGAGAGTGCCAAGGCTTCTCGAGCGGGGAACAGGGAGCTTTGTAGGGCTTTACCTAGACTCTGGCAAAACTGTGAGGGTCGTAGTATTACTCTACCAGAGTTTTAGGGCCTTCTGTGGGAGTAGAAGCGGAGAACCCAAGGGTTATTAGCAACTTCCATGAGCCCTTAGTGATTTTTCGGTGGTTTCATGGTTACCGACAGGTTGGAGAGGAGTCAGGGGACTTTGACAGTCCTCTAGTAGGAGGAGCAGGGCTCATCGAAAGCATAGTGAAATTATGACGAGTTGTGGCGGACTATAGAAGTACGAAGAGGGTAAATCGTGAGGTCATAGAGGGCTTTTGAGGAACTCCAAGCAACTTTTCGTTAGCTTCGGTCACCGGTGGAAGAGAGTGAACAGACGGGGAAGGGTTTCCCGGCGAGCAAGATTGAGTTCCCAGTGAGGAGAAGAAACGCCGGTGAGAACCCGAGGCATAGCAAGCCTGTAACGGTCGGTGAGGTGAAAGGGCTGTGAGACGGTGAATGGTCAGCCTTCACACGCACGGTGATAGGCCACGCCGTGAGTGTCAGGCGGCATGCCCAGATTTCAAAGGACATGGTGTGCCGCACGTGTGACATGTGTGAACAGTTTGAACGCAGGCAGTGTTAGACGCAGATGGCATTAGGTCTTTACGTGGTGCTACTGGTTTTCTTCAGCAGACGACGATAACCCTTTTAGTCATGAGACAACAATAGCTCTACCTTCTACGCACATCGATAGTCTTTATAAAAGCAGCTGATGTTACTCCTTGAGTGAGTAGCCGGCGATACATTCTTGCAAATGCAGCCGGCCCCACGCCTTAGCATTTTGCACGGCGATAGGGCTGCCCCTTAGTGACTTGCGTGCCGTAGCAAAAAATTTGCTCTAGCTTCATTGCCCAGCCTTTAGGCACCATTCCAGATGTGAAGAACCTCCCACGAGTGGCACCAATTAAGTCACCGGTGAAATCTTGGTGAGGGGTGAGCCAATCTGGCTCACCGAGGCTTGGTGCGAACCAAGATGGCCTTTGAGTGTCACCGCTTTGAGGTTATAGAAGACAGTGACAGAAATGTAAAAATAGAAAAAGGGGTAGGCCTCCTCTATTGTTTGCACATGAAGATAGCCTCAAGTGAGGACTTGCTAACATTGGGCAAGAGGATGGTGAAGACTCCAGGCCTGAAGTGGTCTTCTGCTAGTATTCGAGTGCAAGGGGAGCACCAATACCTAAAAGGGTACTCTTCCTGGACTATAAGGGTGCGATTCAAGGACATTTTGAAGCGTGCTTCCCTGCTAGCTGCCATTCAATGCTCTGCAAGATATTATGATCGTTGCTCGAACACGTTCAAGTTGCTATTGGAAACATGGAGCCATGTCAATAATACATGGCTGCTTGGTCAATGGGAAGCAGGGATGTCTCTGCTAGACTTGTACTTCAACGGTGGGCTTCCACTCATCGGTGCTATGTACGATGAGTTTGTGCCTTCGAACTCGGTCATTTTTGGAGGTAAACGGGTCGGGAAAGAAGTCCCACCAGCTGGATTACAACAGCTATTCAGGATTTACCAATTGCTCTACTCTGAGGCCAAGAATGGCTGCGTCTCCTTCACCCTTTGGGTGGCATTCTTTTATGGAGACTCTGATGAGGCTAGTCCAAGCTCGAGAAGAAAGGGGAAGGCATCCATGAAGGGAGCCCCTCCAGTATTTAAGCTGCATAGCAGGAACAACCACTTTTTTCCTGGTGACATATCTAGTACTCTTCTTGTGCAAGTTTGGTCTCCTCGGGGGAGCAGATACTATACGTCTAGACATGTTCTATGTAGCCTGTGACATGGCGAGGGGGTGAGAGTACGTGCTCACACAGCCGGTCTTGTACAACATCTATTATAGCTTGGGAGCCATGTCCAGGGGAAAACTATATCAGAGTGATGAAGGAGGGAATGGCATAGTGGACGACGAAGCCTTCCTAGGGGACTTCAAGATGCCTTTTCCCATCCACTATGTGTATGGCTGGCTCGGGGCTTATTTCCCCGACATCTACATCAGAAATAGGGTGTTGGATGAAATAATGTGCCTGTTTCTTCTGAGGATTGTTGGGCAGAAAGAAATCTTCCACACTCCTTGCCATGAACATAGCATGTTCTACAATGAACAACTTCATATGAGTAGACCCGCCTTCCCGGTCAGAAACCTCACAGATTGTGCTTTTCCCGATGAGCTGGGCAAGAGCTTGGATGGTGCTTCTACGACTCACAAGGATCTGATGTACATGCTGAGTGTTAGAGGCGGGGTTCTACCCTATCGTACCATCCATAGTGCCAAGCGTGAGGGGTATGTTCCTTAATGATTTGGCCGACAACACAAGATAGACCAAGGGTGTCCATTCTCAGTATTCTTTGAGAAGCGACATAGGAAAATCAGCCACAGGAAGAAAGACCAGTTGGGGACCCATCATGAGATCTGGCTCCTGAGGCACATTCGCACAGCTTGGGCCACATGCTTGCTTGGATTTCACCGAGATCAACAAGTACATGCTGCTGTATTTTGGCAGAACAATGTGAGCAACTGACGTTCATGAATGCTAGTGGTGGATCACCAATAAGGGGTATTGGGAAGGCAGCCACCCCTGGAAAGTGGAGAACTCCCGCTGGAGTCAGAACGCATGATAGAGGAAGATGGCGAGGACTCCTTCATTGGGGGAGGTATTCACTTTGGGCTTCCTCTGGAATTAGCGCGTCGTTGGAAGGCCTCGTCAAATTTCCATGGACAAGTCTTTGCTACGGTTTCTCGATATGAAGAATAAGGTAGAGAGTGTTTTTGACAAACTCTCTGCTATTTTCAAATGGAATGAGGGTGGCAAGGTTTTGGGGTATGAAGGACGTCCAGTCCAAGATTTGAACAAGTTGATAGGGAGCGACCCGCATAGAAAACATGCCGCTGGCTCTTCTGGTGGGGATGCTGTTGAGACTGTTGCACCTTCTCAAGCGAAGGGGAAGAAGAGGAAGTACGATGCCCCAGCCATTCCTCATCCACTAGCTCGTCATGCAGCATGGGCTTCGAAGCGTAAGGGACATAAATGTCCAGTGGTTCGGGAGCTAGAAGATGGTTCTTCACCGGCTTCTTCCTCGGAGTCCTATGTGTATCTGATGGTTCATAATTCTCCCTCTGCTTTGGAGGAGTCATCTTCTCTTTCTCTTGAGCCTTCTTTCGGTTCATCAGAGGCTCCAACGGTTGAGGAAGAGGGTCCAGTTCCAATGGAAATCAATGGGGCTAGCGATGCTGGCCTTGATGAGGTGGTCGAGGTGGAGAAGGCCTCTGAGGCCCAAGAGGTTGTTGTGCCAACCGAGTCAGAGAGCGCAGTCGTGGAAGGGCAAGACCCGAGCTCTGTTCAGAAAGAAGGGCTCATGGTCATAGAGGAGCATGGGCCTCAGAGACAGAAGAAGGGTTACTAAAGCAGCAGAAAGTTTCTGCTTCAGGTGATGTTGTTACAGAAGAGGTCAAAGAGCTGGGACATCTTCAAGGGGCTGACCTCAAGGGATCAGAGGTGGTACCCCTAGTTGTCGAAGAGGCAGGCCCTATGGAAGAGCCTGTAGCTGAAATGGCTGCCCTGGCAGGACAAGGGCAAAGAAGGAGAGGGAAGAGGTATCAAACCTACCAAGGCAGAGATGACGGTTCAGGGTGAGAGGGAGCAAGGAGATGAAGTCTGACTTGAAAGGGCTGAGGCTACTTCGGAGCATATTGCGACTGCTCCAGATAACGAGGGGCCAGGAGAAGAGGTTGGCCTTGAAGGGACCAAACCTACTGATGGTGAGGCTGAAAAGCCAAGTGAGGAGGCCGATATTGTGAGAGCTGAGCTAGTTGAGACTAAGGTCGCAAATGATGAGAGTTTGGGCTTCGCAGACCCTCGGGAAGAGCCATCAACTCATACAGCTATCATTCCTTCGAGCCCTACCATTGAGATTGATGCTCCTTCTATTGCAGCATCCCAAACAACATTACCTAAGCCTAGCTTGAGTGTGATGCTTGACATAATCAAGGACATGCTTTGTTTGGGCATGCAGAGACCGAAGGGTTTGACTCTTAATGAACATAATAATGCAATCCAAGAATTAAGGCAGGGCGCCCTTGCAGGGGGTGTACCAGAGGTTCTCCCTTATTTTGATGATGTTTCAAATGAGCTGGAGGGGTGGAGAATAAGGGCCTTGCATGAAGAAGCAACTGCGCTGCGATTGGAGAGGTAGCAATTTCCCCCTTTGGAGTCCTCATTCATGCGCCACTGCGAGCTGATAGAAGCTCAATTGCAGCAAAAGGATGCTGCGATCTCCGAGAGATCCGACCTTGCTGAGGAGGTGGTCGTTCGCCACCACAAGGTGATGACCTTGTGAGCAAAGATATTAAGCCTGACGCACAATCTTAACAAGTTGGAGAAGGATACTGAGGCTTGGGAAGTAAAGGATATAGTGCTTCTTGATAATATTTTGGCTCTCGAATACTCCTTGGAAGAAGGGTCGGCCTTGATGGAGCATGAGGCTGAGATGGTGGAAGAGTTGAAGGGACACATCGAGCGGGCTAGGGCATCAGCTGCAATATATAGGGGGAAGATCAATGAATGGATTGATCAATTTTGATAATGTCATATTATTTTCCTTTCCTTTTCCCATATTTTTTGACACTTGTAATATCCTCTTGCTTTATGAATAAAATTCTCTCTTTTGCTTCAGTGTGATGCGTGACTCTTTTATCCTTCCTTCTCTTTTTGCTTTATTGCTTCTACCCTTTCAGAGTGTGAGACGAAAAAGAATAGCCTATTCCTTGCTTTGTCTTATGACAACTTAATGTGGCTTTAATGACCTCAAATGGGGTAGTAGTTGCTTCCTCACCCCTTAATGCTTGATTCAACAGGGGCTCATAATCCATGGTTCTCATGATTTGGTGAGCCTGTTCGCTGTAATATTCCAGTCTGGGGTAACCTTGGCTTCGATTCGAGGTGCATTACTTTTGAGCTCGTCATAGGTCTTAGTCTTAGGGACAAAATCCTTTTCGATTCGAGGTGAATTAGCAGGAAGTTATGTGCATCGCTTCAAAAGCAATGCACCTCGAAAGCAATGCACCTCGAATCAAAGAGGGGGCGATTGTGAAACTTGCCTCCCAACTGAAGGTCATCTTCGGAAAAGGAGATCGTCAGGCACCCACATGGATGGTTGGGTCAACCTCAATAGGCTCCACTTCAGTCTTGTACACCTCTGGGTTAGAAAGGGCTTGAGCTAAGACCATACGGTAATCTTTAGATATCATAAAGGCATCATAGATACTTAGAACTGCTAGAAGTTTTCTCAAATGCTCAACTACGCCATATTTCACCTTATCCTCATCAACCTTCTGCACCCCTGATCCTGTCACTAGTTTAGGTGGTAGGGTATGTTTAGGAGCAGGTTTTGGTTGAGTTTTGGTTTTGTTGTTCGGTCGCTGCCGTCTGGGCTGATGGGGAAGTAATATGGATTTATATTAGGGATGTAGAGGTTTGAGGTTGAGGCTTAGGGAAAAGTGAAGGATCATGAAATTTGAGGACCTTGAGCTTCTGAAGTGTGGGATGTAGCTTCTTCCCTGATCATAAGCTCATTTGCCTAGTGCTGGATGATACTTCTAAGATCTACACCATATGGGAAACATTAGCTTGAAGATGGCTCGGTCATGGCTTGAGCTGACAGGGCGTCAGCAACGGTTAAGAATCTACCGCCTAAGACATCATTTTTCTTAGGCGCTTCCACTACGACTTGCTAGTATTGGTGCCTTTGAGCTCTCCATTTAGAGCGTCGAAGTCTGGGCACTACCGAGTTGCACCTGTGCAAGATATAGAAGAAGTAGAAGAGACAGAGTTAGAGGGTTCTGGGCAGCTTTTTACATCATCACAAGAATTGGACGTGTGCACAAGATTTCAAGTCTTACCCCACCTCTGACCGTTGGGAGATGATTTTAACGTAATCACCCGTATTAGACCAGTCCCGAGCAGTTGATGACTCAGGGATGTCCATCTGATTGGACGAAAGGGATAAGGCGAGTTGCGCCTGGGATGAAGTCTTGTAAGGTCGGTAGTGGAGGAAGGGACTTGAGAAATTCTTCCATGACTGGTGGCTGAGGAATGTGATTCCTTCGGTGAGCAGACATACATGCTCGTCTCCTTCTGTATCCCTTGGGAGGTATATGGTCTGTCATGACAGGCCGATGAGTAGCCCAGGCTTGGCGGACTGCTTCACGCTTCAGGAACTTGAGCGTACTGCACCCATGGTAGACTTCCCATGTCTGAGAAGTTGAGGCTCTGAAGGGTCTAGGATATGCTCATAGGGGACTTGTAGTGGGATTTCCTCTTGGATGGGAGTGATGGCTTGGAAGAGTTCTGGGAGACCGGCGAAAACAATGTGGCCTTTCTGTACCTTCTCCATGACTATAGCTTCCAACCTTGAGCATTCCCCCAGCTCATGGCCCCATACAATATGGGCACCATAGATTTTTTGTACCCTGGGCAAGATGCCTAGGTTGCCTGGTGGGCTTGGGAGTGATGAGACCCTGCTGGAGCATGGCCTCGTAGAGGGCTTGAAGAGGATCTAGCACAGCACTTGCCTGGGCTTGTGTCGGGAGGTCTTCTTGCACTGGTGGAGCAGGGACTTGAGGGTGTCCATCAAGGTTACCATGAACTTCTTGGTGCTGCCGCATCTTCTTTGCCAAAAGTTGATGGAAGTCAATGTATTCGTTCAGATCATGGCCTAGTATCAGATGATATGAACACCAGAGGTTCTCAAATCTTTGAGGCAGGGGCTTGAGCTCGCTTGTCGGCTTTAGCGTGACGAGACCTTCTTCGAGCATTACGGAGAATACTGTATGGAGGACGGTAGGTGTTTCATTATCCTCTTAGATTGTCACTATGTGGAAAGCCTCTGTTGCCCTGAATGCTTTCTTTAGCTCTTAGAGCTTTATCTGGCCTTTGTTAATAAGGGCTTCGATAATGTCTTTGAGCGTAAAGTAGTCTTGATTGGGTTGGCCTACTCTCTTGTGAAAGGCACAGTATCTCTCATGTGTTTCCTGTCCAGTCTGTTCTGTGGTTTTGACCTCCGGCAGCTGGATCATGTTCTGCTCTTGTAGTAACCGAAGCAATGCAGGAACCTATTACTTCTCGAAGGGGTACACCTTGTTCTTGCGCTGGATCCAGTTGTCACTTCGATTTATATTTTTAGGGGGCAGGACCTTGTTATAGGACTATTGCTGCTTGATTCTAGTCTGAGGTGTTGTTTGTGCATTAGTTGTGACTACCCATTTGGAGAGGTCCATGGTTTGAGGAGTGGCTTTCTTAGTGTCAGTCACGGTGACAGCCGCACTAATCACCTCTTTTTGCTGGTTGCCTCGATTATTGGAGCGAGAATTGCCATTGCTCCGACCATTTCCCGAGCTAGAGGGCTACTGACGGGATCCACCATGATGCTTGGATAGACCTTCTATACGGACCACTTTAGAGATGAGTGCTGACATGGAGGCTGGATTGGAAGCCTCAATGTGTAGGGTTATCTCGGGTAGCATATTTCCTACGTTGGTCATAACTGCTTCTCTTTTAGTCATGGGAGTGGCATGATAAGTTGCCAACTCTCTCCATCGGGCGATGAACTCATCAACTGGCTCACCAGGCTCTTGAGTCAGGGTGAGGAGCTCGATGGTTTCCACATTTCTTAAGACTTCATAGAAGCGCTGGTAGAACAATTGCTCCATTTCTTGCCATGTGTGAACGATCTTGGAGGTAACTTGGCATACCACTGGAAGGCTGACCCTTCGAGAGTCTCGAGGAATTGACGGAGTAGGAGTCACCCGTCATCTATCGTCTCGCGGCAAGCCTCTTGAAAGTGAGCGATATGCTGATGCGAGGATGCAGTCTCATTGAATATGAGAAGCTTCCATTTTTGATAGTCCAAGGGGAACGACATCTGATCGATGTATGAGAGGTACAACTTTAGGCAAAGCAGAGCCCCTTGCATGCCCCGGATCATACACTTGAGACTGTGGGTCACCATGGAATCTATATCGGCTTGTGAAACCATGCGGGGAGCAGAGCTGTCATGGGAGGCCAGTTGGGGAGTTTTCCTGGGGACTTTGTCCTCCCCAGGCAGGGAGTTAGCCTCATGGTGAGAAGAAGAAGGAGGGGAACTGGAGGCCTCCAGAAGATCCATCTTCTCGAGAATGGACTGCATCATCACTTCAAACCTGTTCATCCACTCTTCTTGAGCGTTAGTCGGGTCGTCGATCACCATGATGCTGACCGTTTCTTCTGGAGCAGAGCCAGGTGGAGTTATGGGTGATCGGGGTTAGCGAGTCCTTCGTGGCAAGTCGATCTGTAGGGGCTCAGCATGCCCCAACTCGACTCGAGTCTTGTATGCCAACCGTGTGAGGATTGGTTCTTGACGGTCTTGGGATCATGATTTCTTAGAAGCTTGATCATTTCCTGAGACAGTAACCACCGAGCAATATTCTTGGTCTTGCTCAGGTTCTGGAAGCCGAAGAGGGAAGAAAGGATTGTGAGGCAAGAGGTCATCGATAGAGGTAACCTGAACTACCTTAGGGGCCTCTCTAATCAGGAGTTGTCGGCCTCTCTTCTACTTCATCTTGAGGCTGCAATAGACTCCACTCCAAAATTGAGCCTGAGATTTGGACTGCCCCATCTTTCTTGAGCATGTAATGGTTGTGTCCATCAGCTGGGCGGAGAGTGAGGTCCAAGGATAAAGGGCAATCTGGGTTGCTTCCTTGGAGGCTGTAGGCTTCTATCTGCCATCAGGCCTTTGCCCCGAATTACTTTGTGAGGTTCGGGTGCATGGCTGACTTAAGGTGCCTGACTCAAGATGGCACTCTTAGGGAAAACCTTTGAGTATTAGGTCTCGAGGTGTTCACCTGGCAAAGGGAGGGTGACAGAAGAAGGAACTAGCTCACGACTCCGCCCGAGTCAGGATCTGGAAGGAACCTGTGAGGCTAGTGAGTGTGCATCTTTAGAGGCAGCCTTCCGGGTTACTTGGGGGTCTGCCCAGGCTCAATCAGCTAGTTCGACCTTAGGAGGCCGAGACCTACGAGCATATGTTTGTGAGGGATTGGGTAGCAGCTTATCTTTCACAGGGTGAATCTGTGTGTGCTGAGAGGTAGGACGAAGTGGTCGATCCTCATGTGCTCAAGCTGGCACATAATTGGCGCTGCCCCGAGCTGTGGGATGCAGATGCATGACGTGTGCAGGGTTCGGCCCTAGAAGGCCTAGCCTTGGATACGAGCTCAAGGCAGTGTGAAGGTTGCGCTAAGGTATGGCTCTAGTGGATTGACCATGAGCCTTTGAGTGTGTGCAATAAGTGGAGGCCCCATGATCTCCTCCTCGGTGTGTTGAGCCTCTAGGAATAAAGGTTCGAGGTGGTGAAGGAGTATAAAGGGTAGGCCTTGTAATGACTCTCAGGAGCAATGACAACCTGCTTGCCTTTTGCGAAAGTGGACTGGGAAGCCTTTCAACATACCTTGGCAATACAACCGACAAGTGAGTTACCGATGGCAGGGTGCATGATGTGGGTGGTAGCAAGTGTGCTACCAATGCGAGGGGTCGTGGTGGAGGGTCCACTAAGACTAGACACAGAGGAATTAGGGACCCTCAAGTCCCTTCTTGCACCAATTTAGGAAAGAACTTGGGAGCCAGAAGTGAGTCTTGACTCAAGAGGAGCGTAGGGAATGAGGCTTGAGAAGCTTGCTTCCCTGGGATGGTCACAAGTGCGGGGATGAGAAAATCCCTAACTCGGATGAACGGGTTGAAAAACCCAGATGCCATGTATTGAGTGCAGAAAAGAAAAGGTAATATGATCAAGCAAGAGCGAACCGACAAAGGGGTAGTAAGTCCTCAGTGGACTCTCCAAACTGGTCAGATCCTTGATCTCACCTCCTTGGATCTAGATGATCGAGTGAAATGTTGTTGGAAGGTTTTTTCATCAACATGGGGCCCACTCTCAATAAAGGCCTAGCAAGTAGTGGAAATTCTGACAGTCTCAGAACAACCCCAAACCTGGCTACAATTTTCATGAGGTCTCTCAAAAGTCTCTTGCCAAGTTTCGTCGTATTTCGACATGTCAGACAGTGTAAACTAAGAAACAGTTCCGGCATAATAGGCCTCTAGCACCTTGAAACAGACCCCTATAACTAGAGCTTCATTTTCAGTGTCTCAAATTTCTATGGGATCATCGCCATTGGATCTGATACAATTGAAAACCCCTAGGGGTCAAGCTTCAACTGAAACGGACGTTTCAGGAGGAAGTTATAAGTGAAAGAGTGCAATAGGAGAAGTCGCATGCTATTCCCGTGCGACCACCCTGCAACTCCACACCATTGAAAGGATAGTCACGAGCAGTTACTTTCGATGCTCATATCTCACTCGTCCCAAGTCGGATCGACTCAAATTTGGTGAGCATGTTTGTTTACTCAAGACGATCGATTCGATATATGGCACGCCCCATGATGATACCTGAGCGTGAAGAAAAGCTAGAGAGAAGTTGTTGATCCGTGATGAAAAGTGCCGAAAATTCAGCATCATCGCATCTCACTCGAGTGGCCAAATAACGTCGCTTGTGAGCCCGATCGATGAGAGACCAATTCCATTGTGGGCGTAAGGTTTCAGGCCATCTTTGACCCGAACCCCATACATAATGAACGATTGGATTCTGCACACGAAGCCCACGAACAGACTGCAAATTCCGTCGCCAGAACTCTTGATTCCCGCCAAAATTCCAAACTTAAAAAATCTTCATTCGAGCATGAAATCAAGCAGCATTTAGTGCCCCTTGATCGTAGTGGCGTGCTCAGTGTGTTTCAACAAAGAAAAAATAGAAAAACATGAAGGAACGAGCACACTATCGATCCAAAGTTTCAAGATCTACTCAAAATTCAAGTCACTAGATCGTTCACTAAAAAACACGATCCATGGCTTGAAGTTGACATCAGATCGATGGTCATGCTGAGCCCTACAGAAAACAATCATCTTACAATGTCGTGGCCCTTGGACGGTGCTGGACTGTTGAAAATATGGCCTATCAAAGCCTAAATTCCAGTAGTCTCTCATTCAGTGGGAGCGATTGAGAAATTGAAATCATGGCGTCTTTCAAAATGGAGCCCATATGCTTTTACCTCGAGTATGCATGAGGCATCGAGAGTTCACTTGTTGAGAAAACAATTTCTCAAGGAGGTGTGAGGGTTACCTCCTAGTCACGATTTATAGGTTAGCCTCATGTTTAGCTACAATTGGCCAGGGCTAGGAGAATGCAAATGAGAAAAATAGAACCCGAGTATTTATTAAGTATTTGCCCTGTATGGAATGGTCAAGACTTATGGAACATAAGTCCGTATCCTGACATGAGACCATTACATGGCATGTGCATTTTCATTTAGTATGGGAAGCCACTCCTTCAAGTTCATTATCTGAGTTTGGAAGAGTCAGTGCACATGTGCTTCGAGAGGACCCCTGTAATTGAGTTGGATCATGTCCCATAGGGGTACACTTGTAATCTATTGAGAGTCGAATGATCAGATGTTCTAGCTCAACGGTTGTGATATGGCCAATTATGTGTCCTTGCTTTAGACTGTGGAACATAGGTCTATTGGGTCGATCTGAGACTCGACGGAACATCATTCGAATCTAGACTAATGGAGTACTCCGATACCTATAGTTATTAGCCTGAGATCTCACTATACCTTTTGTTCGATTTTATAATAATGAGAAAAACCTAATAATTGCCCAAAAATACTTTAAATATTTATTGTGAATTTTAGAGAAGTTTTTGAAATTTGATTTGCTAAAAAAATGAGGGTTTTCATATTATTTGGCTCAAATTCTACTTTAGTCTTGACCTGGTAGTACCATGTGGCGCCTGAGTGGCCCTAGGGCTACCACATGGCACCCCATACCTCACTCTAGGATCACCGCCCAATTGGGCACTGATCCCTAGGCGGGGGATTAGATTGGCATTTGATTCCTTGTTTTATAAGGGGTTGTGTTATGATGTATTGTTATATATTGCTATATTTTGTTATATAATGTTATAACCCTTTTCATGACGTCTTAGTTAACTCACACATGGGTCATGCATGACATGTGTGAATTTTAATTAATTTATTTATTTAGTATTAAAGAGAAAATGCATTTTCAAATTTGAGTAGAAAATTATCTTCACACACAGGTGTGAAGGGGACATTTTCTTTAAATTGAATGGTTTGAAATTTTAGATCTTCTAAGTGATTGGCTTTGATAAAGTAGAATATCTCCACATGTGTGAGCTTTACTAATTACTTCTTTGCCCATTAGCCTTGGTGGTTATCTACTCTAATACATTGTTAAAAAAAATTAAGGGTATTTTTGTAAGGCCATATTTGATACAATTGGAACAAAAACATGGGTCAAGGACAAAATGGTAAAGTGGCATAACTTAGGGTTAGGGTGCATGATAATGGTGTGAAATCCCATCCCTTCATATTAGTGGTTGGATGGGGATGGGTGGCTAGGTACATTAGCCTCTCATGTGCCTTTGGATTAATGCATTAAGGGTGTTGATTGAATCCAAAGTTACACCTATGTTATAAAAGCACATCAAGAGATCTCAAACCCTAACTATCTCAACTCTTGAACCATTTTAGAAAATAGTCTATCCCCTACTTCTTCTAAGGTTTTGTGAGAGAAAATTGAAGAGAGATATTTTTTGGATTTTTGTTAATGGTGATCTTGATGGTGGTCCTCCTTTCTTATGCTTAAGTCCATGGTGTGCATTATCAAGGTAAACACTATTTAATTTTCTTTTCTCATAAGATCATATCCTTGGTATCTATAGTTTTTGAAGTTTTGAATTTAAAAAAGTTTCATTGATCTTAGAATCCTCATTTGATCATCTTTTTCATCGTGCTTATTCATAATGTGGTTCTTCATGAGTTATAACCTATATGCATGAGAATCCATGATCATGCATAGTATCCATTAATTACTTTGCTTCAAACCCATCAAATAATTTTGTTTCAGAGTTTCACTCCATTTTCAGAACTTTTTCATCACTTTTTTACCTATGGGGGTTCATAATCTTTCCATACAAGATTGTTTGGTGGTCCGAGGGACCATCGTGTGTAGTTTGGCCATAACTCTCTTGTTCTTTATCCGATTCGATTCAAACCTTTTTTATTCTATTTTGGATGATAATTCCAGTGTGTTGAGATCTTAAGAATTTATTTTAAGGTGTGTAATTTCTTCCCATTTTGATTAGACACTCTGGTGAGATTGAACCACTTTTGTACAGTCCGAAGGGACAAAATTAAGTCCTTATAGGGCCCGATTGTGTGGCCTCGACATAAGGGGCTGAAAACATGGCTTCCTTATTTTAATGTGGCATTCTAATTCCCTGTTTAGCTGATTTTATTCTTTATAATTTTTTTTAGATTAGTTGCATGATGTGTTTAAACTTTGGGACATAGTTTATGTAATTTGTTCTATGAAAGTGTAATTCATAAGCTAGTCTTGCTTTATATGTAATTGCCCCACAAGGGGTTGGTATTTGAGTTTATTTATAGTGGTTATACAAGGCTAGAAATGTTTGTAATTGTTATATAAAAGGATTGTAACTTATTCACTTAGCTTGGTTTTTAGCTAGTGGCTTGTTGAAGGTGCCCATTTTGCCTTATTTTTTGGCTTAGAAATTTGCTCTAGTCTTTATATCCACTTTCAATTGGTATCATAGATCGAATCATTTACAGAATCTTTTAGAGTCTTTAGAGGGATTATAGGGTGCGAAATTGGAACCCATGGCAGCCCATTCAATACTCACCGAATTGCTTAAGGAGGACAGATTCAATGGAACCAACTTCTCTGAATGGAAAAGGAAAATTGGTTATATGTCTCATAAAGATATCTATTGCCATTATTGACTTCTAGACCACCTAATCCGTCGCAATCAATGCTCCTCAAGTTGTTAAGGATGGATATGAGAAATGGCATAACAAAAACCATAGTGCCATGAATATTATTTTTGCAGCCATGAGGGATTTCTTTGTTAAGGAGTATGAGATTTCCATATGCATCAAAGATATTATGGAGAGCATGAAAAAGAAATACGTCACACCAAATGAAGCTCAAAGGATCATTATAATGAGGAATCTCATGTTTTGCAAAATGGATGATCTCACCAAAGTGGGTGATCATCTAAGAGAGTTCAAGAGTTGTATAAGAGAGAGTGAGAGAGTCGGTCACTCATATGACGAGGTGACACAAAAGGCGATGTTTGTGCTTTCGATCTCTCCCTCATGGGAGACCTTTGTGGCCAATTTAATAGCCAAAGATGTGCCTGGAACAATGGAGGAGCTTGCATTTTTCAAGGAAGGGGAAGAGAAAAGAAGGATGGCAATGGATGGACCATCTTCCATGGTCCATATCGTAAAATCTCACCAACCCTCATCTTCTTCTACTCCCTTACTCATTACTCCTATATCTTCTTCTCTTCCGAACTCTTCTACGGTGAATACATGTAATGTGGGAGTGAGTGAGAGTGATAATGTTAAGAAGAAGAAAATAAAGGGAAAAGGCAAATGGAAAGGAAAGGCAAAGCAAAAAGGAAAATCATACTCCCCTTATCCATTTAGCCCTTACCCTCATAAAACCCATGCCTAACCACCAAACCATGCTAGCCTCATGCCTTTTAGGCCTAAACCACCACCCACACCCATGATGGTAGGTGGGAGGTCGGTTTGGGCCTCAAGCCAAGATTATTTGAAGGTGCAATGCTTTAGATGCAAGAAATACGGGCATACCCAAAAGTTTTGTAGGTATCCTTCTCCTCCACCAAACCCTCATTTTGCTCCTAAGCCCAATACCGGTAAGCCTCAAGCTAATACCGGTGGAGGACCAAGGACAGAGAGAGTTTGCGTAGTCCATGAGACTTTGATTGCCAATGAGGAGGCGGATGTGTGGGTTTTGGACTCGAGGGCTACTATCCATGTGACAAATTCTATGAAGGGCTTTAGAAGGTTTTATGATGTCAAACCCGATACCCATAATCTTTATATGGGTGGAAATCAAATGGAAAGGGTCTTAGGAAAAGGGGATTATGTGTTAGAGCTCACTAATGGTGAGACTCTCATGCTTAAGGACACCCTCTATGCACCCGGGATGAGGAAGAATCTCATCTCGGTTTCCAAGATGAGTAAAGCTGGGTTTGTGCTCTTGTTCGAGGAGGAAAAGGTCTATGTGCATGATGGCTCTATTAAAGGATATCTTGTTTTTGTAGCCCACTTGGTTCAAGGGCTTTATGAAATCAAAATGAAAAAGGAGTTTGTTTACATGGGCAATGATTTACAAAATTTTACTTTATGGCATTTAAGGTTAAGTCACATTAATCCATCGAGAATGCATATTATGATGAAAGAAGGATTGCTTGATAAAATGAATATCAATTCTCATAATAGATGAGAGGCTTACCTTAAAGGAAAGATGGTAAAGAAGTCCCACCAAAAGGTCGAAAGGGTCTTTAGTCTCTTATAACTAATCCACTCGGATGTGTGTGGACTTATGAGTGTGCCTACCATGGGGCGCATGAGGTACTTCATAACATTCATTGATGACCATTCCCGTTTTCGTTACACCTATCTCATAAGAAACAAAAGTGAGGCCATAACCAAATTCCAACAATATAAAGTGGAAGTTGAAAACGAATTAAGTCGAACCATAAAAAACCTTGGATCAGATAGGGGTGGGGAATACAACTCCCAAGCCTTTCAAGATCTTTGTGTCCAATATGGGATTGTCCACCAAACCACCATGCCTTACTCACCTAAACAAAATTGGGTTGCAGAGGGAAGGAATATTACCCTAGTTGAGATGGTACGAAGTATGATGAGTACCACTAACCTTGAATTAGAGTTTTGAGGGGAGGCGATTCTAACAGCCACATATGTCGTTAATCAGACTCCCACCAAAGCAATTCAATCAACTCCTTACCAACTCTTCATGGGCCGACCTCCCTCAATAAAGCACCTTAAGGTCTGGGGATGTTCAGCCCATGTTCTCATACCATCCCAAAATAGGTCCAAACTTGATCCTAAAACCATAAATAGGATACCCAAGTCTTGGGAAGGGTTTTAGGTTTTATAACCTCTTGAATCATAAGGTGATTGAAAGCCTTGATGCCCATTTCCTTAAAGATGAATTTCCTGAGAAAGAATCAACCCAAAAGAGAGTAGACTTCCATGAGCTTCAGCCTAACAAACAAGTTGAAACCATCACACTTAGGCGAAGTAAGAGAACAAAGAGACCACCTACCTTTTTCACTTAACTTGGGGAGGACTATGAGAGGATTAGTGAAGAACCCGATGATGAACCTTATTCTTACCTACATGTTATGTCTTGTCTGGATAATAAGTTATGGAAGGAAGCCATGCAAGATGAGATAAATTCAATCATAAATAACCATGTATGGGAGTTAATCCGATTACCCCCTAACCTTAGATCCATTGGATGTAAGTGGATATTCAAAAAGAAACTTAACTCCGAAGGGCGTATTGAAAAATACAAGTTAAGACTTGTAGCAAAAGGTTTTACTCAAAAGGAAGGGGTAGATTATTTTGACACCTACTCACCTGTTGCCAAAATTCCTTCAAGTAGGATGATAATATCTATAGCAGCCTACCTTGACCTACAATTTCATCAAATGGATATGAAAACTGCCTTCTTAAATGGTGACTTAGAAGAGGATATATACATGAACCAACCTGAGGGTTTTGTTGTGAAAGGAAAAAGTTCATGTACAAACTTAACAAATCACTTTATTGTCTCAAAAGAGTTTCAAGAAGATGGTTCCTCAAGTTCCACCAAACTCTGATTAGATATGGATTCAAACCAAATGAGGATGACCATTGTGTGTACCATAAGACCAATGAGACTTTCATTACTTTCATGCTTTATATGTGGATGACATTCTAATAGCTAGTAGCACCCTAGACCATATAAGGGACACAAAGGAAATGTTATCAAGTAATTTTGATATGAAAAATATGGGAGAGGCTTCATATGTGTTAGGGATTCATATAATAAGAGATAGAGTAGCTCGCACTATTCAATTATCTCTATCTACATATTGTAAGAAAGTTCTTGAGAGATTTGGTATGAGTGAATCCAAGCCTATAGATACACCTATGAAAAGGAGAGGAAAATTAAATATCAATATGAAACCAAACAATGATCTTGAGAGAAATGAGATGGAAAGGATCCTGTATCGGAGTGACGTAGGATCACTAATGTATTTAACTATGAGAACTAGACCCGATCTAGATTTTGCTCAAAGGTTGATTGGTCGATTCCAAAGAGATCCTGGATTAGAGCATTGGAAAGCCATGAAACGAATCATGAGGTATTTGAAAGGAACATTTGATTATGGATTAACCTATGGAAATGTGAGTGAGCTTAAAGTTTTGGGATTCACAGACTCCGACTATCAAGGAGTCCCGGATGACTCGAGATCCACTTCAAGTTATCTATTTCTTTATGAGGGTGGTGTCATTTCTTAGCACACCAAGAAGCAAGACACTGTAACCCTATCTACCATGGAAACCGAGTATATGACTTTAAGTTTCGCAACTTTAGAATCCATTTAGATTATGAAATTCTTGAATCATCTTAACTTCAACCTTCTAAAAAATGGAACTATTAGAATCATGTGTGGCAATCAAGCTACAATTGCAATGGCAGTTGAACCAAGGTTCCATAGTAAGTCAAGGCACATTAAAGCTCAATATCATAGAGTAAGAGAAGAGATAGCAACTGGTGAAGTAGAAGTTGGTTACATTCCATCTGAGGCCATGCATGCAGATCCATTAACCAAAGGCTTGGAGGCAAATGATTTTAAGTGGCATGTGCATGGGATGGATTTAAGGAGGTTGGCATAGCTGTTATTACTTTGTCTATTGCTTATGAATGATAAATCCATGGATAATTATGCATGCTTTGATTTATTGTGAACGAAAATGAGAGAGAGATATATACGAATTCAGGCCTCAAAAGGCCAAGTGGGAGATTGTCGAAAATATGGCCTATCAAGGACTAAATTCAAGTATTCTCTCATCGAGTGGGAGCAATTGAAAGATTGAAATCTTGGCGTCTTGTGAATTGGAGCTCAGACTCTTTTATCTCGAGTACGCATGAGGCATCGAGAGTTCACGTTTTGAGAAAACAATTTCTCAAGGAGATATGAGGGTCACCTCCTAGTCAGGATGTTATAGGCTAGCCTCATGTTTAGCTGTAATCGGCCAGGGCTTGGAGAATCCAAATAAAAAAATAGAACCCAAGTACTTATTAAGTATTCGCTCTGTATGGAATGGTCAAGACTGATGGGACATAAGTCTGTATCTTGACACGAGATCATTACATGGTATGTGAATTTTCATTTCGTACAGGAAGTCATTCTTTCAAATTCATTATCCGAGTTTAGAAGAGCCAGTGCACATGTTCTTTGAGAGGACCCCTATAATTGAGTAGGATCATATCGTACAAGGGGTACACCTATAATCCATTGAGAGCCAAATGATTGGAAGTTCTGGCTCAGCAGTTTTGATATGACCAATTATGTATCCTTGTTTTAGACTGTGGAACATAAGTCTATTGGATCGATCTAAGACTTAGCGAAACATCATTCAGGACTAGCCCAAGGAGTACTCCGATACCTATAGTTAATGCCTGAGATCTCAATATACCTTTTGTCTAATTTTATAATAATGAGAACAACCTAATAATTGCTCAAAAATACTTTAAATATTTATTGTGAATTTTAAAGAATTTTTCAAAATTTTATTTGCTAAAAAAATGAGGGTTTTTATATTATTTGGCTCAAATTCAACTTTAGTCCTGACCTGGTAGTACAATGTGGCGTCCGAGTGGCTATAAGGCTGCCACATGGCACCCCACATTTTGGTCGAATCTTTGGAGCCCACAAGAGAGCTCAGAGCAAATACTTAATGGAATATCGAGTCCTTTATCCTCTTCGGCCCAAGATTACTCCAATCGATCACAGTTTTGGCTTGAGGTCCTTCAAAGCCTCAGAGCTAAGTGTGATAGAGGTCTGCGAATTATAACCAAGCAAGTGACTAAGGCTATCAGAGAAGCCAGCTCTGACGACCCTCTGTGCCTGAATTCTTTCTACCCTCTTCAGATAACGAAGCTTAAAGAAAAGCTCTAAGAGCCTTGCATTATGGTTAGTGTCGTAGAAGATGACCTAGCCTCTTAGCAGCCATGGTCCCAAGACCGTCGAGAACCGGTCTTCACGTGTTCGCAAGCCCTCAACTGCGGTTAACACTGATCTTCGTGGAGAAATAGTTTGCGTAATGGTTGTAAATGAGCCTAACGACTCACAAGAAGAGCACATGAACAAGTTCAAGGATATGGTGCCCGCGATGATGGAAAAGATCAATCGCATAGACGCCGCAAGACAATCAGCTAACCATGAGATCAATTCCCATCACTCATATGGTGCACCTTCAAGGCAGCCCCTTCCCTCTGCCACATAGGATAATTTCGTCCCTCACCCCGTCTCTCAAGCCGACATTGATGCTATGGTAACCCAAAGCCTAAAGAACAGACAAATTTCGGGATACATTGTGCAACACCTTATCAAAGGCTGTATCCTTCATACATTGACCAGGTCCCGATTCCCTCAGATTACAAGAAAGGGAAGTTTCCCAAACCACGTCCCAAAACCTGCATATCACCCACTTTCAGGTAACATGTCAAGAAACAACTACTGATGGGAGACTTCTTCTCTGTCAGTTTGTTGCCCTTGACGATCTAGCTTTTCAATGGTATGCTGGACTCCCTCCAAACTCAGTACATACATGGGAGGAAATGGAGAAACTATTCCACCAGCGCTTCTATGAGGTCGAGAGAGAGGTTCAAACCATCGAGCTTCTCACCCAGACCTAGGATCCTGACGAGCCCGTGGACTAGTTCATATCACGATGGAGAAATTTGGCTGCTCGCCATCCCAATCCTATGCTTGAGAAGGAAGTAGTTCAAACTTGTGTGCGGAACATGCGACCTAAAATTGCTCTACACGTTGAGGCCTCTAATCTGAATTCCATGTCAGAGTTGACCTCCAAATTAGACCGCATAGAAAGTCTATCACGCCACCATGGCTAGTCACGACAGTGGCCTCCAAGCTCTAGGAACAATCGAGGCAATGATAGCTCTTGGAACAACACCTGGAGTAGCCAACAAAAAGGAGTAATCAGTGCAGCCGTCACGGTCACCGATCCAAAGAAGGCTCCCTCCCAAACTTTGGACCTCTCCAAAGGGGTGACCACGGCGAAGACAACGCCTTGGCAAGCAAGCAACAACAACCATATAACCGAGTACCCCCGCTGGCGAATCTTATTCGAGATGATTATTTCACCAGGCATAGGAACAAAGTCTACCCCTTTGAGAAGGAATAGGTCCCTGCACGACTCCGGTTATTATTGGAATAGAATATGATCGAGCTTCCAGAAGCCACGTTCCCTGAGCAAGCTGGGCTCAACACTCAGGAAAATTATTGTGCTTACCATAGAAGGATCAATCATCCCTTAGATGACTGCTACAAGCTAAAATATATTATCGAGGTCCTGATTTAGAAGGGACTGATACAGCTCGAAGAATTAAAGAAGCCTCCCATGCAGTAAATGTCCAAGAGGAAGAAGAAGCCACGCCTTATTTGTTATAATGCTTTAGGAAGGCCTAATCACACTGAAGCCTGCAAGGTAGCCTCAACGCCTTGCTCAGGGGACTGAGGATCATTGGTGCTCGTATCACCAATATGGGGCCACTACCTATCAGAATGCACCAATTTCCATGACATCTTCGTAAAGAAAATGTGGGAATGTCATGAGTTTTACAACGTCCCAGTAAGTGATCCCCAAGCCACTGCTCCATCAGTGAAAGAGGACCTCCCAGCACAAGACTTTCTTAATTATTCAGACTCTATTGATCCCTCGACTTCTCATCCATGGATAGTCTACCACGGGCGAAGCATACTCAAATCCTTAAGGCGAGAAGCAGTTCGCCAAGCTAGGGTTGTTCACAAGCCTAGTGAGAAGGAGACGAGCACCAAGGGCTGCTCACAGAAGAAACAAGACCGCTCAACCGTTAGTTGAGCAGGAATTTCTCAAGCCTCTTCCCCCACTGCCAACTTTATTGAACTTTTATCCCTGGCATGATCCTGCTTCCTTCTCATCGAGAGGACCTCCTAGAGTCATCTTCGACTCAGAGCACGTCCAATGAGAGTGATGACATTCAAAGTACTCCCCAACGGTCTAAGCATGGGAAAAACCTATACCCCTAACACACATCCAACCCTGGTAATGACGTAAAAAGCTATCCAGATCAGACTGATGAGGGGAACGACCTTAAAAGTCCCCCACCTTCTGACCCTTCTCCTTCTTCTTCTTCTAGTTCTCATCCTTCCTCTTCTATGTCTCCTACAGGTACAACCTTGATATGTACGGACTTCGAGGCTCTCGACAGAGAACTTGAAAGATCCAATATAACCAGGATGCAATGGAGGCGGTTGAAGAAGACGCTCGATTAAACAGCAGGGTTCTTAACAGTTGCTTACGCCCTGACAACTCGAGCCAAAGCACAACCATCCTCTTCAAAGATGCACAAAAATTCAATGCCAAAGAAACCCCAGTGGCTCCCTGAGCCAGACTTTTAGCCGACATTGAAAGAATCAAGGGGGCAGAGTTTTTATTCTTAGGAAGCTTGCCACATGGTACAAGTCTATAAAGCGCCACCCAGTGCGGAGCAAACACTCTAGGCACCTGTGCAAATATCGTGTGATTCATACGAGGAAGCTTCTCCCCCAACCATCACTGAACCTCAATTTCCCTCTAACTTTCAAAACAAGTTCCTGCAACCTGATTTGTTTTCCACGTTTGAGGTTGACCCTTCCACTCCTCGGTTTGAGAAAGGCGTAGAAATCATGACCTACTTTGGGGCCCTATTGGAAGCAGAGATGTCAAGGTCATGGGTCTCTACACTTGAGGTTGGTGAAAAGACCTCTGAAAACAACACGGAAGAGTTGCTAGAAGCCCCAGAAGAATGGGAAGAAGGTGGTGAAGCTACTACTGACGAGCTTGAAGAAATAAATCTAGGGGATGAAGCTGACCCTAGGCCTATTTTCATCTCGGCACATATGTCTCCAGAAGAAAAAAAACATTTCACTACATTCTTGAGAGCAAACTGAGACGTCTTTGCTTGGCATTACCATGAGATGCCTTGTTTAGATCCTCAAGTCTCCATTCACCATCTCGGCATTGATCCAACTGTCAAACATGTCAAGAAAAAATCAAGGAGGTTTAGGCCTGACCACGAGATGCAAATAGATGCCGATTTGACCAAACGCAGACAAGAAGGCTTCATTCACGAAGTCAAATACCTAAAATGGCTAGCAAATGTTGTTCCAATCAAGAAGAAGAATGGTCAAATCAGGGTTTGCATTGACTTTTGTGACCTCAATACCGCCTGTCCCAAGGATGACTTCTCGTTGCCATTCACCGAGATGCTCATCGATTCTACGGCTCACTATCAAATTTTTTCCTTCATGGATGGATTCTTCGAGTACAATCAGATACGGATGGCGCCCGAAGATGAGGAAGCCGCTCTCCAAAAGGAGTCTTTTGTTACACAATGATGCCTTTTGGATTAAAGAATGCTGGTGCCACATACCAAAGAGCAATGACGACCATCTTCAAAGACATGATGCATAAGGAGGTGGAGTGTTATGTTGATGAATTGGTGGTAAAATTTGAAGAAAAGAATGCTCACATGAGAGACCTTGAAAAGGTGTTCAAGCGATTATGCCTTCATCAACTTAAAATGAATCAGTTGAAATGCGCATTTAGCTTGCGTACCGGAAATTTATTGGGGTTCATTGTCAGACATGGAGGGCTTGAAGTTGAGCTTGTCAAGATCAAGGCGATCCAAGAAATGACATCACCAACTACATTGCGAGAGTTACGCTCTTTTCAAGGGCAGGTAGCATACATCCACAGGTTCATCTGAAATCTCTCAGGTCACTATAAACCCTTTACGCATCTACTAAAGAAGGATACTAAATTCATCTGGGATGTAGCATGTCAAGCCGCTCTTGATGACACCAAACAATATTTACTCAACCCTCCAGTACTCTCTACACTAGTGCTGGGAAGCCTCTCATCCTATACGTGACCGCTCTAGACGAGTCACTTGGGGCATTGTTCGTGCAAAATAATGACAAGGGGAAAGAGACAATGTTATATTATCTCAGTCGTAGAATGCAAGGGGCCGAGAAGAATTATCCCCCTATAGAGAAGATGTGCATGGCCCTAATCTTTGTAGTATAAAACTCCGACATTACTTGATTGGTTATGAAGTGAAACTTATATCAAAAGCAGATCGTGTGAATTTTCTCATGGCATGCCCATGTTTGTCGGAATGGGTGTTCTTGCAGATGGAATTCGACGTCACGTATGTGCCACAAAAGCCCATCAAGGGCCAGGCTTTGGCTAACTTTCTCGCAACACACCCTGTACCATTGGAATCTCTGTTATCAAGCGACGTCCCTGATGAAGAAGTATTTTGTGCTGAGCTTGCTCATCCGTGGGATTTGTACTTCGACAGAGCCTTCCAATCAGACTAAGGAGGCGCCAGAGTTGTAATCCTAACCCCGAAAGGAGCATTGCCACATTCTTTCTCTCCGCCGATGTCTGTTCTCACAACTAATTGGGTTGGAGATAGCTTTTGATCTAGACTTGGAGCAGCTCAAGATCTATGGAGACTTTGAGTTGGTTATTTTCCATCTCAAAAGAATCTATGACGTGAGAAAAGATACTCTCAAGCCTTATCACGATACTGCAAAATCATATATGGCCCAGTTTGAGGATATATCCTTGAGTCGCATCCCCAAGAGGCTAAACTCTTAGGCTGACGCACTTACAAAACTCGGGGCTACAATTCAATTATCCTCATCAGGGTCTAGGTGGTAGAATGGAGACATATTGAACTAAGAACTGAGGTCGACGCAGATGATGAGAAAAATATCTTCCCTGAGTGCCCTCCTTATCCATTCGGAGCACTTATATCAACTAAAGAAGTAATTAAGATTGAACAAGAAATGGCACGGAGTCAAGGAGCTAAGGTTTGAAATCAAATCCCATCATTGTGAGTCGCTATACATCAAGGACTTACTAAAGATGAGATAATCGAACTTCGATATCAAGAGTTTGATGCACTCGATGAAAAGCGGCTAGAGGCTCAGCAGAACCTCGAACTCAACCAAGGGAGAATGAAGAGGGCTTTTGATAAGTCTGTCAAGATCCGCTCATTCACCTGTGGCGATCTACTTCTAGTTGTCAAGAGGCCTATTGTTGTGCATGGCCAGCGTAAAGGGAAGTTTGAACCTAAGTGGGAAGGTCCCTTTATTGTAAAAAAGTCTCACCAAATGGAGCCTACATTCTGGCACATCCTGATGAAGAGGAGGCAATGCCCCCTATCAATGGGTGACATCTAAAGAAGTACTATACGTGATATATATTCAAGAAAAGAGACGCAATGTAGAGCAAACAAGATAGTCAAACAAATAATAACTCTTTTTATTGCATTAAAAACGAGTTACAAGATATAAGCCAAAAAGCCCATTATTAGGGAGGTTACAATTCTCTTATAATTGAGGGAAAGAAAACAGCTGATACTAAAAGTGTTGCTCTAGCATCTAAGGATAAGAGGATGGTTACAAACCAAAACCTGTAGTGTTGCTCTTACATCTGAGGATAAGAGGACGGTTATAGGTCAAAAGAAAAGCCTTCCTCATGAAGAAGAAGCAAACCCACCAAAGATATGCTCTCCTCATGAAGAAGACGCAAAACCACTTGGAGAAGTTAGCTTCAATTCATCTGACAAGTAAGAAGATTGTTACAGGCCAAAAGAAAGAGCCAACCATTTTCGAGTCATCTTTAAATCATCTGATGTGTATATCAAACATACAAGGCAGACTTCTCTGGCAAGGAACTGACCTATGATGGAGAGCATACCCTGTTCACAGTGGATGCCCTTCCACTAAACAACGTGGACTTCACTGTTGTGTTGGAGGACTTGGCTCCCAACGAGTATCATAAGCTAAGCCTTACCACCCATCACCACCCTTTGCCGACCCAAGTCAGCACTGTGCATGAGCACTGCCACACATAGCTCATTGTCATGCACATCAATTCCTACACGCAATGCACTACCACATGTGAGTAACATTGTGCACATCATGAAGCTCACCATGGGCTGATAAGCGCCGTCTGAGGCCAGCATCGGCTATGTCCTCCAAAGGCCAGCACCAGTTGTGCTCCCAACTCTTAGCGTCGACTGCCTTTTTTGAGGATCCGCGTTGATCATGTCAACGTCGGCTGGGTCAGCGTCGGCTACTTGTCCTAAGTCAGCATCGACCATGTGCTTCACCGCGACTGTTCACCTCCCGAATACTCCTCGTTTTCCAAGACCCCTTATTTTCAGGGCCTAAGACGTTTCGCCTCCCCCACCTCTCGTGACCGTTCGCTTCCCTGCGCCCTTTGATCTTCCTTCGGAAACCCACTGTGAGACTTTCCTCGCTTGTGCCTTGGTCAAAAAGTCACTCAAACACTGTCGAAAACCTCTGCAACGTCACTAAGTTATCAAAAAACAACTTACGCCCCTCAAAAATCCCCTAAAACCTAGTGAAAATGCCCACTACTGCAGTACCCGCTTCTTCTACCCTCGATAACCATGACCAGGATTCACTATTTCTTGGGCAAAACTCGTTGTTGGAAACTATTGCAACTCTGGTAAACCTTGACGTCCTTGTTAGAGTTACCCCCTTCTTCAGTCAGAGCCTTCCCTTGATGCCGATGAATTTCTGTTGATCTTCCCGAAATAATTGATCTCCTTGCCGGAACACCCACTGCTTGTCGGAGCATCCACCGGTAACCCTCTTCTCACAATTAAAAAATTTGCTTAACTCTTTTTTTTTTAACCTTTGGTGAAAAGTAGGGAAATGGAGTTTTACCCCTTTATATAGACAACACTATTCTCAAATGCCCCTCGCAAACTGGAATTCCAATCGCCTCCAGGAAAGCAAAATGACAAACGGGTTGGACCGGGTCGGGCTTTGACATGAGGCCCGAGTAAAGTTTCATTGCTGCCTCATCAAATGCCAAACGACACAGACTAAGACCTAGTCGGGCTCAGGTCATGGCTCGAATATCAATCCCTACCTAGCAACGGCTACGCAGTCGAAGTTACCTAGCGTCAGCTGTGTTTCAACAACTCTAGTTCCGGGTGTATGCTAAAAAACGCAGCACCGACTATGTTCAAGCAATAGCACTGGCCGTCCTTAGTGCCGATTGTGTGCTCAGCAACTTAGCATCCACTGTATTCAAGCGATAGCACGGGCCGTCCTCAGCGCCGGTTATGTGCTCGACTGCCCAGTGCCGGCTGTGTTCAAGCGATAGCATGCGTCATCCTCAGCGTCGGCTGTGTTTTTAATCCAACGCCGGCTGAGTGGTTAAGAAGCAGTGTTGGTTGTCTTTAGCATCCGTTGCATCTTCGAAGACTTATCGCCAACTGAGTGCTCAAGAAATAATGGTTGCTGCATCTGGCGCCGACTGTATTTTAAATAGCCTATTGTCGCCTACTCCAGGCCGAAGCTATGTGTGTCTTATTATTATTATCCCCAGTGAAGTTGCACCTTGACTCTGACCTATTATCCCAAGCAAAGTGGAACATAGGTCGATCAAACTCAAGTCATGACCTCTCATCCCCAGTAGGAGAGTCATACTCGTACTACAGCTTGCTATCCGCAGTGGAGTTAGGGTGATTTTTGCTGCTGTAACCCCCAGTGTCTGTCTCACACTAATTTATTTTTTCCTCAAGGATATAAAAAACCCACATTTGTCCCCTTTTCCCTGATGAAGTCGGCCTTCCTATCTGAACCCCTTGCTGGTCTTACCTATTTTGTCGCTAGGGAGTCATAATACTATCTATAAACCTATTCCCCATGGAGTCTCACCTACATGACGACCTAAGCCTCAATCCGCACTGCATGACCTTAAACTGCACAGGCTCGGTCTACGCTGCATGATCTTAAAACTACATAGCCTTGGTTTGTTGTATGACCTTAAATTACACAGCCCTGGTCTAGCTACACGACCCTAAATTCCATGGTCCAAACTATATGACCATAAACTATAGTGAATGTCTAGTTGCACAACCCTAAACTGCACAGTCCAAGCTATATGACTTTAAACCATAATACATGTCCTGACTACATGATGTAAAAAGGCTTCGCACTATGGTACAAATTATATGACCATAAACTGTAGTGGACGTCTAGTTGCATGACCTTAAAATGCATGGTCCTAGTTGCATTACTTTAAATTGCATAACCACGATCCAGCTGTATGACCCTAAACCATAGTACACGTTCTGATCGCATGACAATAAACTTCTTTGCACAGGTCCCAGAGGCATGACCTTAAAACTTACCCCCCATATGCGCACACAGCTTTTACGTCCATTTTCGAGCACGTCTTCCCTAACCGACCTGTTCGTGTGCGGGGACCACCTTCACTACCTCCCCAGTGTGTCCATTCATTTCATCGTCCTCCATCATTCCCTAGTGAGTCTCATCCTCGCTCGCGAAACAACAAACCATCCTGCCATTCGCAAGCTGGTGGGTCACTATTTTGTACCCACCTTTCATACATCATCCATCTTTTATAGGTAGCCTCGTGCCATCTCCCCAAAAGTGAGCTAAAATCGCTACCATACTCACTTCATGGCCCCGACAGACTGCTATCCATCCCCATTATGGTCGAGCTATATGACCTTAAACTGTAGTGCACATTCTAGCCACATGATGTTAAAAGGCTTTGCACAGGTCCCAGAGGCATGACCTTAACCACGCCTCCACAAAAATAAGGGGCATAGTGTATACCTTAACAAGGGAACGTCATGAGTAAAAATGACGGTTGGGCATGGTCACGAAACCATGAGTAAAAGAGTTTCATGGATAAAAAAATGGGCACGGTGAAAACTTGAAAGGGCATCGTAAGTAAAAATGGAAGAATCAGGGTGAACATGGCCAAATTTCATGGGTGAAAGAGCCCTAAATTAAAAGGAAGTTGGTGAAAACCGTCTCTACGACGTCGCTTCCCAAGTTCAAGTGAAAACCAGCAAAGGGCGCTCGGATCAATAAACAGGCTAATGCAGCACTCGCCTGAATAGGGGCCTTCAGCCCACACTCAAAAGAAAATTCCTTGGTGTCGCAATACCAAGGCCTCGAAAATATGAGCTGCAAGGAAACGATTCTAACAGCCTGAGTCCAGTTGGAAAAAGGACTCGAAGGACAGAAGATTCGCCAAGACGGCAAGACAAGTCTCATAAGGAAGAACAATATTCCCACTAGGTGACAAACATACTCTAAAAATGCTAAAGACCACTACGAAAGAAAGAAATTGACAGCTTACCTGCCAGATACTTCAGTCTGCCTCGCCCAATTCCCTCTAACCGACAAGCCCAAACTTTCAGGATCGGCTAACAAAATGCCCCCAACTGGACCCTGCAGATAGGGCCTACAAAGGTATCTTGACTGTCAAAAGCAAACTTGGTGTAGCAGCAAACAACGCCAACCAAAGGCTCTTTAGCAAACCATCAAGGAAATCATTTTGACAAACAAAAAAATGCTCCTAGAAGGCTAAGTCAGCCATGACTTTTAGCCTGCTATGTAACGACCTGCATAGTAGTGGGTAGGGGTTATACCTAGAGCTGGTCACCTCGATAAACTGAGGTACCCTATCCGCCAAGGAACAATTGGTGCACGACATAGACGAGCGCCACCCAAAGGCTTTTTTGTTGTCTATCCAAAGATAAAGAAACCCAGACCAAGTGGGAACAATTCCCTTCAACATGGCACTTAATTGCCAGACAGGCCTGATTCTAACTGACGAGGTCTGTACAAAATCCTCAGCTTTAGAATCACAAACAATCCATACGAGGGTGAGGACTTCGATAAGATCCCTCAAAAAGTCTCTTCTCCCGCTAAAGTCTCCACAAACGAACTCGCGAACAATGCATCCCTACATCTAAGCATCCTAATTGTACCATTGTGTGAATCTCTTAGGCGTTCACATGGTCTTGTGGTTAGGAAGAAAAAAAAAGTAATAAGCTGGAGGAAATTTTTTGAATATTGTCCTTCTCGCTTCTCTAAAAGCACAACATTCGGTGGGGCAAGCTGTTTGAATGCATTTTCTAGCACCTTACTCCCTGATGCGGAATAAAGAGGAAGTAGGTCCATAAAGCCTACAAAACAGTGGAAATCTCGACAGTCTCAAAATTACCCTAGAAATTTTCAAGATCTTAATCAACACTCCAAAAGGCCACTTGCTAAGTTTCATCACGATCAGACATGTCCAAGACCATGAACACAAGAAAACAATTTCGAAAAAATTGGCCCCCGTAACCAGAACTATATTTTTGGTGCATCAAACTGTGATACCAACACCATTGGACCCGACATGCTCGAAAACCCCTACGGGATAAGTTTTGGCTGAATCGAGCACTCCAGGACAAAGGTAGGAGTAAAATACTAAAAAGGGGTAGGCTGCAAAACACCATTAAAGGTGGTGGTTTTTACAGTCACGGGCAATTACTTTCAGGGGCCATATCTCACTCCGTCTAAGTCGAATCACGATAAAATTTTGTGAGCATGTTCGTCTCGTCAGGACAAGAGTTTCGATATGTAGTACACCCTGTGAAAATGCTTAAGCCTGAAGAAAAACTAGAGTGAATTTGCTGATCCGTGAAGACAATTGCAGAAAATTCAGCAATAGCACGCCTCACTCGAGTGACCACATCATGGCGCTTGCATACCCGATCTACACGAAACTAATTACATTATGTGTGTAAGGTCCAAGGCTATCGTTGATCTAAACGTCGTGTATGATGAATATTTGGATTTCACACATGGAGGTGCCGAAGATGCTGTAATTTTCAGTCGATGGATTTCAAGATTTGCGCCAAAAACTCAGGAAGACGAAATCTTCATACGGACACGAAATTAACTTGCGTTTATTGCAAAATGATCGTGACAGCAAGCTCAGTGTGATTCAGTGAAGAAACTAAAGACAAACATCAAGAACCGACCACACAATCGATTCAAAGTTTTCAAGATTCATTAGAAATTCATGTCTCATAATCATCTCCTAAAAACATGATTCATGGCTCGAAGTTGGTATCAAATCACTCGTCATACTGAGCCCTACAAGAAAGCAATCATCTCTCGATCAAATGGGCATCAGAACAACCCCGGATCATTCATCGAAGATCGCACAAGTTTTCGAGCAGCAGCAAGGACTATTTTGTAATTCCACAGATTGTTAGACAGGGCAAAATAGTCCTTTTGCACCAATTTTTAGAATTTCTTTTAATTCCATTAAATTGTAATTATCTTCAATTCTAGATAGTTTTTGGGCATCCACACATGTTTGGGCTCAATTCTATATAAACATGCAAAGCGAAATTGTAAAGGACCTTCATCATTTCACACAACCATCAATAAAGTTTCAATTTCTTCTTGAATTTGTGGGTGCATCTTGGAGATAGAAAGGAAAGAGGTTAGTACCATTCAATAGGGTAACTTTCTCTGTCCTCCCCTCTATCTCTCTCCTCTTCTTTCTCTCTCCTCCCATCTTTCTTTCCTCATCTTCCTCTTTCTGTCTCCTCTCATCTTTCTCTCTCCTCTTCTTTCTCTTCCTCTCTCTTCCTGTCTTTCTCTTATCTTCTTTCTCTTTCTCTCTCATCCCCTCATTCTCTCTCCTCCCTCTTTTCTCGTCTATATCTCTCTTCTTCTCATCTTTATCTCTTTTTCTCTCTCTTCTTCACATCGCTATCTTTCTCTCTCTCTTTTTCTCATCTCTATCTCTCTCTCCTTCTCATCCCTATCTTTATCTCTCTCCTTCTCATCCCTATCTCTCTCTCTTCTCTTTTTCTAACAAAGCCAGTGATGTCCAACACCGACGATGTCTAGCGCCGCCTATATCTTCTTTCTGCTCTTCGTCTAAACCTAACTGATGATGACTAGCACTGCCTGCATCCTTCTCTCTCCTATTTTCTAACACAGTCGATGATGACCAGTGCCGCCTGTATCTTCTTCCTGCTATTCATCTAAACTCAATTGGTGATGAATAGTGCAACCTGCATCCTTCTCTCTCCTCTTTTCTTCTAAACCAAACCAGTAATGATTAGTGCCACCTGTGTCCTTCTCTCTCCTCTTTTTAGCACCGCTGGTGATGCCTAATGCTGCTTGTGTCCTCCTCTCTCCTCTTTTTTAAAACAATCGATGATGCCTAACACCGTCTGTGTCGTTCTCTCTCCTTTTTTCCTAACATAATCGGTGATGTTTGATGCCGCCTGTGTCTTATTCGTCCTCCTTTCCTATGATTCCATGTTTTCATGCGTTGAGCCACCCAACTTGAGGGGCGTTAGCTACCTCCAGTCGCGATCCCGCACTCATTCGCCCTCTGGCAAGGGTCAGGAGGCGGGGTAGTGACAATTTGACTCACTTTGGGAAATGACATTAAGCTACCTATGAAATATGGATGCTGTTTGAAATGCGAGTGGACGATGGTGACCCACTAACTTACAACGAGCATGGATGGTAAGATGGTTCGTCATTTTGTGAGCACAGGTGACACTCACTAGGGAAAGGGGGTAATGAAGGTGGTTCCCGCACACTAACAGGTAAGTTAAGGAAGACGCACATGAAAGTACACGTAAAGGCGTGTGCGCTTATGTGGGGGCACGTTTATGGTCATGCCTCCTGGACCTGTGGAAAGCAGTATATTATCATGCGGTTAAGAGGTGCACTATGGTTTAAAGTCATACAACTGGACCGTGGTTATGCAGTTTAAAGTCATACAACCAGGACAGTGCAGTTTAAGGTCATGCAACTAGACTTCTGCTATAGTTTAGGGTGATATAGTTCGGACCATTGTGCTGAGCCTTTTAACGTCATGCGGCTAGGACGTAGACTATGGTTTAAGGTCATACAACTAGATCATGATTATGTACTTTAAAGTCATACAACAAGGACCATGCAGTTTAAGGTCGTGCAAACTAGACCTCCGCGACAGTTTAAGGGCATATAGTTCGGACCATGGTGCTGAGCCTTTTAACGTCATGTGGCTAGGACGTACACTAAAGTTTAAAGTCATGTAGCTTGGACCGTGGTTATGCAGTTTAATGTCATATAGCTAGGACTTTGCAGTTTAAGGTCGTACAACTAGACCTCTGCTACATTTTAAGGTCATATAGTTCGGGCCATAGTTGTGCAGTCTATGGTCATGTAGCAAGGACCAAGGCTGAGCAATTTAGGGTCATGCAAAATGGACCAAGGCTGAGCTCTTTAGGGTCATGCAGCATGGACGGTAATCCAACTCTAGGGGATAAAATGGTTAAGACCATTCACAAATTGAGGGCTCAAATTGAAATGGTGACCAGATAAAGAATGACCAACAGAGGTGGACTTCACTAGGGGTTAAGAGGGTAAGCATACTCTTTTGGGTGAAAGATGTCTTGGTGAGAAACAGAGCCACCAGGATTTGAAGTGGTCAGAATGTCCCTACCTCCACTAAGGATAAAGGGCTGCAGTACGGGTGTGACTCCTATTAGGGAATGAAGGACAGCTCCTGACTCCATTGAGAAGGTCATGGTTTGAGTGCAACTGCCCGGGTGCAAGTCCAATGAGGATGACATGTCACGGCTTGGGTGTAATTCCATTAGGGATAGTGGTAGGACCTATGCGACTTCAGCCTGGGGTAGGTGACAATAGACTACTTGAAATATGACTGGCGCCAGGTGTGGCGCTAGTGGTCTCTTGCAAGTATTGAAACGGCGTTGAGTTCTCAAAAACACAAGCGGTGCTGGGTTATTAAAAACTCAGCTGGCACAGTGAACGACCCATGACATTGTTTGAACACTACCGGCGTTAAGTCAACCGGCGTTCGGGTCGTTATGAATCACACTTGGAGCAAAATCAACTGACGCTAGGGTTGTTTAGAAACACACCTGCCGTTAAGTCAACTGGAGCTGAGGTTGTTTGGGAACACACCAGGCACAAAATCAACTGGCACTAGGGTTGTTTTGAAAACACACCTAGTGCAAAGTCAACTGCCGCTAGGGTTGTTTGAAATTCACTCGGCGCTATGGCAACTAGTGCTAGGGTTGATTGAAATTCACCCGACGCTAGGGGTGGATCGATGAGAGGTACCTCGGGCCTCGAGTCAAAGCCTGGCCTGGCTCATCGTCACTTGGCTTACCTTGAGCGCGACTGGAATTCCCAGTTTGTGAGGGGCATTTGAGGTAGTGTGGTCTATATAATGGGATAAAATCCTGTTTTCCCTCACTTTTTCACCAAGAATAAAAAAACTTAAGCGAAATTTTTCTTAACGGTGTGGAGAGGGTGATCAGTTTAAGTTTCGGCAAGCAGTATTACTCCGACAAAGGTTTTGCAAGGAAGACCTTAGCCAACAGTGGGATTTGAGCAAATGTTTTACAGGGAAGACCTTCGGTGTGCAAACATTTCCAAGAATTTGGTGAACTTGCAAGGAAAGGAGCAGGAAAGGGGAGTTCTCCGGGGAATTTTTCGGGAAACAGAAGAGGCTCTAGCTGCAGTAGGTTTTAGTAGAAGAGGTGGGAAGTGAAACTGTGAACATTTTTGTGCATCTTAGGAGTTTTTCAGGGATTTTTAAGAAGTTTCCCGGGGATTGTTGCCACTTTTTGACACTGTTAGTGGTGTTTGCAAAGGTTCCCAGGGACTTAGGGAAAGTTTGCAGAAGTTTTCTTTTTTGATGAAGTTTTGGGTCTGTCAAAGCCAAAAACAAAGACGGGAGGGTTTTTCAGTTGGTTTTCAAGCCGTGTAGGAGAAGTTTCGGCAGGAGACAAAGGATCACAGGAGGTGGACCATCATGGAATGTGTACTGTTGGTGGAGGTGAACCGTCATGGAGGTGAACTGTCACAAGGGAGGCATACGGTTACCTCCAGAAATTGTGCCACCATTAAGGAGGTAGGAAAACCTAGGCTTTGAAAATGGGGAGTCTTGAGAAGTGAACAGTCGTGACAGGGTCGACGCTAACAAAAGTGTAGCTGGCACTGAGCCAACCGGCGCTGATGGTTTGGACTGCTGACACAATCAGCGTTGAACCTCAAGAAAGGCAACTGACGCTAGTGATTAAGAGCACAACCAATGTCAGCCCTTGCAGGACACAGCTGTGCTGGCTTTTGTCGGCGCTCATCAGCTTGTGTGGCTTATCATGGTACAGAGAGTGATCCTCGCTTGTGGCAGTAAGTTTCGTGCGAGATTTGCAACACTTGGCGACGAGTTATATACGATAATGTTCATGAGCCAGCAAATAGTGGTGAATGATGATAGGGTGTGGCTCGTGGTACCTATTGAAAGCCATATCCTCCAGGCTTACAGTGAGGTACATGTTGCTGTGTGGAAGGGCACTATGAACAGGGTATGCTTTCTGTTATAGGCCAGTTCCTTGCTAGAGCAGCCCGCATTGTATGTTTGATATACACGTCGAATGACTCCTTCGTTGTATAATTGATATACACGTCATATGAGATATCTGGCGTGTATGTTTGATAGACACATCGGATGAACTGAGGTTAACTTCTTGAAGTGGCTCTACTTTGTCTTTTGGCCTGTAACCATCCTCTTACTCGTGAGATGAATTAAAGCAAGCTCTCCAAGTGGTTTCGCTTCTTCTTCATGAAGAAAGCATTTCTTTCGTGGGTTTGCTTCTTCCTCATGGGGCAGGCATTTTTTTTGGCCTGTAACTGTCCTTTTTTTCTTAGATGCAAGAGCGAAAGTACAAGTCTTGGTTTGTAACTATCGTCTTATCCTCAGATGCAAGAGATTTGTAACCTCCCTAGTAATGGCCTTCTTATAACTTGTAACTCATTTTTACTGCAATAAAAAGAGTTAGAGTTTGTTTGGACTATATTGCTTGTTTTCAAGTTGAGTCCCTTTCTTTTAAATACACATCACAGATAGTACTTCCTTAGGTATCACCCATTAATAGGGGCATTGCTTCCCCTCCTTCAGGATGTGGCAATATGTAGGCTCCATTGAGCAAGACCTTTTTGACTATAAAGGGACCCTCCCATTTGGGTTCAAAGTTCCCTTTATGACGGACATGCATGACAATAGGCCTCTTAACCGCTAGAACTAGATCGCCACGAGTGAATGAGTGGATCTTAACAGACTTGTCAAAAAACCTCTTCAATCTCACTTGGTTGAGTTCAAGTCTCTGCTGAGCCGCTAACCTCTTTCCATCGAGTGCATCCAATTCTTGATACCGAAGCTTAACTCTCTCATCTTCGGTTATTCCTTGGTGAATGACGACTCACAGTGAAAGGATTTGTATTTCAAGAGGTACAACTGCTTCACCCCCATAGAACAGAGAATAAGGAGTGGAATCAGTAGCATTTCATGTAGTAGTACGATAAGCCCATAGTGCTTTGGGAACCTCCTCATGCCATTTTTTCATGGTTTTTGATACTGACTTTCTTAAAATGTTGCACATAGTCTTATTGAAAGCCTAAGCTAATCTATTCGCCTGAGGGTGGTACATAGTTGAGTACCTCCAATTGAAACTGAATTACTTAACTAAGAGATCGATGTGATGACTCCTAAATTTAAGACCATTGTCGGATATAATCTGGTCGGGCACTCCGAATCAATATATGATGTGAGAATGCATGAAGTAGGCCACCGTTGTCCCAGGAACCTGCATAAGGGGTACGACTTTAGCCCACTTGGAGAAATAATCTGTTGCAACTAGGATAAAAATGTGGCCCATTGTGGAAGGAGCGTCAATAAGCCCTACGATGTCCATACCCCATTGTGAGAAGGGCCATGAGCCATTGGTAAGGTGTAAGGGCTTTGGAGGCTGGTGAACTAGACTCAAGTGTATTTGGCATACTTGACACTTCTTAGCATTGCTTAAGGAATCAGAGATCATGGAAGGCCAAAAGTATCCCAACCTACATATTCATTCATAGATCTTAGGACCGGACTGGTGTAATCCACAAATGCCTGAGTGGATCTCTTCTAACACTTTATTTTCTTCTTGGATATCGACGCATCCAAGAAAAATGTCGTCAAACGATCGTCAGAAGAGAGCATGTCCTTCAAGGAGGGTGTACTTGGTAGACATTTGAAGTACACCACTGCATTTGGTACGATCTTCCGGGAGCCTGTCATGCTTTAGGAAACTGGTGATGGACTCTTTCCAATCTTCTACATGCTCAATTTTTGCATACATTGGGTCAAAGAATTCTGGTGCTTGATTCCGACCCTTATCGACTTTACTCTGTGCTATTTCTTGTTCAGTCTTGATTACCTCTTTAACTGATAAGTTCTCCAAATGGATAAGGAGGGCACTCGGGGAAGATATTTATCTCATCATCCGCATCGACCTCAGGTCTTAGATTGATGTGTCTCCAGTTTTCCACCCAAACAAGCGTGGGTCTTGATGAGGATAATTAAATTGTAGCATCGAGTTTTACAAGTGCATCAGCCTACGACTTTAGCATTTTGGGGATGTGACTCAAGGATATGTCCTTAAACTGAGCCATATACGATTTTACAGTATCATGAAAAGGCTTGAGAGTGTCTTCTCTAACATCATAAATCCCTTTGAGCTGTTGGATAACCAACTCAAAGTCGCCATAGATCTTGAGCTGCTCCAAGTCGAGGTTGAAGGATATCTCGAGTTCGATTATAAGGGCTTGATATTCTGCTTCATTATGAGAACCAGCTTGAGCGCGAGAGAAAGAAAGTGGCAATATTCCTCCTCTCAGTGCTAGGAATACTAGTTCAACGTCTCCTCTATCTGATTGGAAGGCTCCGTTGAAGTACAATTCCCACACAAGAGCAAGGTCAGCGCAAATTACTTCTTCATCAAGGAGGTCGCTTGATAGAGGAGATTCCGTCGGTATGGGGTGTGTTGCGAGAAAGTCAACCAAGGCCTGGCCCTTGATGCCCTTGATGCCAACTTAGCAAGGCGTCCTGAGAAGCATGGGCGTCATGAGAAACTTTACAAGATCAGCTTTCGATATAAGTTTCACTTCATGACCAAGCAAGTAATGGTGGACTTTTTGTACCGCGAAGATCAGGGTTAGACACATCTTCTCAATAAGGGGATAGTTCTTCTCGTCCCCTTGCATCCTACGGCTAAGGTAATACAACGCAGTCTCTTTCCCTCTTCATTGTTTTGTGCCAATAATGCTTTGAGTGAGTCGTCCAAAGCAGTCACGTATAGAATGAGGGGTTTTCTCAATACTTGTGTAGAGAGTAATGCTTGATGTCGTTAAGAGCTGCCTGACATGAATCCCAGATGAATGGGGTATCTTGCTTTAGCAGATATGTAATGGGTTTAAAGCAACCTGAGAGGTTCTATATGAACCTACACACGTATGCCATCTGCCCTTGAAGAGAAAGCAGTTCTCGAAGTGTAGTTGGTGACGACATTTCTTAGATTGCTTTAATCTTGACAGGCTCAACTTCAAGGCCTCGATGTCTGACGATGAACCCTAAGAATTTTCTGGAGCTCATGCCAAAAGCTCATTTCAGCATTTTCATTTTTAGTTGATGAAGGCGCAGTCGCTAGAACACCTTTTCAAGATCTCTTATGTGAGCATTCTTCTCCTTGGATTTTACCACCACGTCATCCACATAACAGTCCACCTCTTTGTGCATCATGTCTTTGAAAATGGTCGTCATTGCTCTCTGATACATGGCGCTAGCATTCTTTAGTCCAAAAGGGATCATTGTGTAACAAAAGACCCCTTTTTGAGTTAAGAATGCAGTGGCCTCTTCATCTTCGGGAGCCATCATTATCTGATTGTACCCGGAGTATCCGTCCATGAAGGAAAATATTTGACAGTGAGCTGTAGAGTTGATGAGCATCTCTGTGAATGGCAACGGGAAGTCATCCTTGGGATAAGCAGTATTCCAATCGTGACAGTCAATACACACTCTGATTTGACCATTCTTCTTCTTGATGGGAACAACATTTGCTAGCCATTTCAAGTATTTGACTTCACGGATGAAACCTACTTGTCTGAGTCTAGTTATCTCGACGTCTATTTGCATCTCGAGGTCAGGCCTGAACCTTCTCGATTTCTATTTGATGGGTTTGATAGTCGGATCAATGCCGAAAAGGTGAACAGCGACTTGAGGGTCTAAACCAGGCATCTCATGGTAATGCCAAGCAAAGATGTCTCGATTTTCTTTTAAGAAGGTAATGAAATCTTCTTTCTCTTTTGGAGACATTTTTGCTGAAATGGTAGTGGGTTAGGGATCCGCTTCATCTCCAAGATTTATTTCCTCGAGTTCATCAACTGTGGCGTGACCACCTTCTTCCCATTCTTCTGGAGCCTCTTGCAACTCTTTGTCGTCACTTTCAGAGTTCTTTCGATTGACCTCAAATGCAAAGACCCATGATCCTGCCATTTTTATCTCTGATAGAGGTCCAGAGTGGATCATACTTTGTGCACCTTTCTCGAACTGAGTGACGGATAGGTCAACTTAAAAAGTGGAAAATGCGTTAGGTTGAAGAGACTTATGTCGAAAGTTAGAGGAAAATTGAGGTTCAGTGATAATGATGTGAAGAGTGTCTTTGCAAGAATCACACGGTATTTGTATGGATGCCTGAAGTGTTTCCTTCGAGCTGGCTGGTTCTTCGCAGACTTGTATCATGTTGCAGTGTAGAAACTCTCCCTTCTTGACGCTCTCAGTCTCTGCTCAAAGTCAGGCTCATTGGGCCGCTAGGGTGTCTTTGGCTTTGACTTCTTGCACTTCTTTGAAAAAGGTGGCTCTACCTTGGCTTTAACTGTCAGGGCTTCAGCAACTATTAGGAATCTTGTTGCCTATGCGAGGGTCTTTATCAATCATTTCCACTGCATCCTTCTTATGTTGGATCTTGCAAGTTCTCGGTCTAGAGCCTCGAAGTTGGGACATATCAAGGTTGTACCTACAGAAGAGACAGAAGAGGAAGAATGAGAAGTAGGAGAAAAAGAAGGAGAAGGGTTAGAAGGTGGGGTACTTTTAAAGTCATTCCCCTCATCGAACAAATCTGGGCAGATTTTTACGTCATCATCAGGATTGGATAGTGTAGGGGGTCTTTTAGGTCTTTCCTTTTCTTAGACCATTGGGGAGTGCTTTTAACATCGTCACCCGCATCAGACGTATGCTGATTGGAGATGACATGGGGACGTCTTCTTGACAGAATGAAGAAGGAGGAAGGATCGTGTCAGGGATGAAGTCCAGTAAAGCTGGCAGTGGAGCAAGGGGCCTGAGAAATTCCTGCTCAACTGTGGGTTGAGCGGCCATGTTTCTTCGGCAAGTATCCCTTGGTGCTCGTATTTTTCTGATTTTCTGAGGTGACGTTTGATTCATCTTGTTGGGCAGGCGAACAGCCTGAGCTTGGTGAATTGCTTCCCTCCTTAAAGACTTGAGTCTGCTTCGACCATGGTAGACCATCCATGGTTAGGGAATCCAGGGTTCCGCAGAGTCTAAATCATTGATAAGAAGGTCTTGCCTTGGGAGATCACCTTGCCCCGATGGAGAAGTTACTTTGGGGTTACTTGAAGGGAGATTGTAAAAGTCTTTACACTACGCCATTTTCTTTACGAATATATCAAGGAAACCTGTGCATTCTGATAGGTAATGGCCTCTTATCCGATGGTATGGTCACCAACAATCTTCAGTCCCCTTAGTAAGGCGACGAGGTTGCCTTGCTTGCTTCAGTGTGATTATGCCTTTCTGAAGCATTATAATGAAGAAGGCGTAAAGGATATCGAGCATTTCATCTTCCTCTTGGATAGTTACAGCATGAGAGGCTTCGGCTACTCTGAAGGCCTTCTTTAAGTCTTCATGCTTTATCTGACCTTTCAGAATCAGTGCCTCGATAATATCCTTCAGTGTGTAGCAGTCGTCTGTGGGATGATTGATCCTCCGATGGTAGACAAAACAATTTGCCTAAGTGTCAAGGCCAGGTTGCTCAAGGAATTTCGTTTATGGAAGCTGGATCAGATTTTCTCCCAATAATAACCGGAACAGCGTAGGGACCCATTCCTTCTCGAAGGGATCGACCTTGTTCTTATGGTTGGCTAAATAATCACCCCAATCAAGGTTGGCCAGTGGGGGTACTCGATTATACGACTATTGTTACTTGCTTGCCTGGGGTGCTACCTTTGTTGTTCTTACCCGTTTAGAGAGGTCCAAAGTTTGGGAGGGAGACTTCTTTGAATCAGCGATCGTGATGGTTGCACTGATTACTCCTTTCTGTTGGCTGCCCCGTGTGTCATTCTAAGAGTTACCATTGCCCCGATTGTTTGTTGAACTGGTGGACGACTGTCGTGTCGCACCATGGTGGCGTGATAAAATTTCTAAGCGGACTGATTTAGAGATCAGTTTTGATATGGAGGTTGGATTAAAAGCCTCAACATGAAGAGCGATCTAGGATCACAAGTTTCCCACGCACGTTTGGACTGCTTCCTTCTCAAGCATAAGATGAAGATGGTGGGAAGCCAAGTTTCTCCATCTTGATATGAACTGATCTACGGGCTCATCAAGCTCTTGAATTAGGGTGAGAAGTTTGATGGTTTGAACCTCTCTCTCGACCTCATAGAAGCTTTGATAGAATTTCTTCTCCATCTCCTCCCACGTATTCATCGAGTTTGGAGGGAGTCGGGCATACCATTGAAATGCGGGGCCATCGAGGGTCCCAACGAACTGTCGGAGAAGAAGTCTCCTTGATTAGGTGCCTCGATCTTGCCTTTCAAATCCCTGGAGGATCCAGCGGCATGTGTCTCGGGTTTCAAGAGAGACCTGAGACACTTGTGAAATCGCTCTCTTGGGAACCTCATCAAAAAATGGGGGTAGGTTTTACCACGCGGTGAGAGAGGAATTTAAGGGTGGGTTCGGGACTTACTCAGGCTGACTCGCGTGGGCGCCCTCTTAGATCACGAAGAAATCCCACCAGTAATGAAATTGGTTCGGAATCGCCTCCCTTGACATATATTCTTCTTATTTTCTTCTTTCTGCAATCACATACATATATGGCAAAGGTTATAAGACATGTGGGTCAGACCTCACCCTTTTCCTCTTTGATGATCATACGCAAGCATGTGTATTCAAAAAGAAGAAAGAAAGACAGGGGGAAGAGAAGAATTCGACTAAGCAAGAAGATCAGAGCAGTGACTAGGCTGGTGGATAATTGATGTAACGTGGTAGCGAAACGAGCTCGATAACTGAGACCAGCTCATGGGATTGCTACTTGACGCTATTGCCAATATCGACTAGCTAAGCACAATGGTCGGTCTATCGTTGCAGTAATGCGGGCCAAGTGAACCTGGCGCAACAACATTACAACTAGACGACAAGACTATCATGAGATGCTAACCTCAATCCCTCTTGGTTGAATGTAAGAGTATCATAAGAATGATTAAAGAGACAAACGGAATGGACGGAAGGAGAGAGAAGACGGAAGAGAGGAGGGAGAAGAAGGAAGAGAGGAGGGAGAAGAAGCAGTAAGTGCTAGGCTTCATTGACTGTGTCAGATAAGATGAGAGGCAGAGAAGCAACTGACGCTAAGTCTCGCCAACTAACAAAAGAGAGGGAAAGCCAACCGCCGTTAGGTCTCGCTAACTGACAGAAGAGGAGAGAGAAGACCAAACAACGCTAAGTCTGACCAACTGATAGCAGACGAAAGGGAAGATCAAGCAACGCCAAGTCTCACCGAATGATAGAAGAAGAGAGAGAAGACCAATCGACACTAGGCCTCATCGACTGGTAGAAGAAGAGAGAGAAGGCCAACTGACGCTAGATCTTACCGACTGATAGAAGAAGAGAGAGAAGGCCAACCGACATAAGGCCTCGTCAGTTGATAGAGGAAGACGGAAAAGACCAACTAACGATAGGTCTCGTCTACTGATACAAGAAGAGTGAGAAGACCAACCGACGCTAGGCCTCGTCGACTGATAGAAGAAGAGAGAGAAGATCAACCGGTGCTAGGCCTCATGAATTGATAGAAGAAGATAGAAAGGATCAACCGGCGTTAGGTCTCGCTAGTTGATAGAAGAAGATAAAGAGGGCCAACCGGTGCTAGGTCTCGCTAGTTGACAGAAGAAGATAGAGAGGACCAACAGACGTTAGGGCTCGCCAGTTGAGAGAAGAAGAGAGAAAGAGAGAGAGAAAAGAGATAAAGAGAGAAGAGAGAGAAAGAGAGAATAGAGAAGAGAGAGAAGTGAGAGAGAGAAGAGAGAGGAGAGAGAGAAGAGAGAGAAAGAGAGAGAGAAGGGAGAGAAGAGAGAGAAGAGAGAAGAGAGAAGAGAGAGGAGAGATGAGAGAGAGAGGGGAGGAGAGTGAAAGTGGAAAGAAAAGGTTACCTTCCTGAAGGGTACCAGCCCTTTTCTTCTCTCTCCCCTCTCTCTCTCAAAGACGTACTCACAGGCTCAAGCAAGGAATCAAAATTTATTGAATCTTTTAAGAATGAATCGAGTGTCTAGCATCCCTTTTTTTTTTTACAATGAGGTAGTGCCTATTTATATAGAATTGTGCCCAAACATGGGTGGATTGACCAATATTAGACCTAATTGTTGAAAAGCAAGATTTAATTAAATTAAAAGAAATTCTAAAAATGGGTGAAAAATGACTATTTTCCCCCGCCTAACCACATGTGGAATTTTAAAACTGTCCCTGTTGTTGTCAAAGATCTTGCGTGATCTTTCATGGCTGACCTGAGGGTGTTCTGATGCTCCTTTAATCAAAAGATTATTGTTTTCTTGTAGGGCTCTACATGGAGATAGTTTTGGTACCAACTTCGAGTCATCAATCGTGTTTTTGAGACATGATCACGAGACTTGAAATTTGTTTGAGTCTTGGAAACTTCATATTGATAGTGTGGTCATTTCTTAATGTTTTTCTGTGATTTCTTCATTGTAGCGCACTGAGCATGCCGTCACGATCGTGTGGCAACAAATGGAGTGTGATTTGGAGCCCGAACGAAGATTTCACAACTTTTGAGTTTTGACCGGAATCTGGAATCTGGCAACCAAAATTTCAGTCAATTCATCAACTTTGTGCATAAACATTGACCATCACTGATGTATGGGGTTCAAACCAATGGTAGCCTAGGACCTTACGCACACAATGGAAATGGTTTCTCATAGATTCGTTGAGCAAGCATCGTGATTTGGTCCATTGAGCGAGGTGTGTCACTGCTGAATTTTTTGCAACTTCTTCATGGATCGGCAACTTCTCTCTAGCTTTTCTCCCTGCTCGGACATCATCTCGGGGCGTGCCACATATCAAATTATTCATCTTGATGATACGAATATGCTCACCAAATTTGGGAGCGATCCAACTTGGAACGAGTTAGTTATGGGCTCCGAAAGTAGCTGCCCATGCTTGTAAAAACAACCACTTTAAATGGTGTTTTGGTGTAGTGAGGCCACAAGGGAATAGTGTGCGGCCCCTTTTGTTTCAATGTTTTGCTCATATCTTTGTTTTGGATTGTTTGATTAAGCCAAAACTTGGCCCATAGGGGTTTTCGATTGTCTCAAGTCTAATGGCGGTGGTCCCAAAGTGATTTGAGACACTAAAAATGTAGTTCCAGTTGTAGGGTTTGTTTCGAGGTGCTCGAGGCCATTATTTTCTTAAAATGGTTCCTTTGTGTTCAGTTCCTTAGACATGTTGGAATGAGATGAAACTTGGCAGGTGATCTTTTGGAGTGCTGATGACGATCTTGACCAATTCTGGTGCCATTCTAATACTGTCAGGAATTTTCACTATTTTATAGGCTATTGACCTGCTTCCTACCAGAGACCAAGGTGATGAAAAATACGTTCAAACAACTTGCCCCATCGATTGTTTTTCTTCAAGGGAAGAGAGAAGGAAAATCATTCGATAGTTTCCTTCGACTTTTACTTTTTCCTTCCTAGCCACCACTCCACGTGAATGCCTAAGAGATTCACGTAATGGTGTAACTTGGCTGCTTAGACGTAGGGATGCATTGTTCGCCGGTTCATCCGTGGAGTCTTTAGGGGTAGAAGAGAATTTTTTGAGGATCTTGTCGAAGTCCTCACCCTCATGTGGACTGTTTGTGATTCTGAATTTGAGGATTTTGCACAGACCTCATTAGTCAGAATCAGGCCCATCTAGCAATTTAGTCCCACGTCAAACGACATTGTTCCCATTTGGTTTGGGTTTACTTGCATCCTCTGGTGTTGGCCCACGTTTCAAGGATGAATGGTGTGCTGAAGGGCCTTACGTAAGCACCATTTTCTTTACGATTTAGTCATTCTTTGGCGAGTAGGGTACCTCTGTTTGTTGAGGTAACCAACTCTGGGTACAACCACCCCTACCCACTATTTTGTAGCTAGGACAATCACCCCTATTGCCAATCTAAATTCTGACTGACCCGTTCTTCCATTAGGGATTTTCTTCCTTTGAGTGAGGGTTGAAGCTACCTGTTGAGATGTGTGCTGCATTAATCCGTTTATTGGTTCAAGCATCCTTTACAGATTTTCTCTTAAACTTGGGAAGCGCATCGTGGAGACGGTTTTCACAATGTTTTTTTATTTGGGGTTCTTTTATTCATGGCATTTCGACCATGTCCACCCTTTTTGTCCATTTTTGCTCATGATTCCCTTTTGGGTTTTCACCGTGCCCAGTTTTTATGCACGGAACTCTTTTACTCATGATTTCATGACCATGCCCATCCGTCATTTCAACTCATAGTGTTCCCTTATTCAGGTATACACTATGCCCGTTATTCCTTTATTCTATTTTATTTTATTTATTTATTTATTTATTTCTGAGGACATGTTTAAGGTCATGCCTCTGGCACTTGTGCGAAACAGTTTAACGTCATGCAACTTGAACCTGTACTATGGTTTAAGGTCATACAGCTGGACAGTAATGGTGATGCATGATAGTCTATGAATTCCATGGAGCGAGTATGGTGGTGGTTTTGCTCACTTGGGGAGATGGCTCGAGGCTACCTGCGAGAGATGGATGACGTATGAAATGTGAGTGGATGATAGTGACCCACTATATTACAATGAGTATGGATGGCGGAATGGTTCGCCGTTTTTTGAGCATGGGTGAGACTCACTGGGGAATGATGTAGGATGATGAAAGGAATGAACTCACTGGGGAGGTAATGAAGGTGGTGCGGGCACCTGAACAAGTAGTTTACAGAAGGCGTGCGTGAAAGTGGACAAAAAGGTGTGTGCGGGTATGTGGGGACAAGGTCATGCCTTGGGGACCTGAGTGAAACAGTTTATCTTCATTCGGCCAGGACATGTAATATGGTTTATGATCATACAGTTGGACCGTGTTTATGCAGTTTAAAGTCATACAACTAGGACCATGCAATTTAAGGTCATGCAACTAGACCTCTGCTATAGTTTAAGGTCATATAGATCGGACCATGGTGCTAAGGCTTTCATTGTCATGCGGCTAGGACGTATACTATGGTTTAAGGTCAAACAGCTGGACTGTGGTTATGTAGTTTAAAGTCGTACAACTAGGACCATGCAGTTTAAGATCGTGCAACAAGACTTCCGCTATAGTTTAAGGTCATATAGTTCGGACCATGGTGCTGATCCTTTTATCGTCATGCAGCTGGGATGTGTACTATGGTTTAAGGTCATACAGCTGGACCGTGGTTATGTAGTTTAAAGTCATAAAACTAGGACCACGCGATTTAAGGTCGTGCAACTAGACCTCCGCTACAATTTAAGGTCATATAGTTCGGACCATGGTGCTGAGCCTTTTATAGTCATGCGACTAAGACATGTACTATGGTTTAAGGTCATACAACTTTTATGTTGTTTAAAGTCGTACAACTAAGATTGAGGCTGGGTAGTTTATGGTCATGCAGTATGGACTGTAGCTACAGTTTAAGGTCATATAGTTTGGACCATGGAGTTTAGGGTCATGCATCGAGACCATAAGCTGTGCCGTTTAGGATTGTGCAGCATGGACAGAGGTGGAGAAGTTTAGGGTCATGCAGTATCGACTGCAACTACAGTTTAAGGTCATATAGTTTGGACCATAGAGTTTAGGGTCGTGCATATAGACCACAAGCTGTGCAGTTTTTGATCGTGCAGCATGGACTGAGGCTGAGCAGTTTAGGGTCATGCAGTATTCACTGCAATTACAGTTTAAAGTCATAGAGTTTGGACCATGGAGTTTAGGTTCGTGCATCTAGACCATAGGCTGTGCGTTTTAGGGTCATGCAGCATGGACTGAGGCTGAGCAGTTTAGGGTCATGTAGTATGGATCGTGGTGTAGGTCGTCATGTAGGTGGAGCTTCATAGAGAATTAGTCTATGGATGGTAATCCGACTCCTTGGGGATAAAATGGCTAAGACTATTCACAAACTGAGGGCTCAAATGGAAATGGTGGACCTTTGCTGTGGTTTTAAAGGGGGTAAGCATACTCTCTAGATGAAAGATGAGTCTCTATAACAGGTAACCCGACTCCCTAGGGGTAAGGTAGCTTAGTGCGAAGTTGACCCACTGAGGATTGAGGAAGTGAGAGTGACCCTAACTTCAATAGGGATGATGGGCCACAGTATGGGTATGACTCCTAGTGGGGGATGAGGGACAGCTCCTGACTCCATTAGGGAAGTCATAGTTTTGGTGCAACGGCTTGGTACAAGTCCACTTGGGATGACATATCCTGGCTTGGGTAGAACTCCACTAGGGATAGTGGTAGGGCATACATTGCTTGAAATACCCTCGCCTCCATGTGTAGCGCTGATGGTTTATTGCGAATATTCAACAGGTGCTGAGTTCTCACAACACAACTGGACAAAGTAATGAGTGAAATATCGAAAAGGGTAGGTCGCATACTATTCCCATGTACTTTTATGTGCAATCATCTTATATATTTGGAAAACGTTCATGTAAGAGTGGGGCCATAAACAATCAAATTCAAGCATGCCTCAAAAATTCACTAGAAGATGGCGTTTTGACGCTAAATAAATCCTCAAATTAAGAAGAGTCCTTCAGGGCGAGGACGATGAAAAAAAGATCCCTCGAAATCAAAAAGAGTCCTGAAGGTGAGAGGTTAAATCTAATTTGTTGAAGATCCAGTCTTGATGCATTAAATTTGTTTTCATCATTTTGACGTCTGTATGATGGACCTTACTTGCTATGCTTAGTTCATCACATGTCTTTTTATATTTGTTAGGGTTAAAAAAATAGTTAAAAGTGGGTAAAGTTAGTGAGGGGGTAGGAGATTCATCACCGTCCATGACAGGGGAATGAGAAGGGAGAAGAAACATGGGCGGCGATGTACTTCTGCTGTCCATGACAGAAGATTACGAAAAGAGAGAGAACAAGGACGGCGACGTGCTTTCATCGTCCGTACATATATATATGTACATATGTATAAATGTATATACATATGTACATATGCATACATATATATATATGTATATATGTATATACATATACATATATATGTATATATATGTATACATATATATGTATATATATGTGTATATGTATATATACATATGTAGATATATATATATATATACATATACATATATATGTATATACATATGTATAAACATATATATATATCGACATATATATATATATATATATATATATATATATATATATATATATATATATATATATATATACACATATGCATATACATATGTATATGTATAAACATATATATATATATATATATATACATATATATGTACATGTGTATGTATACAAATACATATACGTATGTGTATACACATATATGTATACATGTATGTGTATATGTACATATATATACGTATGTATATATATATATACATATGTAGATATATATATATGTATACATATGTATATGCCTATATGTATACATACACATATATATATATATAGATATATACGTATACATACGTACATGTATATATATCTGTATGTATATATGTATATATGTATACACATATATATATAAATATACATATATGTATACGTATATGTACATATAGATATTTATATATTCTACCTATATGTACATGTACATATACATGTGTGTATACATATATGTGTATATGTATAATTGTACATATATATGTATACATATATACATATATGTATATACATTGTATGTACATGTATACGTATATATACATAAATGTATATATGTATGCATATATGTATATACATTGTATATATGTACATATACGTATACATGTATATACATATGTACACACATATATGTATATTGTACATACATATATATACATTATGTATATATGTATGCATATATATGTATATGTACATATACATATACATATATGTATTTGTACATATACATATCTGTGCATACATATATACATAATGTATATGTATTTACATATGTATACATGTATACAATATACATATACATATATTGTATATGTACGTACATACATGTATGTACGTATGCACATATATACGTATATGTACGTATATGTACATATGTACATATATGTACATATAACATATGTACATATATATACATATATACATTGGATATACATTTATGTATATATGTACAATTGTACATATTGTACATATATGTAAGTTTCATTTTAAATATTTCATTTGAATGTATATATATGTACATATTGTAAAATATACATATATATATAATGTAGATATGTTAATATATATGTATATATATACATATATACATACATATATGTATATATGTACATATTTGCACACATCCTTTTTGGGTGGGAGGGTACTCCGAGTAGTGGGTACCTCGTAGGAGCTCGACCTGCCTACTCGGCTCTTGTGTGGATATGCAAGAAGGGGTGCTTCTAGGTGTGTGTTGGGGGTTTTTTTGTTCACGAGAATTGATTCCTCCTCAAGTAAGTTTGGGGGGTGTGGACACACTTACGTGAATTTGGGTGACGGTTACATGGGAGAAATAGAAAGGAATATGTACCCGACCAGGGATGGACGTAAACTCGTAAGCTACTGAGGGTAGGGATAATTGTCCTGGTCTTTTTGTGAAACAAAAGAGTCGCCCCGCCACTGCAAGCAGCTTGGTTCCTTTGTCGTCATCGGGGAGCTCTTGGCGAGGAGACCGCAGGATGAGTTGCTATAACAAACGGGAGTTCCATTCAGTACGTACACCTTTTTTTCAGGTCGGGGTCGCCCTCCCTCTTGCTAATCCAGCCATTTCCAAACCCCACCCCATTTAATAGAGGACTTTTCAATTCTTGCGATTCCCAGCCCTACGGCACGACTAAGGCTAATAGGCTCAATGATCTCTTTCTTCGATAGACCATCTCGACGCACCGCGTATATTCGTACATGTTCCGACTCGTTGGTCATTATGGATCTAGTGGCATGGCGAGGCGAAGGGGGGGAAGCAAAACAACTACGAAGCTTCGTAGACTCGACTCGTAACTTCTAGTCAGTAAGCATTCTAGGTTGGAAGGAAAGGGACCAAGCAACCAAGCAACAAGAATATTAAACTCACTATATATTGAACTCGTTATATAAGAATATTGAACTCGTTATATAAGAATATTGAACAAGTTATATATAAGAATATTTAACGAGTTATATATATAACGAGTTCAATATTGAAAGAGTTATATATAAGAACGAGTTCAATATAACAAGTTCAATATTCTTATTTATTAAACTCGTTCAATATAACAAATTTATTGAACTCGTTCACTATAACAAATTTATTGAACTCATTCAATATAACAAATTTATTGAACTCGTTATAAGAACTTGTTTTCTAACAAGTTTAATATAATGTTATTTATAAGAACTCGTTATAACAAGTTCAATATAATGTAATATATAAGAACTAGTTATTGAACTCGTTAAATATAATGAGTTCAATATATTGAAGTCGTTCAATATAACGAGTTCAATTTATTGAACTTGTTAAATATAAGTTATATTGAACTCGTTCAATATAACGTTATTACAAGTTCAATATAACTTATATATTGAACTCAATATGAGTTATATGAGTTATATTGAACTTAATATTGAACACATATTGAGTCATATTGAGTTATATATGAACTCATATTTAACTCATATTTAACTCAAATATAATCAATATAACGAGTTTAATTTGAGTTCAATAAACATTATAACGAGTTCAATATATATATTGAACTTGTTCAATATAATGTTATAACTTATAACCAGTTCAATATAACGAGTTCTTATAACGAGTTCAATATATAAGAACTCTTTCAATATTCTTATATATTGAACTCATTCAATATAACGGGAATATTGAACTCGTTCATTATAACGAGTTTAATATAACAAGTTCTTATAACGAGATCAATATATATAAACTCTTTCAATATTCTTATATATTTAATTCATTCAATATAACAGGAATATTGAACTCGTTCATTATAACGAGTTCAATATTGAATGATTTATATATAAGAACTCGTTATATAAGCCACCAAGCAACCAACCAATAAACTCGTTCTTATATAAAAGAACATGTTCTTTTATAAAAGAACGAAAGAACTTGTTCTTTCATCTAAACTTGTTCTTTTATATAAAATCGTTCTTTTATATAAATGCATTCTTTTATAAACTCATTCTTATATATATAAACTCGTTCTTATATATAAACTCGTTCTTATATAAACTCGTTCTTATATATACAACTCATTCTTATATATATAAAAAAAATTATATATGTATATGTATATATATAGTCATATATATAAGTATATGTATATATACATATATATGCATGTATATATATATATACTCATATATAAACAACTTTCTAATAGAAATAGAAAGAATGACTGGGGCTGCATTTCCCGTTGCCCAAACGAATTTTTTCATCTTTATAAGGGAGCTTATTCGTTTAGTCTATGAATGGCTGGCGCCTAAGGTCCAGGATTGGCAAAGAAGAAAGGTCAGCCGTTAAGAACAAAAGGAGCACGCCTGGTAGTGAGAGAGCCTCTTAGGAAGAACCAAGCCCTAAAGCCAAACAATGGCAGAATATTAAAAGGGCAAACAAAAGAGCTTTCTTCAAAGAGGGAATGGGCAATGCCCTCCGGAATGAGGTAGGCTCTTGTGGGACTATCGGCTTCATCGACAAGAAACTTCCTAGCTCGCGGCAAGAAGAACAGGATCAACTCAAGCTCCAACACTTTCGACGGGAGAGAAAAAGCTTCTCTCCATGGCCCTTAAACACAAGCCAGCACTCAAACACTCAACTGATCCACACCTTACACCGACAACTCCACTACACTCCACTGCATCCAATCTGACATAACTTACACTTAGAATGGTTACCCACATCCAAGTACTCAACTCACCATCAATACGTATTTGCCCTCTTAGCTTAGTAAGGCTTTGCTTCCCTTAGCTTCTTCTTTTGCTTTCCGTTAAGCTTGCCTTGGCTTAGCTTTCCTTATAGCTTACATCTAGCTTGCACAGTCCCATCTCACAGACCAAACATAGATAGCGAACACTTAGCTTACTTCAACAGAGTAATCCCTCTAAATTTCATGACTTGTATCACCATGCTCCGAGAGGCTTCCTCGTCAAGCCAATAAGAAGTGCATTAGAAAGACAAGTGCACTAGACATATAAGTCGAGGTCGCAATATGTACTGAGAGCCTGGGGGAGGGACTCTCTCTGGATACATGGCACAAATTATTTCTATCCTAGTAGGTAGCTAGATAATGGAATACCAATCCTTCTAGCCAAGCCTAACTTTCTGCATAGCTAGGCATATCATAAGTTCTATGGTTTGAGCCTTACTCCTTCGGAAGACTCACTCGCGGCTTAGGAAAGACAAGAGTAAGAACTAATACTATTATTTTTCTGTTCTAGAATAAAATAGAGAGTAGCATTAGCCTTTGGAAATAGGTGGACAATCTTACCTCCCGTAACCTCTATCTACTCTATAAATTCTGTCCTATCAAGAGAAGCCTAAGGGTCCTAGCTTAGATAGAGCTATTAACTTAATAAATAAGAGCAGCTAGAGTCCGGTTTTTTTCTTCTTTCTGTTTTCTTTTTCTTTCTTGCTTGTGAAAGAATATTAAGACATGAACGCACGCATAGATTTTTTTTTCTTCGGGTCTCTGCAAATGCAATGGAACCCTCGTCCTCGAGCTCATCTGAGTCGTTCAAGTCTTTCGCCTACTTTCTACTTGCCCTGGATGATCAGGGCGAGTTCTTCTTCTAACTATATTACTACAGCTTCTTCGTCGGTGTTATTAGACTTCCTTCTTTCCAACCCTGATGGGAACTCGGAGTGGAGTCAATATGTCAGGAGAAAACTTGACAAAAGTCAAAATATGTTTCCCCGTTTGATGGAAATGAAAGTTCTATCATATGCAAGAATAATCCTTAAAAAAAAAGGATTACTCTTAGAAAAATTGAACTATTAATGATTTTAAGAGAATGATTTGATAGATTTTTTCAAGGAAATCTTAGAGAAAGATCCAGATAAGAGGGACTGGGAGAACAACCTCAATCAGTACCATGATATCTTTAAGCATCGAGAATAAACATAAATCACTTTTTTATAGGATACTTCTTTATTGTAACAAACAAATATATCATGGATAAGAAAGAAATCCACAGATTGACACAGAGGATTCAATTTTTTTGAATAAGGAAGAAGTTACGATGCTCCGGGCAGCCAGCTAAGCTAAGTCTAAGTAAGGAGGAGCGCATCTGAGCGAGCGGGGGGAAGGCCTAGGGCTCACACTAGACTAGTAAGTGAAGGACCCCCTAGCCTTAGGGCCTTTCTTCAGTGTGGCCCACATGGCCTGGGTGGAAAAGAAAGGGAGGGGGGAGAAAAGAGGGAAGCCTTAAAATTCTACACTGGTGTGGCGCTGTTGGATGCTTCAGATCAATAGAATAGGAAGAGGAGGAAGAATAAGAAAAAATCTTATGATGAGCATCTATTTGAGTCAATCATTGCGAAGATCCAATGCAAGTTTTCTCCTATGTAGTGGAAACACCTCACAATCTTCAATTTTATGCTTAGGGGAAGAGATGTCCTTGGTGGATACAGGACCTGGGACCCCAAGAATTTGTATGCAAGATGAGCATACAAGAGTACCAATAGACCGAGCCGCTTTGAGAATAAGGTGGGATCCACAGATGTAGTGTCTGGTGAATCACTTATCAAAAAGTAGATTTTTGAGAGATTCTTCATCGATCTAGTGGTCGGTGAAGCACTGATCAACGAGCGAGCAACCGCTAGGATTGAGAATAATGTGGCATCCCTAAATGTAGTGGCTGGTGAACCGCTTCTTCTTCTTCCACGAAGAAGAAGACAAAACCGAGCTTGGATGGAACTGAGCAAGATTTGGCAAACGAATAAAAGGGTTAAAGGCTTTCTTATGGATAAAGTCAAAGGAGGTTATTTAGTAGCAATCGCAGGTTTCATTACTTTTCTTCCATTCTGTACTCTCAAATCTAAAAGAATAGCGAATGATCGATTCACCACTGAGATCATTAATCCAAAAAGGATGAAGATTATGGTGTGGTGTTCTAACAGCAGTAGATGAAACAAAAACTTGATGAGCACCGCTTACGAGAAAAAAGAAAGAGAACCAATTTTTAATTCCGAAGGCTAGCATCTCCTGATAACACTCTATCACCTTAATCCATCCATTTTAAGGTTAAGCATAGATTCCGGCCCTATATTTCCATAGCAAAGAAAGGCTCTTGCTCGAATGCATGACTGTGGAGCGCCTGTCGCCCTAGCAATCTAATTTGGTTGGGGCCGACAAGAAGATTGCGACTTGGGAGAGGAAGAATGGAATTGACGGCATTGTCTCACAAAATTGAACACCAACCAATGTGTTGGTGGAAGCCACTTAGGAATTTGTCTAGTGTCAAATTGGTCAGAAACTTCCTTCCTAAATGAATCTCATAAGTCACTATAGCTATTATTATTAGTGAACAGGTAGTGGCGTATACTGAACTTATTAACAAGCACCACCACATCCTCCTTTGCCTAGGTGATCCGCTCCATCGAGAGTCCAAATAAATTCCTGATCAGATCTATTGGATTTTGACCTACTAGTGGTTTTGTGGCTTGCAGTGAACCTCGTCAGCTTCTGTGTCCGGTTCCTGATCAAAGTTAGCTCGGCCCTTCAATATTTTATATGATTCTAGGATCACTCTTCTTATCTAGCCCCACGTTTTGCTAAGATCCAGCCATAAAGATTTTCCATTGCGTAGTTTTCAGATGATTCAGCACGTAACTATTGAGATCAGCGTCCACATCCTCTTCGCTAGGTCTCCTCTTCTTCTTCTTTTGATGTTGGCCGCTTGACATAATTTTCCTTTAGATTGTCCTCCAGGTACAGTGTCTTCCGCCACAAATCCTGACTCCATCTGTAGTCAAAGAACAGATGCTGGCCTATTTCGATCTCCATCATAGTGGGCAATAAAGGCCATTGGAACCCCAATCTAAACGATATGTCTCTTGTCTTGTCAGGTTGATTCCTTGTAATGTTGTCCATTAGAAAGTAAGGATCCTGCGGTAGCAATGGTGCCAGATTGTTTGAATTTGATTTGGTCATCAGTCTTTTAGTGGAGATTGCTTCGTAACCAGTATCCTATCTTGCTCGAATATTCACCTATCTCGGTGGACAGGCTGTAGGCCATTGCCTCTTCCTCATAAGAGTCACGCCATTGGCTGGGTTGGAGTTCTTTGAACTTATTTTGTGTAGTTGTCGATTGCAGTAGAACCTGCTCTTGTTTCCATTTACCCTATGCAGTTAGGACCTCAACAAGGCTTCGGTCCTTCTTTCGATTGTAATGTAACCATTTCTCTTTTAGAATCCATTGCTCGAATTTCTTTCTATCCCATCATCGAATTCTCTAGTAGGTCAATGCTCCTTACATTCCCGGGGATCTATGTTGTTAACTCTGTTATTCTTTTCCTGTCTCTTAAGATGTTATGTTGCTCCTCCATACCAGTGAAGGTAGTGTAGGCAACGAGCTTTGCCCCGACGAGCTTTGTGGTTAGCTAAAAAGCAAGCAGTAGCGTCGCTCATCCATTTTCTTGCTTGTCTTCACGTCGAAGTGCATTTGATGGTTTGCTATTTTACACGTAGTTTTCTTCGCAGCTAGCGCGCTCAGCAAGAAAACTTATGTGCTACCGTGCAACGGCTTTCGCACTAGCACACAGCAAGAAAACGAATGCACGCACTACCGTGCAACAGCTTTCGCGCTAGCGTGCTCTCTTGTTGCTTGGTTGCTTGGTGTAGTTTTCTTCGCTTCAACAATGAGTGCTTTGACATTGCTACCACAGGCTTTGCTCTTTGCCTACACTGGCCTTAGACGCTGCATAAAGAGTTACATATATATATATATATATATATATATATAAATACTTATATTAGTTGATGGATATTCACCGAAAGCCAATATAGTTTAGGTAGTTATCTAGTTTCATATAGCCCGCGAGATAAAAAGCCATCATAGGTAGTAGACTTAGACACAACTATAGTGACCCGGATGACTGGCTATAGGTATATAGGGTACCTTAGCTACCTATAGTAATGGATTGCGCTCGTCCAAGCCTATAGTCAGGTTCGTTGGTAGCCTTAGTCTGATAGCAGTAGCATCCTTTCACATTCTCCCTTGGTCTATCTATTGGGTTCCTTAGTTTAAGATAGCACCATATGAAGTTCGCCTTTGGATCTAAGGAAAGAGATGTCTTAGATGGCATCCCTAATTCCAAAAAATAGAAAATTGACTTTCACCTAGTCTGAGCATGCCAAGGTTTCGTTTTAGGTCCATGGCCTCGGTCTCTTGCCTATGTAGTAGGCTTAATATGTTCTATAGTCACGCAAAAGTGATGGTCTCCTTTTTTTTTCTAACTAGCAAAAGATAAAACATGGTCGCATGATTTATGAGCAATGACCTACCTAGTTTAGTTCTATAGTCGCAGCGGCAAGTGATGGTCGCCCTTTTTTTTCTAAGTAGCCTTAGATCAGAGTAGGTTGATGTGGGCCTTTAGACCTCGGTAGTAGTTCGTTAGTGAAATTGGATTTAGCCTCACATCGCAAGCCTTGGGATTTAATCTAAGGTAGTCTCAGATAGCTTGATTAGTCGAGACTGTTAGTGTTAGGGTAGTAGTTCCATAGTCGCAGCTACTGAAGTAGTCGAGCCACGAAAGCGTACTTACCATTACCAAACTTGCTATTGTCGGTAGCCTATAGAATGGCTCGATTAGTTCAGACCATTTTTCTATCTTGGGTCTTCCTTAGAGCAAACTTTTGCTAGTGCCTAGCAAGAGAAAGATCAAATTTTGACAGTTTAACACCTACAGCTCAGTAGATAAAAGATTTCCCTTCATCAAAATCAAATAGTATAGTAAGGAAACTCATTCCATTAGCTTTCCTTATAAATAGAAGGTCTAACCCTAATTCCATAGTTCCAAGATAGGCAGTCTGTTAACTTCCACAAAACCAAATCACCGGCTGTTCACCCATCTATTCTAATATATAAGGTAGTTCCACAGAAGTGGTGCAAGCCTTCGTCGGTAGCCGCATAGCACTACTTTAGTTTAGTTTGGTGCCGAATTAGTTCATAAATAAGTGGTCTGTTCGCCTTTGGAATATAAGTAGCAGACAGGGTTGTTCTCTTCTAGCTCTTATTCTACATCGGGCAAAGTCAACCCCCTTTGGAAACTCTAAAATCGTTTCAAAAGTCAACATCGAACTTACTAAAGTAGCGACGAAAGAAAAGATTGGGATAGATTTGTCCAGTTGTCCGAGGAACTTGCTCTCATGTCTGACGTTTTGGAATGAACAGCGAGTGAACTAGGTTTTGGTAGTCCTTCTCGAGTTTCTATTTCTTCCGTTAAGGGAAATTCGGGAAAAGATGGAATAAGAATATGTGTTTCCAGGACGAACAAGATACGTCTTGAGAAGCGGGAGTTAGCAAAGTTGGACACTATTGGAATGGGCATAGGAACATGTATTGATGTACCAGATCGGTTAATGATCCCAAGTTGATGCAATGTATTCAACCAGTTTATGGGAGACTATACTATTGGTGTATCGATCTGTCCAGCACGGATTGAAATAGGAGCCGGTTCAACAGGAAGCTTTTGATGCACCCAGGCAAATAAGGAACGAGATGAATACAGAGGATAAACGAGCATCCCAAACCTGAAAGGTGCCCCACATAGGTCTTGCCCAAAACCCCCCAGTAACTAAGGTAAATCATGTAGGAAAAGCACCTATTTCTGTACCGATCCAGGAACATGTACATGGGGAATCCGAGAATTTTCACCTTGTTGAAGATTTGGTGGTGCTACACGGAGACTTCAATGAATAGCCATCACTGTTAAGAACCACCGAGATCCAATGAGAATTTGTGCGTAGCTTCTGGTCTATGACTAAAAGAAAGAAGGTTGTAATAACGAAATGGACATGTGAAAATTTTGTCCAAGCTAGTGGAACAAGAAAGACATGGAAAAATATGAAATACAGAATCCAAGGATTTCGCATGGGATACTATCATTAAGATAGGAATTCCCCTTGCTTTGTTTTTTCTCCTCTCGTGCGTGGCACTCCTTGCTTGCGAAGCGGCATATCGGAAAAAGAAGGATTGACTTATATATTACCGTCACCAGACTATGAAAAAGGAGTCGAAGCCTTTCGCTTTTTTCATTGGGGGTGCCTATTGAAATTATAGAGTGGTCTAATATAGGCCTTTCACGACTCATACTGCCGGTACACTCTCCAACTACAATAGACTTAGCCACTTAGTGGCGGTAAGCAAGCTACATTCTAAAGCTCGAAGCTTAGCTACATTCTAAAGCTCGAAGCTTAGCCAAGCTTCCTATACCAGAATGCCTCCTTGGTAGAAGCTAGTCGCCAGAAAGAAGGAGGAAGCGAAGTGAGTAAGAAAAGCACTGAGCGAACCATTATATCAGCTTCGAAGCGAAGCCTTTTCTTTTAGTATACTCACTTAACTCCCTCCATTCACTTCTCAAACTGCTTTCACTCCCTTAACTTAACATAGGAGGCGAAGCAGCATGCTTGCCTTCCCTCTGTCTCTCCGCTTGGCTCGCATGCTCACCTTCGCTTCGTATGCATTAAGTGAGGGAGGGAAGTTTCCTTGTCTGCTAAAGGTTAGTTTCTCTCCTTGCCTTCGGGGAGTTTACAAGGGAAGTTAACTTGCCCACCTGTTGGGCAAGGTAAGCAAGTAAGCCTTTAACAGGCAAGTAACTACATTGTCGAAGGGAAGGATAAGCCTTTAAAGCAGGTTGCCTTTAGCAAGGAGACTAACTTTGCTTGCCGGAGGTTAGTCGAGAAAGTCAAGTTCAATTTCTTGACTTTCTTGACTAGCTTAGATGCAAGCTTCTCCTTGCTTTCGTCTCCTTACTAAAGGCAAGTTTCTTTATGTGACGTTCTTTACAAACTTTCTTGACTAGCTTAGCTGCAAGCTTCTCCTTGCTAAAGGAAAGCTTCTTACCATTCCTTTCCTTGCCTTCAACAAGTTAGTTGCTTTCCTTGCTAAAGCAAGTTAGTTTACTATAAATAAAACTAACACTACTTCAATTCAATGCAAGCGAAGCTACTACTAGTACTGTACTCTTCCTTAGCTACCAATTCAAAGCGAATCGAAGCTACAAATAGAATTATGTTCCTTAACTAGCGAAGCAAAAGCGGAGCAAAGGAAGCGGAAGGCAAGCTAACAGCGGAACTAAACTCCCTTACACACTAACACATGACGAGCGAAGGCAAGCATGGCGTAGCCGGAGTCACGGAGCGAAGGCACAGAATGAAGGCAAGCGAAGCTAACAGTCCAACCAAACACTAGCACAAGCACGTAGTTTGAATGTGCTAGCGCATTGGCCACCGTATAGCTAGAACTCTTTTCCTGAGCAAGCGAAGCTAGCCTTTTACTCTAACTGTAGCAAGCTACAGCTACGGCTAGCCTACCGATCACTAACAGAACAAGCGAAGCGAAAGCTATCGACGACTACACATCAAAGCAAGCACTCACTCCCCTAGGTAGCCAAGTCTTGTCAAAGCCCTTGTTTTAGAAGCGTGTGATGTGAAGAAAAGAGTGTGAGAACCAAACAACCAAGCAACAGAAGAGCGTGCTAGCGCGAAAGCCGTTGCGTGGTAGCGCATCCGTTTTCTTGCTACGCGTTAGCGTGAAATCCGTTGCGTGGTAGCGCATTCGTTTTCTTACTAGGTAAAAAAGCAAACCAACGAATGCAAGCAAGAAAATGAATGCGCTAGCGGCGCGTTAGCGCCCTTGCTTCTTGCAAGAAAATGGATGTGTTAAAGCTAGCGTTAGGCTAGCCCTTGCTTCTTGCTTTCGAGCAGCGAAGACAAGTAAGAAAACTAATGCGCGTTAATGCAACGACTGAAGCACAAGTCGCTCAAGTCATTGCTTGTTTGACTTAAAGCAATAATTAATGCAGGTTCTGACGTGGCTATGATTTCGAGTACCTCTGTCTCTCTCCCAAATGTCCTTTCCCAAGGGGGCTCTTCACTACTTGTTGAGAATGTCATTGATGGAAGGGGCCTCTGTATTTGCATGCTCCCGGAAGAGCGAATTTGGATGCAGCCGATCTAACCGAGATTGCTAAGGTTCGAGCTCTCCTTCCCATCGACAAACCGATTCCTATCGACCAACCAATACAAACGAACAAGATCCATCGCGATTCAGACAGAAGGGGATGAGGCGACGAAGCAGCTACCAAGCATCCAATCCACTGCACCGGGTGCGGAATGGAACGCACGAACCCTGGAACTTGTAAGAGGTGAGATTTTCGATGGAGAGGGAGAGAGAATGCGGTAGAGAGCAGCAGCCAGTCCCCCCGTCCAATCCAAATAGTAAGAAAAACTTCCAAATCCGCCTAGAAAACTGTAGATTCCTAACGGTGTTGATTGGGCCAGACTGACTGGAGAGAGCTCAGTCAGATCGATCTACCTTAGGAAGCAAGCTATGCGGCGGGCCAGGGGGCTAAAGGAATAATGGACAGATGATCGTGGGCGGGAAGGACGGAACTGGTGCAATACGTACACCCAACTTGCTCCTTGGTATGGTACGGCATGGGCCGAATCATAGGAAACTTCTCTAGTTGGATTGGGAAGATTTCGAAATTGAGTTCTTATTTCGTTTTCAGAGAAAGCGTCGAAACATAGGATTTTGGAGGATTGGGCAAACCCATTCCCATTGTTGACAAACTCTACTCACCATGGGAAGAAACCCAGAGTTTCTATTACATACGTATAAACAAATAGGAGTGAGATGCACCTTTCTCGATTCACTCAACCGTGTGATTTAGGGACTCTGGGATGGCATCACTAAAGCCCACGTTCCTAATACGTTTCTCAGCTATGGGCGATTTTTGGGAGGAATAATTAGCAGACAGAGTCGGATGGAACCAATTATTCGCAGGCTCTAGAGGATTCAAATTCATTACAATGAGTGAATGAGGGGGTGGTTATTCAACAATTGGGTCCGGAGCTTTCTCTCTATCCCTCCCAAGCAATTAGCCAGGAGCAGTTCCTGATGTCTGAGAACCTGAGGGATCCACATCGACAAGGCTGATAGATCAAGACTTTTCCACTTATGATGAGTGGAGTGAGCCGAGCAAGCATAGAACCCCCCGGTTTCAATCGTGTTGCGTTCGGCATATCCGATATTGAGAAGGGCATTCCTCCCCATCCCGTTATCCCCTGAGCCAGGCATATCCATTCGTCGGGGGAAGGGGGTAGGAATAATAAATGCTCCGCTGGCCAGGCATATCCATTCGTAGCAAGCAATTCGCGGGGAGGCACAACATGCATGCATCTAAGTATCGACGGTCGGTCAATTCCCTGAGATCGCTCACACCCCCTAGGAGAAGAAATAGATTCCTTTCCCTCCAGACCTCAATTCTCAGAAATAAGGGAACCATGAACAACCTTTCACTACTCATTCCGGGATCGAGCTATTCACGAACATCGGAGCCAGATGAAACTCGGGACTATGACTACAAGCCGGAAGCGACTCGGACAACTGACTTTGCTACTAGTCTATATGGATCCACTTATGTCAAAGTCTACAGTTGGTGCTTCTACCTTCATCGCATGCACCAGGTAATGCTCTAAATCTACAGTTTGAGCTTTTCTAAATTTGATTTCTTTGACAGTGGGTACGGAACGTTGAACATGGGCCCTCTCTATGCTAGGTCCCGCACGCTTCTCCTTCCCGAGTATGATTATCCTTCTCTTTTTCATCATTAAATGATGAAAAGGTGGATGACGACTACATGAGGAACTTGGAAAAAGAAAAGTTTTGTTATCTCACTCGATTCGTTTCCTGGACCTTTTTCGGCTTTCTCAAGGTTATTTTACTAATGATTTGTTCTTTGCTAGTTCTAGGTAGATTAGTCATGGTCAAGCTTTCAGGCTAGGCCTGGAAGGACTCTGACTCACAGTCAGGCAAGCCAATGAGAAATCATAGATTTAGCAACCCGTCCATTCCAACCTGGAAAAGGTAGAATCCGAAGGAGGGGGCAAGGCTCAATCAATGGTACAACATTGTAGTTGAGTCTAAGAATGTGGTTTTTGCTAGTGGATTCGAGCAGCTTCGCTATCCCATGCAAGTTAAGGGCCAGTCCTTCTATCGCAAACCTATCCACTTATCTACCGTATCATGGCGAACATCTCAGATTGGTTGGAAAGCAAGCTATATGGCAATAAAATAAAAGGCGAAGGCGAGGAAGCCGAGGCCGAAGGCCGAAGGTGCAAGAGGAGCCGAAGGAGCAAGAGGAGCCGAAGGAACTGAAGCCGAGGCGACGTGTCGTACGGAGCTAGAGGCCCGATTCGTTGAGAAAATCAGCCTCACAAGGTTGTGAGGCTCAATAAATCGTAAATCATTGCGTCGAAGCATCGTGCGATATACGACATGCTAGGGCCCCTTGCCTCGTGGCCTAGAGTCCATCTGGGGGATGGACTCTAGCCGCTATTGTACGGAGGGAGGAATACTAGAAGGCAAAAGAAATGAGTGCTTAAAACGCGTGATAGGTGTAGGCGATAGCATAGTACCTATCGGCCTTTAATATCATGTGTTATCGGCCTTTAATATCATGTGTTATAAGCCATAAAAAGGTAGTGATAGTTCCTCTCACTCTGTACAAAGACTACTGATCTATCTATCTTCTTGTTAGTGTCAGTTAAGAGCGTACTTGTTGAGCAGAACGGGAATCTGACTGAAGGACTTCTTGAGGAAGAAGTCCGAGGGAAACGTTCAAGTCTTCATCCATCTTTGTAAGCATACTACCTCCTATCTTTGCTTTTCTGCACACACATTGGGACCATGTGTCATGAAGAAGGCTGATCCCTATCCTCCTTAACTAGATATGGTCGCTGGCCCAGCCTTTGTCCATTAAGGTTCTTGGGATTTGGGGCTTGCCTCGAATGCACCGATATAGAGGGAAGCAAAAATGCATCTAAAGAATAACCCTACGAAGATGCTGCCAAGATAATTAGTGAAAAAGAGACTAAACCGTATGCCAAGCCAGACCGAAAGGAACCTTAACAGAGATTTAGAGTATGGATCCAAACAATTAATAAGAAAAGAAAATGAAGAGATAAGGGGCTGAGAAGGAGAGTCGCCACAGCCTTCTTAAGTCAGGTTTGTGAAGCCGCGACACCCGCGCTTATATTTGCCACTAAAAGAATCAATTGCACCATCAATAGAAAATAGAAAAGAAAAGAAAGAAAGAGAAAAAAATAAAATCAAAGCCATCACTAAAGAAAAAAAGAGACCAACGAAGTAATTCCTTGGGGATGTGGCCGAGTGGAACGGGTTTACACTTTTCAGCAAGCAGTAAGTCTTTACCCCGCCTCCGAATTCAGAAGATAAAGTATCGACAGTTCTTGGCTAGGCAAGTATCAGATCGGGTGGGTCATATCACAAGAGAAGAGATTTGTCGTCCTTTGTGTAGAAAACGACACCCGGAATTGAACTAGGAGGAGGGGATTTACAGTCCCACGCCATACCACTCAACTATATCGTCAGTCTATCGTCCTCCTCATTATAGTCCTCCTAAAATCAATAGCATTTCTTCTGAATACATCCTGTCTTTTCACTTCCCCAATCCTCTCTATATCTTCACTTCATTTTTCTTCACCATAGCAAGGAACAGAAAAGTCTAAATAGCAATGTCAAACCAAGTAACAGTCTCCTAAGTAGCAGCATCATAACATCATAATCCCATATCCTATAATCGATGATCCTACAAACAATGGCTCCAATCATGGCTGCTAATGCTACCGTTTTTGTATTCAGCTTAAGTTGAAGAGGATCAAATTCAGGCTCAATAAATGCTTCCACTAGTTTATCATGGTATCCTCCATGAATACAAGGGTCTCATTAGACATTGTACCGCTTCTTTGAGTTCTGTAATCTATTCTGGACAACAGCAAGAGTCCGGTCGAACTAATAATTCCTCGGAGACGATCAACCACCAAACACCAAAACCTAAAAGAAGAAAAGTCAATAAAACAAAGAGGTTGTCTTTTTCGTAGGTGAATTTGAGTGCTTCTTGATAAGCCAAATGCTCTTATTTGGGCACTTTCCCTCATGGTGTCAGAAAGTACAATAACGCGATCAGGCGATCTTAATAGGGTCACATTATACTTTTTCAAGCCCATCTTTGAGGCAAAGGGCAACTGGCTAATGCTAGTGGCCAAAGGTCACCATAAAGAGATAGGCTTGAGTTCTATCTTTCGAAAAGATGATGAAAAGGATTTACTCCTATATATTTCCTCCAGCCGCTGATCCATTTTCTCACATATCAAGCAGTTTAAATGGCTCCTCCAATCTCGTTTGTTCGAGGAAAGAGTCGTCTCACATTTGGGTGAAGACGAACCCTCTTATCTTCTGATTGGCTTTGGCTTAGTGATTTTTCATTACTCACATTGATAGGATTTCTACAAATTGTTTCTTTAGTGGAAAGTACCTATAGGAGTTTGAACATTTTTTCCTTAAAAGTTGTCAACTGCTAAATTCCCTAGCACCCCCTATTAGCCCCTACACCCGTTCCAAGCATCTAGAGAGAGGGAGAGAATTCTTATGTTTTTTTGTGTTTTTTCTTTAAAGAAAGAAAAAACCATAAAAATAGAGTTTATAAACCCAAAAAAAAATTGGGAAAAGGAAGAAGGTGTACCACTCGCTATTGGTTCTCTTGGAACACATTAGTGTAACAACCATGTCTCTTGAAGAAGGCTTCTAAAAGGCCCCTTTCTTCCTTTTGCAAATCCTTCTTTTGAGGCTCGACCCGATCCTTCAACCTAATATAGTCGCACCTGCCCTCTCAACCAATTCTTGACATATCCGCTTCTTCTTAAA